>NW_024871156.1:600000-794742 GCF_019054845.1 Dipodomys spectabilis | reverse complement strand
TTTAGGCCATTTTTTCTGCCATACCTGGGATTTGAACTCAGGGGCTGGGTAACTCTATTGTGATCTGGGTGACATAGGAGCTCACCGCCTTGAAGAAAAGAAATTCAGGAACATTTCCCAAGGCATGAATTCCAGGCCCAGGACTGGCAAAAATAATCTTTATATACATTTATAATGTATATCATATATATGCATGTATTTGCATAGATATTACATATTGTACCTAGGACACAAGATTTTCACAGAAAGGAAAACAGTTCAAAATTGGCTTCTTACTCCACCTATTAACTTTGGCACTGCTGGGATTTGAACTCAGGGCCTGGAATGCCCAATTCATCAAGTGGCCATTAAGCACAGCAGCTTCAAAAAAATTTACTGCCAGGCAGTTCTAAGGACCTGACTTCTAGCCCAAGGAGTCGCCAATATATAAATAGATAGAAGTGTGAATTGCTGCAAATATATATATATATATATATATATATATATATATATATATATAGACAGAGAGAGAGAGAGAGAGAGAGAGAGAGAGGGCTGGGGGAGAGAGAGATTTATAGGTTTATTTGATTGTATATTTAAATATATAAAAATATTTATAGAATGCAAGATGTTTACATATTAAATTACATGTAATATATTACTAATAATTAATAGATATTGAATTATGCGTCCATTTAATGATGTATCATGTTTTAAGGCACAATAAAATGCTTCCTTGAGCAAAAGGAGCTCAGGGACAATGTCGAGGATCACAGCTCAAGACTCAGGACCTGCCGCAAAAAAAAGAGCCAGTAACTCCACGTATCTGTGTATATATGCAAGTATTTCTATCGGTGAACATCCAGAGTCCTTATGAAGAAAGGAACTCAGCTAGGAAATTTGCTTTGTATAGAATGATTTCATAGCACAGCTTTCAAGACAGTGCATGTTCCAGAGCTCTCCTCACTGTTCCCAGTGTAACTTGAGGGTTTCTCCACACCCCAGGCTGCTGGAGGAAGTCTGCTTCATTGTTGGAACAGGCAAACAAAAAGCCTTACTCCTGTACAGCTGTGTAACAAACATTACATCTGGGGCAATTAGTGAGGATGAGTGTGGGTGGGCTCTAAAGGCCAGGTGAAAAAGCCCTCCTTTTCCCCAAGCTATCTCTCTCCCCAGTGCTCTGTTTGGACAGGAAGTCTTCATTTGTGCCACCTCCTGTGGCAGGCCAAGTTCCCTGCACTCATCCTGTTTTTGCTACACTATGTTCCAATGTTGAGACAAACTGCTACAATTAATTGAAGAGTACTTCTGACAGACAACTAGGGCCCTGAATCTAATGAAATGACTCATTATTGGCAGTGTTGCCTCCCTAGGTTTCTGGAAGCTTCCTAAATCTAAGCACTTGTGCAAAATCACAATGCTTCCTGTCATCTAGGGCTGGTGAAGCACATCAAGATTTGAAACCTTTGACCTCTCCTAATTGGGCCCTCGGTGGCTAGATTTTGGGGTTGAACACAGGGCGAAGGTGCTGACCATGAGTTCAGAGCAGAAGCTCAGTGTTTTCCCATTTAGTGTCACAGCTTCACTTCTGGTGTGTGTGTGTGTGTGTGTGTGTGTGTGTGTGTGTGTGTGTGTGTGTGTGTGTGTGTGTGTGTGTGTGAGTGAGTGTGTGTGTGTGTGTGTGTGTGTGCATACACCAGTCCTGAAGGACTCAGGAACTGACCACTGACCTGAGTTTCTCTTGTACAAGGACAGCACTCTACCACTTGAGCCACAGAGCACTTCAGATTTTTTTTTTCTAGTGAGTTGGCACTGAGGATTCAAGCCCAGGTTTCATGCATGCAAAGCACTCTACCCCTAAGACACATTCCTAGCACTCCACTTCAGGTTTCTTTTTTCTTATAAGTTGGAGGAGTTGAAGTCTGGGCCTGGGTGCTGTCTCTTCAGCTCAAGTCTAGAGCTCTACCACTTGTGCTAAAGAGCCCCTTCAGATTTCTGGTGGTTCATTGGAGATAACCATCTCAAGGAATTTCTTGCTCAGGCTGGCTTTGGACTGTGATCCTCAGCTCTCAGCCTCCTGAGTAGCTAGGATGACAGGCGCGAGTCACTGGTACGCAGCTTCCACTTCAAGTTTCTAAGTGGTGGATAGGAGATAATAGTCTCATGGGACCTTTTGTGTCTGGGATAGTTTGGAACGCAGATCATCAGATTTCAGCTTCCTGAGTAGGCAGGATGACAGACCTCAGCTAAAGACACCTAAGCTCTGACACTATACTGAAAAGAGTCGTTGGCTCCACGTGGTAGAGTGCTAGCCATGAGCCCAAGATGAAAGTCAGTGCCTCGGCTCTGAGTTCAAGGTACATGATGGAGAAAAGTAAACCAAAATAATTGTCTGCAGGAAACAACTCACTACATTTCAGTACATACATCATGTTGGCCCTGACATGGGGACATATCTGAGCCTCAACTTTCCCATCTGCACAATCATCTTACTTGTGGAGCTTTTACAAGGACCAGATGAAAGAATGAACCCCGTGAAGGACTAGGCATACAACAACTCATGAAGAACTCATCACATAGCTGTATCCCACATGCTGTCATTAGAATTAGGGTGCTTTAATCAGTATCACCATTCTTTTAGAAACACATCACAAACCTCACAAAGTTCACATCTAATGATTTAGAGGGGTGGTTTTTTTTGGGGGGGGAGTCAGCCACATGGAATGCACTCAAAGGTTGGGGGTACTATCCTAAGATATTTAGCTCAAGCCTAGAGTTCTGCCACTTTGAGCCACAGGTCAGAGTTTCGCAGACTTCATGCCAGGACTGAGTTCTAAACCCACCACTGTCAGATCTCAGCCCCCGAGTATCTTGCATGACAGGGGTGAGTGATCCAGCAGCATCTGTTTCGGTGGAGCTGGGTTGCAGTGGTTTACCTCTGGCTAAGTCGGGTTAGATGTCACCTGTCAACACCAGACTCCCAGCTTGCTCTGTGATGAGGTATTTGCTGCCTATCCTTATATCATTGCAGTCAGAACATTCTATCTTTTTTTTTTGGTGCCACTACTAGGGTCATAAATAAGGGTCTAGACACAGCCCCTATGCTTTCATCCTCAAAGCTAGTACTCGACTACTTAAGCAAGACAGCACAACTTTCGGATTTTTCTATCCATGTGGTAGTGAGGAATCGAACCCAGGGCTTTGTATGTCCTAGGAGAGCACACTACCACTGATCCCCAGGAGTGGCAAGTGTACAAACAGATAAACGTGTAGATTGGTGCATAGATAGGTAAGTAGGTAGATAGATAGATAGACAGATAGATAGATAGATAGAGAGGTATATGCTTAAAACAAGAAAGAGATGTCTGTACATTATGAAATAGCATATACAATATTGCTACCGATTATTGGCAATTAAATTATTCCTTCCTTTTTTAAGTATCATGGTTGAATAAATAATAAAGTATTAATTGAAAATTAATGTAGTATAAATTTTGTATATAGTTTTATAATATAATCATACACTAGTAATTTATTTGTTACTTTTATAACATTTCATTTGTATGGATGTATATCAGAATGCGCCTTAGAATCTCCCACCATTCATTAGTGGCAGTACCAGGATTCAACCTCCAGGCCTAAGTTGCCTCTTTTGGCTATGGCTTCCCTAATAGCCCACCAAATATCAGCAATGCAAGGTCATGTACACTTTCTGGGCCTTGTCATTTAGACCCTGGATGGCCACAACGCAAAGGTGGAAGAAAAAGTAAAACCACCTTCTTGAACTTCTCAGTTTTTTTTTTTTTTTATTGTGAGAATACCATACAGAGGAGTTACAATTACATGGGCAAGATAACCAGTACCCTTCTTATAAAGCATTGTTGCCTCCTCTTTGTTTCCCCTTCCCATCTCAATTTTATCCTTCTCTTTTTTTTTTTTTTTTTTTTTACTAGCCTCAAGATTTGAACTCTGGTCCTAATATCCCAGGGTTGGTTGTGGCAGAGATGCCAAGACCTGAGTTCAAGCCCCATGCTTTGGCCAAAAAAAAAAATAATAAGGCCCTGGCTTGGAATTTGCACCATTTTTCTGGCAGGCTTTTGATTTGAACTCAGGGTCTGGGTAAATCTGTGACACTGTAGGTGAAGGGGAAGATCACCGTCCTTGAAAACAAGAAATTCAGACCAATTCCTAGAGCCTGAATTGAAGCCCCAGCACTGGAAAAACTAATATTTATATATGAGATCTATTTATATTGCATGGGTTTACAGCTTATGACGTTTATTACACTTATTAATTTAGTATTATTACACATGTAATGTTTCATTTCCTCATATCACCTAGGATATATTTGAATATGGATTACACATCATACTGAGACCAAGGACTGTCACAGAGAAGAAAAAAATGTGTCAAAATTAGCTTCTTACTCCACGAATAAATTTTTGGCCATGCTGGGATTTCAACTCACAATGCCCAATCCATAAATGGGGTCACAGTCTTAGCAGACCAGGGTGTGGCAAACTGAGCTGCCAGGAAGTCCTGAGGACCTGTGATCAAGCCACAGTAGTGCCCAATATATAGATAGATAGAAAGATAGAAAGATAGAAAGATAGATAGATAGATAGATAGATAGATAGATAGATAGATAGATAGATAGATAGGTAGATAGATGTATATATATGTGAGTATGTGTGTATATATATATATGCATATATATTCAGGGAGGGAATGTTAAGATATTATATATATAACCAATTATTAGTGATTACATTATGCCTCCATTTAATGAAGTATTATGGTTGAATACTTACAAAATCTGTAATTAAAAATTAGTCAAAACCCTTCCATTAGGTGCTAGAATGGAAGATATAAATCCAGTAATTTGTGTGTGGCACTCTAAAATAGAATCAAGAATTAACTGCAAATTATTACTTTTATGCATTCCATTAGCATTCACATGAGTAGGAATGAGTTTGTCAGATTCTACCTCAATTTGTGGGGGGCAGTCCTAGCATTCAAACTCCAGGCCTGGGTAGTTTCCTTAGAATGCAAACCATTGGAATGGCACTGTGAAGACTTCAGATTGTCACGATTAAAAAAAGAACAAGAAGAAAAGAAAGCCAGGTGTCAGCGGCTTCTGCCTATAATCCCAGTTCCTCAGGAGGCTGAGATGTAGAGAATGCCAGTTTGAATTCAGCTGGGGCAGGAAATTTCCTGACACTCTTATTTCTAAAAGACCACAGGGAAAAAAAATGCACAAATGGGTGGTGCTGTGGCTCAAGGGCAGAGCACCACCCTTGAGCAAAAGGAGCTCAGGGACAGTGCCTAGGCTCATAGTTCAATCCTGGACCTGCCAAAAAAAAAAAAAAGGAGGCAGTAATTCTATGTCTCTGTGTATAGATGGATGGTGTATGGATGATGGGCATTCAGCAGGTTGCCCATGCCCAGCCCCCAAACCTGGCAAACTTGGACAAGCACTGAGACAATACTAAGTCTGAGCCGGCAGCTTGAACAAAGCATCCTTCTCTGCCATTTAAGTACTGAAGCCCCAAAGGCTTTGCCTGGGCTGGTGTGTGCAACAGGTGCATTATGTTGTGGGTTAGGTGTCCCATCAGGACACCTAGAAGCCAGCCACTGCCTCCAGGGAGACCACACTTCCTAGGCTGTAGGAGTTGTCCAAGGTTCTGGCTCCATATTCTAGATCCCTCTGTAGGATGTGGGGCCTGGTGCCTATCACTCATTCATTATTCCTGACTGCCAAGTCTCAGGCTGGTCCCAAATCCTGCGAAAGATAGGACATAGCCAGTGATTTCTGTGCCGAAAGGGGTTATCCAATAAATTCCACCCTCGTAGCTCCTGTTAGAAGTGAGCCTTGGGCTGTGAATGTGGCTTAGTTGTAGAGTGCTTACCTAGATTGCATGAAGTCATGGGTTCGATTCCTCTGTACCACAGAAAAAGAAAAAGCCAAAAGTGGCACTGTGACTTAAGTGATAGAGTGCTAGCCTTCAGAAAAGAAGCTCAGGAACATGCTCAGACCTTGAGTTTAAGCCCCAAGACTGTCAAAAAAAAAAGGGACCCGGTTGAGACATATTCTTCTGGGACTCAGAGGAGGGCCGAGGTTAGAAGTAAGAGGTAGAGGTCAGGTACTGGTGGCTCACCCCTGTAATCTTAGCTACTCAAGAGGCTGAGATCTGAGGATCAAAATTACAAGCAGGAAAGACTATAATGAGACACTTTTCTCCAATTAAACACCCAAAAAGCCAGAAGTAGAGCTATGGTTCAAGTACTGGTGTGTTAGCCTTGAACACAAAAGCTCAGGGATACTGTCAAGGTGATGAATTCAAACCCCCCAGTCTGGCAAAACACACACACCAGTCAGCCTTCACAAGTTCCATCTCTAGCAATTCCATATTTTTTTAAAAAAGAGGGAAAAGTGAAGGAAAGAGTTGCTCCAGGAGGTGATACAACTTGTGCCAAAATTCCACAGGAGTTATAAGATGTGGAACAAGACAGAGAGCCTCAGGCAGAAGGTACAGCATGGGCAAAGGTCCTGAGGTATGGTGTAGAGCCGGTGGTGTGGGTGGAATGAAGATTCTGTAGCTTCAGACAAGTCTGGCAGGACATTCAAGGCTGGGCCAAGGTTTGTACTTGAATCACAGGTAGGGCAGAGGGTGGGGACCCAGAATGGGGCCCAGGGGGGATTAGCTTGGCTTTTCACCATGGACCCCAGCCATTTTCAGTGGCTAGAAGCCTATTTTTCACAGCTCCTGACCCTCAGAGGCCTCCTTTGCATGGAGGAGTCAGGGCAAATGTAGGGAAGAACTCTTTCTTAAGAACAGTTTCTAGCCATCAGTGGCTCAACCCCTGTAAATCCTAGCTATCCAGGAGACTGAGATCAGATATAGTGGGTCAAATATAGCTCAGGAGAAGAAAGTTGGTGAGACTCTTTTCTTGCCAATGAACTACCAAAAGACAGAAATGGAAATGTGGCTCAAGTGGTAAAGTGCCAGCTTGAGAAAAAATTAAGAGACCAGGGCTCAAACTGAGTTCAAACCCCAGTACTGGCACAGAAAAAAAATAAAGAAAAGCTTTAAGAAGCTCCTAGCCCACTGTGGTGAAAGGCCAGATCAGCTAAGTGCGTGTGGCTCTTACATGTCCTCCTAGATCCTCAGGAAGCTGAGATCAGAGGATCGTGGTTTAAATCCAGCCCTGGAAGAAAGTCCAGGAGACTCTGATCTCCAAGGAACCATCAGAAAACTGGAGGACACGCTGTGGCTCAAGTGTTAAGCTGAATAGCTGAGCTACAGTGCCCAGGCCGAGTTTGAGCCCCATGACCAACACCTGCTTGTAGCTCACTCTGTAACTCTAGGCAGAGTACTTTCCAATGGGCCCCTGAAAGTCGGGTCTCCCAACTTCTAGGTGTCTTCAGAGCAGTCTCTTTGGCAGCCTTTGTGTGTGGAACGGGCCACAGTATCAGAGAAGGGTCCCGCCTTGGGGCATGGAGGTCATCAGCCGGGTCATCAGAATGGCATCATTCATGGGTACAGTGTGCATCTGAGCAGTAAACCGATGTCTCAGACCATGGTTCTGGGCCAGGAGGGCCAGGAGCTGCAAGGTGGCACAGCAGGTAATGCCTACTCATGCGGGTATCACAAGTTTGCGACTCTGTCAGGCACACCTTGGGCAGGTGTTGAGTTGGGCTTATGAAAGACTTGTAGTTTCAGGAATCCACAGCTGGCTGGCTGATGCTTGTAGCAGTCGCTATCCCAGGAGTTCCAGGGCTCGGAGCCCTGCTTTCCTCTCCACTGCTTGGGGACAGATGAAGGTCTTCAATCTTGGACTGACTACAAAGGAGCATCCATAGTGTCCTTCCCTTGGTCTTGTGGCCCCGTGCTTGGATGCAGGGGAAGATTCCATGGAACTTCCTGCCATGGCCCAGACCCACTTGGCCCAATAAGGACTTATGGAGAAACCACTTGATCTACTTTGGGAGTTTACTATGACTATGCCTCAGGAGTGCCCCCAGTTCTAGCTCAGCTCATCATTAACACCTTCCTCTGTGTGTGTGTGTGTGTGTGTGTGTGTGTGTGTGTGTGTGTGTGTGTGTCTGTGTGTCTGTATGTATGTGTGTATGTGTGTGAGCATGTGCGTGTGTGCATGCATACCCATGCATGTTTGTGCTAGGGCTTGAACTCAGGGCCTGGGATCTGTCCCTCAGTTTTCTCGTTCAAGGTTACCACTCTACCAGTTGAGCCACAGCTTTTCTTCCAGCTTTTGGGTGGTTATTTGCAGAAGAGAGTCTCACACACTTTTCTAGCTGGACTGGCTCTGAATGGTAATCCTCAAATCTCAGCCTCCTGAGGAGCTAGGAATAGGACAGCATCAGCTATTATCATCTGGCCACACTTTCCTTCTTGGCTAAAACAGAGTACCTCTCTCCCAGCCGAGTACCCAGCTGCAGCTACCCCTCCTAACCCAGGCTTCAGAGGAAACATTCCCTCCCCTGAGGACAAAGAAATAGGATCAAGTTTGAGCTTTATGTTCTCCACACAGTCAGGGGCTGCTGGGAGCTGATGTGGAGGTCAGAGGATCTAGGCCAGGGCAAGTAGACAATGTGTTATAACAGAAGAGAGTATGAGAAGACATCCTTGTAGCTAGATGCCAGTGGCTCATGTCTGTAATCCTAGCTACTCAAGAGTGACACCTGAGGATCAATCAAGATTCAAAGCTAGCCTGGGCAGACTCTTCTCTCCAATGAATCACCAAAAACACTGGAAAGCAGAGCTACCCTAGTTCAAGTGGTACAGCACCAACCTTGTGCAAACAAGCTAATGGATACCACCCAGGCTCTGAGTTCAAGCCCTGGTACACACACACACACACACACACACACTTACATGTGCACGTACACACACATTCATACGGTAACATCTTTAGCAGTTGCCAATGGCTCATACTATCAACCCCAGCTACTCAGAAGCTGAGCTCTTTAGATGGCAGCTTGAAGCCAGCCCAGGCAGGAAAGTCCACTAGACTCTTCTCTCCACTAAACTAGTAAAAAGGTTGAAAGGTGAGCTGTGGCTCAAGTGGTAGAGTGTTAGCTCAGGGACAGTGCCTAGGCCCTGAGTTCCAGCTCTGAGATATTTTTTCTTAATAGACACCCTTTGCCATCCCCATCCCCACAGGCCATACATCCAGATTTTGGTTATCCTAGATCTCACTTCCACTCCTGCCACTTCCACAACACTGCCACAAGAGGTTGGTGTGTGGCCAGCACTGGATTAACAAGTGAACATACACAAGGGGGGCATAGCCAGATCAAGGCTAATGCCCCAGAACATTGAGGTATTGGCCATACCAGTCTCTCATCCCCCAGTTCCCTGGCCATGGAATCTAAAGTCTGTGTCTCTGTATTCTGGGCATCTGGAATTGTCTAGAAGGACCTAGAGAGGCCCAGCTGGGGCTGGAAGATACTTTCCTGTGGTATGGTACATTGACATTTCCTAGACACTGACAGATACTTCCAAGCCACCATGGCCTCACCTCCCATGTAGTCCCAGAAGATCCTTGGTTGGGCAGCCTTCAGTCAGCTATCATGCTTGAGTTGGCCAGAGCCACTGGCAACCACCCTTCCCCCACTCCACTACCAGCCTACAGGAAGGGACATGCAGCCAGAAGTCCAACTGAGAAAAAGTACAGGACATCACATGACTGAGCCCTCGCCCCCCTCACCCTGTTGTCAGGGGAGAACCTATGCCAGCCTGCCCTGCTAACCCAGAATCCCCTGGAGGTGGCCAAAGACATGGATGACCAGACTTGGGCCCCAAAGAAAAGCTGGAATATGAAGGTCTCTGGCAATTTAAGACTCATTGTAGACCCTGGTAGGGGGGTAAAGGCAAGGTGCTGTGCAGGAAGGGCACCAACTGAAGTCAGAAAGAGGCAAACAGGCACCAATGAAGGGGACAAAGAAAGATGAGGGAAAAATACACACACACACACACACACACACACACACACACACACACACACACCATGGGTAGCCCAAGGCCTCAGCAGTCCCTGAGCACCTTAACATCCCAACCCTTGAGAAGATGGCACTACCATCCTCAGACCAACTGTAGACAAAACTCAGAAACTCTCACATGTCTGGAATGGCTCATGACACAGCATGCCATTTCCTACTGTACACACCGCTATGTAGAATACTCAGCTACCTTATTTTTATTTGTTGGTCATGGGATTTGAACTTCGGGCTTGTGCGCAGTCCCTCAGCTCTTCAGTTGAAGGTGCACTCTCTACCACTGGAGCCACAGCGCCACTTCCGGTTTTCTGGTGGTTCACTGGAGATAAAGTCTCACAGATTATCCTGCCCAAGCTAGCTTTGAAACTCGATCCTCAGATCTCAGCCTCCTGAGTAACTAGGATGACAGTTGTGAGCCACTGGCAATGCCTGGCTTCAGTCACCTTCTCACACCCAGGGGAAACCCACTTTGTCAGGCCACAAACCACATGCAGCCTGTCCCTTCAGACTTTGACACCAGCATACAAAAAAATTCTGCCATGGATGGGGAGAATATAATTGACACTACCCTCCCGCCCCTATTCCCATTTGCCATTCCCTGCCTAAGAAAGGCCACG
The DNA here is from genome assembly GCF_019054845.1 of Dipodomys spectabilis. Taxonomy (NCBI): domain Eukaryota; kingdom Metazoa; phylum Chordata; class Mammalia; order Rodentia; family Heteromyidae; genus Dipodomys; species Dipodomys spectabilis. The sequence goes on along the minus strand of NW_024871156.1, from coordinate 784,125 downwards.
ACCTCTGGAGTTCTTGGTAAGGCAAAGCCCACCATGCTGTAACTTCACCCTTGGGCAAAACTGGGCAGTTCTTAGAAATGTCTGTACCCTGAGGCCAGCACCTGGTCTCCTAACCACAGCAAACCCACTCCTTCACCATCTCTTGCAGGCAAGGGCAAGGGGTGTCTTTCTTTCTTGGTTTTTTTTTTTTTTTTTGGTTGAGGGTCTTAAACTCATGGCTTGGGTACTGTCCCTGATGATGATTTTTGCTCAAGGCCAGTGCTCTACCATTTGAGCCATGGTGCCACTTCTGGTTGGAGATTGGAGATGAGACTCCTGGGACATTCCTGCCTGTGCTGGGGAAACAAGATACTCCCGAGTAGCCAGGATGACAGGCATGAGCCATCAGCGCATGGTTTACGGTGTCTCAGACTTTAGAATTTCCAACTAGTCCTCCTCTAGACACTCCCACCTAGTCACTCCTCTAGATCCCTTAGGGACAGCAAAGGGAGGCTCAGAATCTGGGTAGGGCCATAGGCATTAAGGTGCCCCTTCCATATCACTACTCCTCTCTAACCTCCCATCTGCCTCCTCTGGAAGGCATGGTCATCTGGGGCAGATCAGACCCACTAGGACTTCTGGGGCCTGCCCTGTATCCCCCTGCCCCACCCAACCGGTATCTGAGGATTTCTGGGGCCAGCTGTTCCATGTCCTGGTGGAAGATGTTGGGAGGGTTGCTGATAACTGGGTCCAGGGGATGCCAGGGCAGAAGGAGTGTCCAGCTCCCCTGTGTCAAACAAGGAGACACATAAAAATGGATGGATCTACTAAGAGCTACAGGGCATAGCCATCCACCTGTCACCAAGGACCCTTGGAGTGCTGTTTTATGTTGACAGTGTAGGGGCTTGACCTCGGGGTTTAGGTGCTATACACAAGCTTCTTTTGGTCGAGGCCAGTGTTCTTCCACCTGAGCCACGATGCCACTTCCAGCTTTTTCTGTGTATGTGGGACCTAGGAATAGAACCCAGGGTTTCCTGTGTGCTAGGCGAGCCCACTACTGCTAAGACACAATCCCAACCTTGGATAGCTGTTCTTCTGTAACCTCTCGGGCGTGTCTCAGGACAGTCTTGCACATCTGTACTGAGTTTCTCAGCAGCAGCTCTGGCTGAAAGTGAACATGCTCCTCTATGTTGTCCTTTATGTACAGCATCTTTGTTCTGTGTGCTTCCTGTCAGAAACTCCTTGTTAAGCAAGACCCCTTTTCAAGTGCTGCTTCTAAGAAGCCTGCTCCAATCACCCGGGCAGAGTGGGGTCTTCTCTCCTCTGCAGGATGTTGGCCTTGTCACGACTTCCCTTCCTGCTGGTGTGGGTTGAAAGCAGATGAAGGGGAAGGTCTGGCTTTTACCACCCAATTTCTGAAGGCTCTGATACACTACCCAGGGACTGGTGCTGTATCACACTCCGTGAGAGGGCAGTCAAGTCCAGGCAGTCTGGGGGCAACAACATGGGTCCATTTCTTTGGTGGGCTTGAACTGAGGATCTGGGAGCTGCGTCTCTGAGATTTTGTGCTCAAGGCTGGTGCTTTACCACGTAAGCCACAGCTCCACTTCTGACTTTTTGGTGGTTCCATGGAGAGAAGAGTCTCACCAGCTTTCCAGCTTATGGCTGGCTGCAATCTTTGATCCTGAGATGTCTGCCTCCCAAGTAGCCAGGATGTCAGGTGTGAGCCTGAGCCAGTGCCAAGGACCGGCTCTGTCGGGATGACAGAAGACACCTGGTGGAGGTAACTGGAACAGGTGGGGAGATGGCAAACAGACAACTCACACACAAGAGGAGTGAATGCTGAGTGCGATTTATTGCAGAGGATAACAAGCTTTTATAGCAAAAGTCTCCATGAGAAAGGGCAAAAAGTTACACAATCTTGTTGCAAGGCTTCGTTCTTGGGTGGTCACCAGCTGGTTGCCTGATCTTGTTTTTTGGATGACGAGTTATGACGATAGGCACTTGTTTTCGGCTTTACCTCTATTTTTAAGAAATACAATTGGTTTTGATGTTTATCACCTATTAACCATTAACCAGAGCATATGGGCAAAGTGCTGGACAGAAAGGCACGAACTCTAGTACTTTATTATTATTTTTGTTTAGTTTTGTACTTTATGTGTTTTAAATCTTTTCTAAGCAATTGTGCTTCTTTGCCATTCTTTAGAGGGTCCCCAATTTGTGGCCAAAAATCATGATATTCAGTATACTTAGTTAAATCTGGCCATATATCAAATTTAAGCTCATAGTGTCTTCTCTGTAACCCTTTCACAAAATTGTTTACTCTTTTTCATAGAGGCCTTAACTGTCTCATAAGATCTTTCTTGTTTCTTTTTTTTGATAGTAAGCACCTAGATCTAGCAAGTCTGTCAGTAAATAGAGAGTAATAGGAAGTCCCTTCTCCTAAGTGGTTTAGCCAACGGTTGCCATCCTTATCATACACACCTGTAAAAGGCCATGGATCTGGGGGAAGTCTTTGGGGTCCTCTAGATAATGGAGGATTCCACCATTTTCTTCTGATAAGTCATTGCCACCTTCCATCTACCAACCTTTTAGGAATCTTATTTAGCTTTTGGTCTAAATATCCCTCTACATCTTTCTTATCTACAGGATATCTATATGGGTCTATTGTATATGTTTCAGGATTAAAGGGAAGTCTCCAATAGCCATGCACTCTTTTTGTTTTAGCCGTGCCGACAGCTTCTTGTAAATCTCTTACAAACAATTCCTTCTGCTGAAGTGATGTCATGAAACCCCCAATACTTTTTTATTTACTTATGACTTGTCTAATAGCCTCCATAAGAGGGGCTTTTAGGGTAGCACTTAACTCTGGTGAGTTAGTCATATTCTTAGGACACTCATCGGATGTTGGAGTCGTCAACACTTCCAAGAAAGAGCCCTGAATAAGGGAACGTTGAGCATGAGTAAGTAGAACAAACAGCAGGAACAGTAAAAGATTAATAGGCACTCCTATACAGTGAAGAAAAGAAAAACAGGAACAGAAACACATCTTTCCCAGGGGCTTACCAGCCTTTCCAGGAGGTAGGCCTCTTTGATGCCCCATTCTCTGGGGTAGACTTCGGTGAAGTCCCGTTCTCAGAGGTAGGCATCTTTGAAGCCCCATTCTCTGAGGTAGACTTCGGTGAAGTCCATTCTCAGAGGTAGGCTTCTGTGAAGCCCCATTCTCAGGTCTGAAAGTAGGTGTTCCATGCTAAGCAGACTCCGCCGGAGTAGGCGTGGCAGTGACGGGCACCAGAGCCTTTCTTTTGAGCTTCTTTTTATCTCATGTCAACTAGCGAGCCCTAGTTAAAATAGTCATTTACAGGGGATCAAGTTCCTCTCCTAGGTCAGTTAATCCAAGGAGATGAAGTGTCTTTGGAAAAAGCTAGTCTGAGTCGGCCTGGGTGAGTATGTGTGTGTGTGTGTGTGTGTGTGTGTGTGTGTGTGTGTGTGTAAGTTTCGGGGATACCTACTCTATCTCTCCGGTGCCTTATCCTCCCTGTGGTGAGTACAACCAGGATCCCCACCCCAAGGAAGGCGGGCAGGGGAGGGTACATAAGGTCACATTGAGTGGAATGATCTGAATTCTATCCTTCAACTGAAGCCTGGAAAGATAATGGAGAGAAGGAGAAGTTTAGAGGAACATCAAGAGAAGCCCATTATCTTTGGATACAAGTACCAGAGAGAACACTGAATCCATCCTTTTTGGTAGTAAGGTAACAGATGCCCATTCTTCATTTATTTCATTATTTTTTGTGAGTCCTAGGGCTTGAATTCAGGGCCTGAGTGTCATCCCTGAGCTTCTTTTACTCAAGGATGAGGCTCTACCACTTGAGCCACAGCACCACATCTGGATTTGTGTGTGTGGTGGGGTGGTTGTTGGTTTATGGGAGATAAGAAACAGATGCTCCTGTCCCAGCTGGCTTTGAGTCACGTCCATCAGACCTCAGCCTCTCCAATAGCCAGGATGATGTACGGGAATCACAGACACCTGACCACCACCATCCATTTATAATCCCCTAGGGCAAGTGCTGGACCACCTGCACTGCACCCCCTTGTTGTGAGTGGGAAGCAGACATGGCTGGGTTTGATACTTCAACAGCCTACATACCTTTGAGCATTGTTCCAGGTCAGTCTGATGGCGGCTTCCTCATCATACACAGCAATGACTTGGCTCTGTCACAAGAACAAATGTCCCCCAGGAGGTGGCAGTTCTGGGGTCTTTCCTCTTCACACTGCCCCCACTCCTCGAAACGACACCCCAGCAAAGTGATATAGACATAGAGTGAATTCATTTTCTTATAACCAGGGTCTGGCCAGAAAGGTAACAGTGAGGAATCCTGATGCAGACCAGCCTGAGCATATATTTAGACTCTATCTCAGAAATGCCCAAGACAGAAAGTCTTGGCTCGCATGTTAGAAGATCTGACTGGCAAGTCTAAAGCCTTGAATTCAAACCCTAATATACCAAAAAGAATCAGAGGCCCTTGTGCCAGAGGCTCATGCCAATCATCCTAGCTACTCAGGAGGCTAAGATCTGAAGATCACAGCTCAACATTTAAAATAGGGTTGGCCTTGCCCATCAGACATCATGATAAGACCCAAAGTCTGAACCATGAAAGTGTGCTCCATATTAACAGGGCTCTCATCCTTACTAAGTGCTGGCCATGCTCTTTGTCCCCCTGGGGAGCCACCCCTGTGGGCTCCACCCCCAGGTCCTCCTAAGCTCCTTCTGCCACCAACTAGGCCCAAGGAAGTAGACAGCTCCAGGACATACAGATCCCTTGGTCTTATAATTTAACAGTGCTGAGTCCCCATCAAGCATCTCACCCTTTCAGGTCCCCAGACCTCAGCCACAAAGTCCATGTACCCCACAAAGAAAGCACGCAGAAGTTACCAAAGGGTCCACTGCTCCTTGTTACAGCCCACTTCCACATTCACATACACACACACACACATACACACACACACACACACACACACATACACACACACAACCTGCAGGGGTGGTTCATGTTTGTCTTCCTTGCTAATCAGGAGGCTGAGGTTTGAAGATCACAGTTCAAAGCCAGCCCATTCTGGAAAGACTGTGAGGCTCTTATCTACAGTGAACCACCAAAAATCCAGAGGTGGAGCTGAGGCTCAAGTGTCAGAGCAATAGCTTTGACCACAGAAGCTCAGGAACAGCACCTAGACCCTGAGTTCAAGGCCCAGGTCTTCTAACTCCAAACACACACACACAGACATAGACACAGACACAGAAACACACACACACACACACACACGCACACACACACACACACACACACACACACACACACACACGGACAGCCCAAGGCTTCAGCAGTCCCTCAGTACAGACCCATGAACTGTCTCAATTAGGATCACATCCTACCCTCAAGAAGGTGGCACTACCGACATCAGACCCACTATAGAAAAACCAGTAAGCCTCTCACATATCTGGAATGTATCATAGTCCAATATGGCAGTTCTTAATGGACATACTGCTATGCGGAAAACTTAGCCCCCTCTTTTTTTGTAGTTGGTCATGGGGTTTGACCTCTGGACCAGGGTGCTGTCCCTCAGCCCTTCAGCTGAAGGTGAGCAATATCCCACTTGAGCCACAGCACCAAATCCTGTTCTCTGGTGGTCCATTGGACATCTGGTCCATTTTCTGCCCAAGCTGGCTTGGAACTATGGTCTTCACATTTCAGCCTTCTAAGTAGCTAGGATGACAGTTGTGAACCAGCGGCTTCCAGCTTCACCTCGTCAGGCCACAAACTTCTTGCAACCCTTCACTTCAGACTTTGTCACCCAGCATCCAAATCCGTCCTTCAATGGAGAGAATACAGACACAATAATCCCACCCCTACACCCATTTGCCCACTCCCTGCCTGCCACAGTCCAAGTCCTCTTGAAGCTCTGGCTTCAAACTGGGGCAAACGGGGAGTTCTTAAAAATGTCTGTACATTGAAGCCAGCAGATGGTCTCCCAAACAAAGCCTCTCCCACACACACACCTCCACCATCCTTTGCAGGCAAAGATGTTTTGCTTTCTTTCTTTTTTCAGTTGTGGGGCTTGAATTCTGGGCCTGGGTGCTGTCCTTGAGTTCTTCAGCTCAAGGCAAGCACTCTACTACTTGAGCCACAGCACCACTTCCAGTTTTCCAGTGGTCCGTTGGAGATAAGAGTCTCAGGGTCTTTCCTGCCCATGACAGCTTTGAACTGTGATCCTCAGATCTCAGCTTCTGAGTACCTAGGATGACAGCCATGAGCTACTGGCACCTGGCCAAAGATAATTTTCCATCTTTTTCATCCTATCCCCTCAGGAGACTGATATCTGAAGACTACAGCTGGATTCCACCCATGGCACAAATTCCATTAGAACATTTTTCTACAATTAAACACCCAAAAAAGTTGGAAGTGAAGCTTTGGCTCAAATGGTAGAGTGCTAGCTTTGATCATCAAAGACAAGGGATAAAACCCAGTCCTTAGTTTCAAGATTTTCTAGCAAAGACCCACCCAAGAAAGGGAAGCAGGTTGGTACACGGGAGCTCAAAGTTCACTCATAATACTCAGGACTCCCAGAACAGACCCCATCCGGCTCTGATTCTCTAGATTCTATGTCCTACATCATGGCAGTCTTAGATGGGACTGACCATGAACCAAATTAGGATGTTGAAGTACAATCTCATACTAGGATCCCCTGAACTTATCAAAGACTCAGGATCTCTCACTGCCCTGCCTTGACACTGGGCAGCAAGGTGAGTTGCAGTTATCCAACCACAGGATGTGAATATGAAAGGATTTCTCCTCCAGGGACTCCAACTGGAGGGGCTCTAGGTCCCTCTCTCTCTGGAAGAAAAGTGCTGGTCCATCCCAGGAATGTTCCTAGGTTGTGAATATCCTCAAAGAAACAACCCTGCTCAGAGCCCAGTGCCTCTTGTTTTTCCACCAGCCTCTATCCAAGCCTGCCCCACCTTCAGCCAGCCCTCTCTGAATCCCAGATCTGCCATGTAGACTAAAGGTTGAGCCAGCAAAGAGACCCACCTCTGCCTCTGAGAATGGCAGTCACATGGTCCTAGTGCCCTCTACAGGAAGTCTCGAAGTAACTCCGGTCCCGACTCCATCCTCATTCTCTGGCTGTCCTGTGCCAGTGGCCCACTTACCTCTGTCTATGGTGGCGGAATAAACACCGGGGGTGTCATCTTCTGATTGAGCCAACGAAAGTCTCAGTCCCCAAGGATGTACTGCACAGGCATCCTGCAGTGGACAACAGCCAGGCAGTCTATGGTGAACCCAAGGTTCCGGGACTCTTAATAGAAGTGTGGCTGGGTCAAAGATTCTATAACTGGTGGTCTATATTGTCAGGAGAGGTCATGGCTCCAATGTCCTGAAACACCTGACTTAAGATCATCCTACCTCTTCCCTCATCCCAACACCTCCCTAGCCCTTAGACAATTTCTTATTATCTGTCCAGGAAATAAACTTGCTGGGGCCAGGATAATTGAAACCTGGTGATGCCCCCCTGAGCCCTAGGTCCTTCCTGAGGCTGCTTCCCCCTGCAGTTGGTGACCACACAGCTCCTGGATGTCATGAAGTTGCTGAAGGGTCAGTGGCTTAATCCTACATACTGGCTTTAGGCTCTGAAATGTTACCCACAGAGATTGTGAGTGGTTGGCTCTCTTGATCCAGGGACTCCAAACCAAGGCTCACATGCTCCCTTCTTCCTTCTTTTCCTCTTTTTTTCCCTTCATCCTTCCTTCCTCTCTCTCTGTTTCCATCCTTCGTCTCACTCCTGGCCTTGAATTCAGAGCCTGGGTGCTGTCCCTGAGCCTTTTTACTCAAGGCGACCAGTCTACAGCTTGAGGTACACATATCCATTTCTGGCATTTTCTTTTTGGTTGTTAGTTGGAGATAAGAGTCTTATAGTCTTTCCTGTCTGGGCCTTAAGCCTTGATCCTCCCATCTCAGCCTCCTAAGTAGCTAGGATGACAGGCATGAAGCCCCAGCATCCAGTTCAAACCAAGGTTTCTTCATGTGCTGTGGAACCAGCACCGGAACCTTTCATCATCTATGACCCCCACTCCCTTATCCCCTTGAGCATGGCGCATACTGTAACTCTTTGTTGGATTACTAAATGAGCATCTGTCTATGACAATATTATAGAAAAGTCCCATTCAATTCATGTAAGCATCCTGGGGCAGGGCGGGGGGAGGCAAAGCCTGATGTAGCTCTCCCACAGTTCTCACTCGTCCCTCTTCCCACCCTCCTGATGCCACCGCACTTAACTGTTTTGGCTCCCAGGATGTGAGCCATGATGTGCTCGCTGGATTCTGGGGCCACTGGGATGCCTATCTTCTCAAAGATCTCTGTCCAGTGGCTGACCAACTCTGTGGCACTCCATGCCCCCTCAGGTGTGAATGAGGTTGCCGTGAGCTGAACCCCTGGCTCAAGTGGCCTCCTTTCCTCTCCGTGGGGCCAGACAGGATGGTCCACTATATCTGGCCCCCAAGTTTCATGTTACAGAGAAAGGATTCTCGAGGCAGCCGGGATCTCTAAATCTCCCAGGGTCCACTGCAGGTGCTGAAAATCATCTCTGCTCACAGCTGGCAGGCTGGGGATGGCGAGGTCACTCTCTGCTCCCCATGACATCCTCGACTGTGGTGGTCACCCTAGAGAGAGCTGTAGAAGAATCAGCAGCTGCCAGAGAAAGGCAGCCAAGGCACGACATTCATAGCAGGAGACCATCTGGCTTGGGAACTCTGTGTGTGCCACTTTGAACTTCACTGTCTGACCGCTGAATTGGTTCATGTAATTTGACCCATGAACCCAGGCATTAGTGGAAATTGCCAGCTTCAAGAAAAAAAAAAAAACCTGGAAAAAGTGGCATATCACTTGTCCCAATCAAACTTAAAGGGTTCCAAAATCAGTGGTCCCCTTTTCCTTCCAGACAGCCTAAAGCAGGTTACAGAAACTGGCATTCAGAGAGCTCTAGCTAACTGCCACGGTATGATACCGAGCAGGCTCCAGGAGGGGAAACTTGCCTACCACTGTCCAGCTGGAAACGGCCCAGATGGGACACAGATTGGAGACTGCAAGACTCCAGGGAGGACTACACATGGATGCACTGCCCCAGGAGGGAATCCACGCCACCAGCGGGGGCCCAGAGCCCCCTGCCCAGATGCCCACAGACACCGTCAATGTCCTGGGTAAGGTTCTACTCTCATCCTTGGTTGTGGTGAACCATCTGTCATGTTACACTGTTCACCACTCCCCAGACACTCCTAGCTTCACAGCCCTTGCCCTACTCCCACCCATCTCATTCCTTAATTATGTTTGGCAGACACATTCCCAACCCTTGAATTAACTCCAACTATACACATGAGAGCAGAGTGTCTGACTGGAAGAGTGTGGCTGTGGTCACACTGGCCTCACGAGCCTTCTGGCTCAAGACAGAAGGACAGGTGTCCACTCTGTTCTGTGTTCACACAGGCCTACTAGGGAGTCCATGCAGGTCCAGCAGCTACTGTGGCTGCAAGAAAGTGGAAGAGGGAGGTGGAAAGAGGTGGGAAGGAACATATACTGAAACCTTCCCCGAAGGAGCCATGAAATGGTGAAGGAGAAAACAAAAATTGTGGCTGAGCTCATACTGGGCATTATGAAAAAAGAACAACAAATACACACATACACACAAATAAACTGCTTTTCTCTTTTAGACATGATGACTTAAATATACTTTCATTTTTCTCATCTCCTAATCTCCCAACACACACAAACACACACACACACACACACACACACACACACACACACACACACACACACACACACATCTAAACCGGTCACAAAAGACTCACCATGCAGCACCTGCAATTTGCCAACTGATCACTGATCTGAGCACAGTCAGGCTGTACGAGAAGAAAGATAATCGATATCTCCCTCCCTCCCTCCCTCCCTCTCTCTCTCTCTCTCTCTCTCTCTCTCTCTCTCTCTGTCTCTGTCTCTGTCTCTCTCTCATACACACACACACACACACACACACACACACACACACACACACACACACACACAGAGAGAGAGAGAGAGAGATTCAGAGCAGTGCCTCTCCTGAGTTTGTTAGTTCCTCATCTGGGCAATGTACAAGCTCGAGCATGGCAGTTCCCTTGTCAGAACCAGGGGCTCCCACCCAAGGGGATCACTGCTCTAATAATGCAGAACCACCCTGTCTCTGGCTTTACCAAGGACCAGACCCTTCCATTGGGAACAACCAGCCTTGACTCCCCATTCACCAAAACCCTAGGCCCGGACACTAGGTGAAGGAATCCCGAGACAGGTGACTCCTCAGAGCCCAGACAAAAACAAATCAGGCAGTCCTGGTGCCTCCAGAGAGGTGTCTGACTTGGGGTGGGAGCGTTGTTGGGGAATTTGATGGGGTCTTAAAGGTTACATACATGGATGGATTGCCTACTTCCAGCCTAGATGCTTCTGGGCTAATTGGCGGATTCTTGGGGAGAACTAGGAGACCAGAAGGACCAGGAACACCAGCAGAAGCTGGCAGAGCTGGGAAATGTGATCACCCTGTGAGTACTGTGGACAGCTGGGGTTGGGGGGGGGGACAGGATAGGTGTGTGTGTATCAGAGGGGGTGTGTTCCTCCCAGATAGTCACCTTCTGAACCCCTGTGCCCTCACCTCCCTAGTGGGTTCTTCTGGGACCCTCCTCAGGTGAAAGGGTGACCTAGCACAGAAGACAAGGGCTCACACAGCAAGGGGGGCCTATCCCCTGCATCCAACACCCCCCACCCCCAGCAAAAAGGAAGAGACCTGAGAAGGCAGGTGTGGAGGTGTCCTCCCGACATCTGACTAAAGCCACTAGGTTCCCACCAGGGAGAGGAAAGGTGCAGATGTGGCTTCCACTGCTCTAGGCCAGGGTTTCTGTGGTGCTCTCTCCTCACCAATCCCTGTATCTGCCCTTTTCCTGGGACACTAGCTGCTAGGAATTGGGGTGGGATCCTTGGGTGACACCCACTCCCCTCTCCTGGGGCACATTTGTGGCAGAGCCAGGGTGGACTGTGGGGTGCAGAGGAGGTGCAGGCAGGATGGGAGAGAGTAGGCTGGAGGCGGGGGTCTGGGTCTGCTGGGGAGGGGGAGTGAGGGGGTGAGGAGGTTCGCTGGGTGTGGGAGTCACCAGGTGTGGTCCCATGAGGCGGCCACTCATGCTTGCTGCTGGGAGAAGCTGTAGGCAATGGTTCTGGGTGCACCCAGGCCCGGAGTGCAAGGACCAAGGGCAGGGACCAGGTCGGGCCTCATGCCAGGCAGAGACCCACCATCTCTGCTCGGAGATTGCTTAAGGGGCCGCCGATCAGAGCAGGTAGAGCCATATTTGAAACTTGGTGCTGCTGGGAGGGGGCGGGGGCACCTGCACGGGGCTGTGCTTTCTGCCACCCCTGCCTCAGCTGCCATCACCACCATCACCACCTCTGCCTCAGCTGCCAGCTTCCGCTGCCTCCAGCACAGAAGCCACCACCGTACTTACCGTGCCAGGACCTCAGATTCAGGGCAGCCATGGCCGCCATGCCCTGTGGGGCTGCCCGCAGTGATGTGCCTGCCTCGCTGGCTCCAGGTGCTCTGTGCTTCTGTCCAGGACTGAACTTTGATTGCTTCCCCTTGTGCTTGTGCTTGCTCTTCTCTCTGCTCTTTCTCTCTCTGCCCCCACTCCACTCCTGGGCCACCACAAAGGCGTGCCTGCTCCCCACCCCATCTCTGCCACCAGAGTGCACCCCAGGGCCCCACCCCCTCATCCACTAGGGCATGCCCACTCCTCCCTTAGGCCATGCCCCCTACCCTTAGCTGCAATCACAGCCCTGACTGGGCTCCAAGGCTACCAGGCCATGGCAATTGCATCATCACCTCAGCTCAGCAAGCTCCCCCAACCCCAGTACCTTCCCCAGGGATCGAATCTGCCCTCAGCTCCACCCTTGGAGGAGACTCTCCTCCATCCTCCTTCACTCCACACACTAAGAACGTGCATGGTGACCCTTGTGTGTGTGTGTATGTGTGTGTGTGTGTGTGTGTGTGTGATTGTTGGGGATAACTACCTCTCAAGGACTCAGAACATAGCACTCTTTGGGATGACACACAGCACACTTCCAAAAACAGCACAAAGCACCCTGTGTAAAGGACTCAGCACACAGCACCCTTTGAAAGAGGGAGTCCATAGCTTGCAGTGTAAAGGACTCAGCACATTGCATGCTTTGAAAAACTCAGCACATAGCACAGTTTCCCAGGGGCTCATTACACAGCACCCTCTGTGTTAAGACTCCACACATAGCCCTTTGAAAGGCTAAGTACAAAGCACCCTTTGTAAATCACTCATTGCATAGCACCCTTCGAAGAACTCAGCACATAGAAGAATTTTGAAGGTTTCAGCACATACCACACTATGGCAGGACTCAGCACATACCACACTGTGGAAGCACTCAGCACACAGCACCATTTGAAGGACAATACTGAGCACCCTGTGTAAAGGACTCAGCACACAGCACTCAAAAAACTCACCTCATCCCTCTCTTCTCAAGAGCTCCGCACATAGCAGGACCCTTTCAGATGAATTAGCACACCACACCTTTTGAAGGACTCAGCATACAGTACTTGTGTAATGGACTCATCACACAGCACCCTTTGAAAAACTCAGCAATGCCCACTCTTCTCAGGGACTCAGCACATAGCACCCTATGCGATGTCTCAGCAAATAGCACCCTTTGAAGGACTCAGTACATAGATGTATGTCACAGGTTCAGCTTTCATTAGAATTAGGGTGCTTTCTTCAGTATCCCCATTCTTCAGAAACACTTCACAAATCCTACTAGTTCACATTTAGCCAACCTGTGTTTTATGGAGGAGGGTCAGCTGGGGGTCTTGAACTCAAAGTTTGGCGGCCCTGTCCCTGAGCTCTTTGGTTCAATCCTAGAGCTCTACCACTTGGAGGCACAGCTCCAATTTTGGTTTTTTGGGTTGTTCTTTGACAGGTCTTATGGTGATAAGGAAGGCCAAGTTGGGGTGTCTGTGTGCAAAGGCTCTTAGCTCAGCCTGGAGCTGACCTCTCTCTTTCTTGTGCCCCTGGGAAGCTAGGCCTCCTGGAGCTCTCTTGGCCTAGGGTGGAACAGACTTGCTCTGGCATCAGCACTCAGGGTGAACAAAAGTCAGCTTGGCCCTGGTCACTTCTTAAAATTGAACTTTAGAGGACAATGGCACGGGGCCGCATGTCCCGCATCTGGCCACCAGGAGGCAGGAGTGTCCCGCCATAGGGATTCTACCTGTGAGTTGTGCTACTCTTGCTTCCCTGGGGTCTCCATCATGCTTCCAAGTCACCCTGGACAGGAAAATCCTTGAGACACTTACCTACAATTAACAATCGAAAAGCAAGTGGGGCTGTGGCTCAAGTGGCAGAGCAGTAGCCTTGAGCAAGAAAACTCAGAGATAGAGCCTAGGCCCTGAGTTTACACACACACATGCACACACACACACACACACACACACCACATGCGTGGAAAATCAGAGATTTCTACACCGCAATCTTTAGGTATTCTCTACTTTTCCCCCACTAAGCCTGGTGGCTGCTGGCCTAGGTGTCTGATGCATACACCGCTACCTGGCATCTTTAATTTTGGGGAACAGAATGGGTAGAAGGTCATCCTTCTCTGATCCCAGCTCCTTGATTGGGTCATGTTCTATCCAGGCCCTTTGGGGCTCCTTTACAAAACTGCCAAGATGCCTTCAAAAGTCATCACATACTGGGCACTGGTGGCTCATGCCTGGCATCCTAGCTACTCAGGAAGCTGAGATTTGGAGGATCACAGTGCCAAGACAGCCTGGGCAGAAAGTGTGTGACACTCTTATCCTCAATGAACTGTCAGAAAACAAAAGTGGTCCTGTGGCTCAAATGGTAGAGTGCCAGCCTCGAGAATAAGAGCTCAGGGACAGTGTTCATGGCCAACGACAACAAGGAGAGGCTTTGCATGTTGGCTTTGGGATTGGCATTGGCCAAATATAATTGGAATTTCAAGTGCTCCATGACAAAGCAGTGCCTCCTTTAGTCCTGTGCTGGTCCATCTTGTCTCACCCCCTGGTCTTGTCCATGTTTTGGGTCAGCATGGCTCTGGATGGAAGGGAGGGCTCCAAGGAGGAAGATCCCAGAGCAATCTCGGCATCTCCTGCCATGCTCACCCTGCTGCTTCTGCTCTTTGCTACAGACCTTCTTCCAGGAATCCATCCATGAGGTCATCACCGCCAACATAGTGGTGAATGGTGGGTTTGGCCTAACTCAGGGCAGTCAGAGGTGGAAGTAGGTCTGGGATTAGGAGCTTCCACCCTGGGTGTGGGCTGAGCCCAGGGTTGACCTTTATTTCATCCTGAGCCTTGCAGTGGTGGGAAGTCACTGTAGACTCCACATTGAGTCAGGTAAATTGGAATCTGGAGGACCCCTTGTGTGGGGGAGGATGTGGGGCTTAGGGGGCCACTGTTGATAGTCCTCTCTTGGGATTCCCCTCTCCCTCCCTCATCCCTCAATGGTAGAAGAGAAACTTCAAGTAAGGGTGTGGGAATAGGGGCGGAGAAGTATTTTGGTGTGAACCAGAAGTGCTTCATATTAATCTTAGCCCCTACTTCTTATTTATCTGAGGAATGGCCATATGGGTTTGGGAGGGATGAATCATCCTAGCTGAGAATGTGGCTCAGTGATAGAGTGGTCACCTAGCATGACTGAAACCCTGGGCTTGATTCCACACAGAAAAAGCTGGAAGGGGAAGTGGAGCTCAACTGGTTGAGCACCAGCCTTGATCAAAAAGAGCTCAGGGACAGTGGCCAGGCCCTTAGTTCAAGCCCCAGGACTGGAAGAAAAAAATCTTTGTTGGAGGCTTTTTTCCCCTTTGAAAACAATTTATTCTTTGTGATAAGCATAACATGGGTCTCTTCTCTCGCCACCAATGGGCCATTAGATGTCCCTTGAACTTGGACCACCTCCAGGCAGCCTCTACCCTACCCAACCCCCAGTTTAACCTTCCCATCACCCAGCAGATGGAGGCCTGAGAGAAGGCCACCTGACCACCTAATTCCGGTGGCTGCCAAGGCTTTTGAGAGTCAGTATGTCATATGGAGAGTCATTATCCGCATCAGTCTACAGAAGAAAGGGAGGGAGTGCTCCTCACCTGAGCTGTGCGCAGATCTGTATCTGGGGCATCTGCAGCAAGATATGTTCCTTGGGGGAGTCCTCTATGGTGACGAGAACCCTGACCTATCCTCTGGCAGTTTCCACGCTGTCTTCAAGTTGCAATTCTTCAAAACCTTTCTGCTCCTCCCTTATTTCACCCACCACAGGCCCTGATGCATCTGAAGTAGCTTTGGTGGTGGGGCTCAGCCTGTGTTGGCATCTGGAGCCTGCTGTCCATGCCTTCCTGTGTGAGGATCAACAGCAGCTCCTGTAGCACTCTCCTCTTCTCCATCTTCTCCTGGAACAGCCAGCACACACACTAGGCTTTCTCCCAAAACAGCTCATTCAGGACCAACATCTGCTCTTTACACACCACGAGGGACTCCTCAATTGTTTGGATGTATGCTGACAGCTGGCTGCATCGATGGTGGAGCTCACCTGCTGGATTCTGGAAGTCCACCTCATCAGGCAGGTTGTGGATGAAGATTTTCTTCTTGGATGCCCACGTGTCCCGCTTCCCATCCCCATGATTGCTGTGGTGGCAGC
The DNA here is from genome assembly GCF_019054845.1 of Dipodomys spectabilis. Taxonomy (NCBI): domain Eukaryota; kingdom Metazoa; phylum Chordata; class Mammalia; order Rodentia; family Heteromyidae; genus Dipodomys; species Dipodomys spectabilis. The sequence continues at coordinate 768,353 of NW_024871156.1, read as the reverse complement.
TCATGGGGCAGGGGGCTGTAGCTCCAGCTCAGTCTGGTACTGAGCTGCCAGTAGGGCCAGGTGCCTGCAGCTGGCCCACCGCTCCTGTGGTATGATTTCTCCCCTGTTGAGCTCAGCCTCAGTGTGTTAACAGAGCCTCATCCTTCTACCAGGCAACATGGAATGTGGGCATAGCCACAATTCTTGTATCCCATTGGTCAGAAAGAATCATGAAATAATGGGGGTGTGGCCAGAATCCTGTGATGCAGGCAGAATGGGCAGAGTTAAGATGACAGTGGCTCCCCCAGCCCCTTTCCCAGGGAACTCTGTCCAATTCAGTTGGGGACAAGAGTGTGACCTGCTCGAGCCGGATGGCTGCACAGATTGTTGTGTATGTCCATTTGTTGCTAGTTTTGGACCTTGAAATCAGGATCTGGCACAGTCCCTGAGCTGCTTTTGAGGCTAGCCCTCTACGACTGGAGCCACACAGCTCTACTTCTGGCTTTGTTGGCATTGAAGTTGGACAGGGGTCTCAAGGACTTTCTGGCTTAGAGTGACCATGATCCTCCTATCACAGCCTTGTAAGTATCAAGGAGGAGCCACTGGTGCCTGCCTCATCATTGGTTTTGCTGATGTTCTTGGACACACCCTTGAGGTCCCTATCCTTAGGTTTAAGTGGTGGGAGCTGGAGCCCACAGTTGGAATCCTGTTCCTGCCACTTCCAAATGCAGGAGATCCTAAGAAACTCATTCCTATCCATATGAATACCAATGGAATGTGATGTATGTTGTGATTGAATGGGCAGTTCTTGCATGATTCTAGGATAAAATTATACACGATTGTATTCTAGCATACTGATCAATTTTAATTAATACTTTATGAAGCATTTAAACAATCACATTCATTAAATGGAGGCAGAATGAAATACCGAAGAATTGGGCATCACATAATATAGAGATGCCATTTTTTCTGCCGGACTTTCTTTACTTAATTGCTATATAACATTTTCTGAATGTACTTTGGTATAAGCAAGTAGGATATATTATACTTGATCTGGAAATCAATTATTCAAACTGTTTTTTTTTATCAAAAATGCTTATAGCACAATAAAGAGGTAAATCCAAATTATGTATATTTGAAGACAATGCTTGATTAGTCCTCTTCTCACATTACCCATTCCCTTCTTGAGAATAATACACATTGTAAGGAAATGCTTAGAATGTTTTGGAGAAATAGGTTGACTTTAAACCAGAGTTACTCTATGTTTCATTTTGTTTACTTTATATCTAGAAAAGCTAAATTCTTACCTTATCATTTTCCTTAGGCTTTATATTCAGGTTTAATCTCTGATGGGCGACAGATAAAGATATAAACATTTTTTAACAGTTGTTAAATTTAGGCTGAGGAATCTAGGTACAATTATGCTCATGCAGATAGGCCTCATCAGTCATGAGACCATGATACCAAAATGTTAACCAATGCTTATTGGTGTCATGCTTATGACATTTTGTGTATTATAAACAGTGCTTATTACTATTTATTTTGTAATCAACATCATTTCATGGGTTAGGAATTGATGTGAGACATTATACTCAGAACTATATTGAAGGAGGAATCCAAAATTAGTTACCAAGATATACACTTAACGCAATGTTTGTAAAATGCAAGCGAAAGAAATAATTTATGAAAAAGTCAACATTTACAATAAATACAGAATCAGTATGATTGATATTTTCTTTTATCTCAGTTGCAATACGGCTTGCATGATGACTTTTCTGGTTATATGTTTAGTTAGGTCTTGATATTTAGTTGAAGTTCTGTTTTTTCATATATTCATTTGTCAGATCGAAGAGGAAATTAATTCCATGCCAGAGTCAACATCCATAATAATGTTACAGTTGTATCCTGCTACTTTGCCAAAATTTCAAATGAGCATGAATATCTTGGGTCTTTTTTGGATCTAACTAAATATGTATGCAATTTTGTCAGTAGTAGAAAGCTTTTCTGACCACCATTTATTAAACTATTATTTTCCAGAAACAACTACTCTGAGAGTAGTTGTTTTCAGGTCGTGGGGCCTGAACTCTGAGCCTGAGCACTCTCTCTCAGCTCTTCAGCTCAAGGCTAGTGCTCTACCACTTGGGCCACAGCACCACTTTCGGCTTCTTTATTTTTGTTTATGTGGTGCTGAGGAATCGAAACCAGGGCCTCATGCATGCAAGGCAAGCACTCTAACACTGAGCCACCATACCAGCCCTTTTCATGAGATTTTTAATGTCATTTTTTTCATGGGTTGATATTTTCCTTTAAATAACCCACATTCTGTCTGCTACAATGTGTAATTTGGAATAGTTTTAAATTATGTACACTCAGGTACACGGCTCAGATTCTACTATTTGCATATTTTGTTCTTGTTAAATCAGTAGGATTTAGGTCTCAATATGGATACTATTGGACTTATTCATTGCGTTTCTGAATTTTTTAAGATGTCATGATGTTTGTTATTTTATTCTCTTAAATATATTCAGATCTCACTCCACTTACAGTCACATTTCTTTTAAACAGTTTGATCCATTCAAGGGATTTGCTATATTAGGTTCATCTAGATGAATTTAATTACAAATGAACACAACTGTATTTCTGAGACACAGTTATCTTTATGGTTCTAGTCAAGGGTAACATGTATTTGAGGTTTTTGTGCTTAAAAATAACTGGGCACAACAAGTTTTTGTTCCTGAGGGCGTTCTAATTTGTTGGTTGTTTTTCCAGCTGTGGTGACTTCAACATATGTGTGCATTTTATTTCAATTGTTTTGTGTCTATATTTTGTTTCATATAACAGAAAGTACAAAAAGAATAAGTGATTTAGAACTTTTTGAAATAGAGTTCTAAGGGAGATACTTGAAGTTTTGTGACATCTGGGACCGGATAGGTCTTGTTAGTGGAGGGGGTAGTAGAATAACAGAGAAATTGACACGATTTGAACTCGGCCTCTTATTGCCTCACTATTTCATATAATACTTCAAAGTCTTTAGTGGAAAGAAAATAATTTTGTTTGTATGAACTCAGAATTTTTGCTTTAATTGGGACACACTACACATTTATAATTGATTTTAAATCTAAAACCTTCTTTCCTTCTTTTAAAATTACAGATGTGAATTTATAATGCTAAAATAGCATCTACTAATTTATATGAAATAATCCAAGCGATTTTCGCTTCACACTATATGTAATATAGACTGTAATAATCGTGAGTAATATAGTATGTAATAACTGACTTTGGGGAAAGTCAATTACAGTGGATTTTGTGAGATACTGAGTAATAGTAAAAATTATATTTGATTCTATTAAAAAGTTCACAGTTACATCTAAAAATAACTCATAGTTATAAACTAATGCTAAAAAGTAAGATTGCTTATTGGAAAAACCAGAAGTTTCAATAAGCTTGCTTTTTAAACATTGACTTGGATCTGGGCTTTGGTGGCTCATGCCTATAATCCTAATTACTCAGGAGTCTGAGATTGAGGATAGTGGTTCAAAGCCAGACTCAGCAGAAAAGTCTGTGAGACTCTTATCTCCAATAATCCACTTGAAAACTAGAAATGGCACTGTGGGTCAAATGGTACAGTGGTATCGATGAGCTGAAGAACTCATTGAAATCTGCGACCAGGCCCATAGTTCAAGCCCCACAACCACCAAAAAAAATTGACATGGATTTTTACTTTATTATTTCATGATTTTTTATTGTGAAAATACATAGAGAGGGGTTAAAATTACATGAGCAAAGTAATGATTACATTTCTTATCAAACATTGCTTCCCCCTCCTTTGTTTCCCCTTACCATTACTTCCCATCTTCCCTGCAAAGCAACCCAGGCACCAAAGGTCTAAAGTTCATTTTCCGACATAAATTGTTGTATATCTGATTGTTGCATGGGACCACCTGTATCCCTAAACAACTTGTTTTTCCCTTCCCCTCCACAAATTATAACAACATCAAATACAGTGAAAACAAGGGTTATGTCATGGGGGAGGGACATACAAAGCAACAAAGAAATCATCTTATAAATATCCTAAAAAAAAACAATAGCAAGAGAAAAAAACATTTGAGTCCTTATCTTTGGGTTCATTTCGCCCAACATAAACTTATCTGATCATTTCTGCTTGTCCAAGATAATGAGTAGATTTCTTTTCAAGAATTGTAGCCTCCTCCTTTGTTTCCCCTTCCCATCCCACCCTCCCCACGCCCCCCCCAACCAGCCCCCCCACCCCACCAAAGTTGTAAAGTTCGTTTTCGACATAACGATTTATTCATCTCATTGTTGCAATAGGTCCACCTGAATACCTATTTAAACGATTTGTTTTTCCCTTACCCTCCACAAATTATAACAACATCAAATACAGTGAAAGCAGAGGTTATACCATGGGGAGGGACATACAAAGCAACAAAAAATGATCTTATAAATGCGTTAGAAACAATCACATGAAAGAAAAAAAAAACATTTGAATACATACCTTAGGGTTCATTTCCCTAACATCAACTTATCTGACCTTTTCTGCTTGACTCAGACATATACTAGTTATTGCAAATAAGGGAAATCATGGGACCTAAGTTTCATTGGGCCTGGCTTACTTCACTTAATATAATTTTTTCCAAGACTTTCCATTCCCTAACAAATGGGGAAATGTCATTCTTTCTGATGGAGGCATAGAATTCCATTGTGTATATATACCACATTTTCTTGATCCATTCATCTACTGAGGGGCATCTGGGTTGGTTCCATATCTTAGCTAGGGTAAATAAGGCTGCAATAAATATAGTCGTGCTGGTAGCTTTAGTGTGGTCTTGTTTGTGAACATTTGGGAAAATGCCCAAAAGTGGGATTCCTGTGTCATAAGGGAGCTCTATGTGGAGTCTTTTGGGGAACCTCTTTACTACTTTCCAAAGTGGTTGAACAAGTTTACACTCCCACCAACAATGCAGTAAGGTTCCCTTCTATCCACATCCGCTCCAGCATCTGTTGTTATTAAAGTTCTTGATTATAGCCATTCTAACTGGGGTGAGGTGGTATCTCAATGTGGTTTTGATTTGCATTACTTTTATGGCTAGAGAAGTTGAGCATATCTTCATGTGTTTAATGGCAATCCTTCTTTCCTCTTCAGAGAAATTTCTCTGTAAGTCTTTTGCCCACTTATTTATTGGGCAGTTGTTTCTTTGAAAATTTGTTGTTGGGGAATTTAATTTTTTGAGTTCCAGTTATATTTTGGGTATGAGACCCTTGTCTGTTGTATGGCTAGTGAAGATCTTCTCCCAATCCGTGGGCTTTCTATTGATCTTGCTAGCTATGTCCTTTGCCATGCAGAAGCTCTGCAATTTCATGCAATCCCATTTGTCCAGCCTTTCTTTTATGTGTTGTGTTTCTGGGTCTCTATTCAGAAAATTTCGGCCTGTGCCAAGAGACCTAGGGTTTCTCCTATTCCATCCTGTAAAGTTTTCAGAATGTTTGTTTGACTCCGAGGACTTTGATCCATTTGGAGTTGATTCTGGTGCAGGGTGATATATAAGGATCTAGCTTTAGTTTTCTACAAGTAGTAAACCAATTTAGCCAGCACCATTTACTGAAGAGCCTGTCATCAAGTTTGTAATGTAACAACGACATATACAATTTCAATTCTTCTAATTCACTATGAGGATACTGAAATAACCACTGGAGCCAGAATTATCTGTGGGAGCCATTAATCTTTGTAAATTTTTGGCCTGGCCCACCAGAGAGTGTGGGGAATGCCACCAAAGGTGAAGGTGTCAAGCCTCACTTGGTGAGCTGTCAAGAAGTGATTGAACATTGGGCAGTTTGGGAAGTGACGGTTGAAAACAGGCAGAAGACCCGTTGGAGTGAGGAGAGGTACAACCTATATATAAGTTGCATTTTCAGAGCATTGGAAGGGGATATAAAAATGAGAGCTACCTGTGGAAGAAAGTGGTAAGACAGCAGGAAGGGAAAAACCTGAGAAGAGAGGAAGCAGAAAAGTGGTCATTAGGGCAGAGTAGTGTAGGCTTGTGGAGACTGGAGAGGCCTGAAGAGAAGAAGGAAATGGTGGAAGGGAAAAAGAGAAAGACCTGAAAGGAATGACAGGTCTGTAGTGAAGGAGGGAGTAATGGAAAAGTTAAAAGCCTTGCCCATTGAGGTTTGGAGCTTTGGAGATTATAATTTTTTGGCTGGTGGTTTTGCAGACCAATTAAGATAGGGCGGGGCTGACCATTGGAGGTCTGAGGTTTGGTGGTCACGGCTGATCTTGGACCTGGTTATCCAGTCCAGGATAAGGTAATCACAGTCTCCTTTCTAGTGTAAATTGGATTATTATATTAAATGTGACTCAATGGTTTGTCTCCTTGCCTTAGAGGTAATAATTACGCGAGTTCACAGAAAGAGCTTGAAGTCTCAAAGGCCGTGAATTTTTTAAGATGTGATGTGGCCATAATAGGTTTGTAAAAACACAATGGGACAGTGAAATAACAATGCCAATACCACAATATCATCTCAAAATAATGCTTTGATACCACAATTAGTTGTTGATACCATTCTCGTGATGAGGTCACAATAATTTTGTGATGTCACAATAGGTTCATGATGTCAGAGTGGCATGGGCTATCTCAAATGTCATTAATTGATAATGAATATAGGAGTTCAAAAAGGGACTGTAATGTCTCCAAAGGCATGTGTTGTCACAAATGTGATGCCGTTCTAACAGCTTTGTGATGTCACAATGTGACACAATGGTCATGACATCTGGCAGTATGATGTCATAAGGGATTTCTGATATCACATGTCATACCAGAAATATGAGATTGAAAACAGATTATGAGCTCACAAAGGCCCTACTATATGACAATGGCAGCATGTCACAAAACTTACAAGGACGGGACTGGTTGTGAAGGCACAGCAGGTTAATAATATCACAATGGCAATGTGATGTCACAAAGGATTGTGATACCACATTGGTTATATGGTCAAAATGGGTTTCTGAAACAGAGTGAATGAATTCACAGAATAGGCCTTCACAATGTTAAGTCATAACAATGTCACTGTGATTTATAACGCTATGATGCCATTGTTGTTTAGTGATGTCACAATGAGCTGATGGTGTCATAATGACAATTTGATGTCACTGCTGATTTATGATGTTACAATGGTTATGAGGTCACATTATGTTTCTGATATCAACACACATGTCAAATTTGAAATAGAATGAAAAAGCCGGGCGCCGGTGCCTATAAACCTAGCTACTCAGGAGGCTGAGATCTGAGGATGGCAGTTCAAAGCCAGCTCAGGCAGGAAAGTCTATGAGACTCTTATCTCCAATGAAAACCACAAGAAAACCAGAAGTGGCTCTGTGGCTCAAGCGATAGTGTGCTCACCTTGAGCTGAAGAACAGGGACAGCACCCAAGCCCAGAGTTCAAGCCCCAGGACCAAAAAAAAAGATTAAAAACAGGCATTCATAATCTTATTATAACATCACAATGGTAGTGTGATCTCATAATGCTATCTTGTCATTGTAGATTTGTGATGTCAAAAGTAGTTGATGCTGCCATAATGACAATATTATGTCACACTTGTGATGTCACAAAGGGTTTGTGATGTTACAATGGCATGTTTGATATCAATTGTCAGTTCACAATGAGGTTATAGTTACACAAAGGGACTGTGATGTCACAAAGGCCATGTGTTTTTTCAAAGATGCTAAGAGGTCCTAATACGTTTGGGATGTCACAATGTGATAGTGATTGTCAAATGGCAATGAAAGCTCACAATGGGTTTGTGATGTCACATTGGTGATGAAATCAAATAATTTTGTGAAGTCACATCTCATAATCACATGTCGAATTTCAGTTGCTACTATTTCACAATAAGGATATGAGTTCACAGAAGAAGACTGAAGTATTAAAGGCTATGAATTTTCTAAAATGCTGTGAAGACACAGTAGGTTTTTGAAAACACAGTGGAACAGTGACATCACAATGGCAATGTGATGTTGCAATATGATGACTTCGTAATGTTTTGATATCACAATTGGTGATGCAGCACTGGTGATGAGTTTACAAGAGGTGTGTCACAATGTCACAATGGGTTGGTGATATCAAAATGACACATGTGATCTCAATTGTCATTAACCCACAATGAGTATATGAGCTCACAAAGGGACTGTGATGTCTCCAAAGGCATGCGTTGTCACAAAAGTGATGAAGTCCTAACAGGTGTGTGTTGTCAGAATATGACAAAATGCTCATAACATCTATCAGTGTGATGTCACCATAATCAAGATGTCACACTGGATTCAGGTATCACATTTCATACCTGGATTGGGTATGAGAGCATTGGAATTTCACATTGGGTTAGTGATATCACTATCGAAATATGGGGTCATGCAGGGATTGTGCTACCACAATGGCTATTAGATCACAATGTGTTTCTACTATAATAGGTTTGTGCTGTCACAATTGGTTGGAAACGTCACAATGGCATGCCGGGTCTCAAATGTCATTAATTCGCAATGAAAATATGAGTTCACAAAGGGACTGTGTTGTCTCCAAAGTCATGTCGTTGGCACAAATGTGATGAAGCCCTAACAAATTTGTGAGTTCACAATGTAACACCATGTTCTTGATGTCTATCAATGTGATGTCACAATGTTCATGTCAGAGTCAATTTCTGATATCATATGTCATACCTGAAATATTATGAGTTTGAAAACAGATTATAACCTTACTAAAGGCCTAAAATATCCTAATGGCAGCATATCGCAAAAGTTATGACTAAAAACTCATGGTCTTTGGAGCTTTTCTTTCTTTGAAATTGTTTCCTCATTGTGAACTAGTAGAAATTGAAATTGGACATGTCATTGTGGTATTACAAACTCATAATGACATCACAAACTCATGTGACCTTATCACCACTGTGACATCACAAAACCATTGTGACATCACATTGCTGTTGTGCCTTCACAATCACATTGTGACATCACAAAGCTATTGTGAACTCTTGAGATGTACAAGTCGTTATGTCGAAAACGAACTTTACAACTTTCATTGGGAGGGGGGAGGGGGAGCGGGGAGGACTGGGTGGGGAGGCAGGGGGAGGATGGGAAGGGACGGGAAGGGGAAACAAAGGAGGAGGCTACAATGTTTGATAAGAAATGTACTCATTATCTTGCCCGTGTAATTGTAACCCCTCTGCACGGTATTTTCACACATAAAAAAAAAACATGAAAAAAAAAAACACACAAGACCTCTGTGGCATCACAGACCCTTTGTGTACTCATATCTTCATAGTGAACTAATGAAAATTGTTATCACACATAGCATTTTATCATCACAAATACTTTGTGCAATAATTATGACTGTGAAATCACATTGTCATCATGACACCTCCATTTATTGTGACATCACCAAACCCCAAAGACACCATGCCATATTTTTCTTTTTTTTCTTCTGTGAGATTTTTTTTATTGTAAATACAGTGTACAGAGGATTACAGTTACATGAGCAAGGTAATGAGTACATATACTATCATCATTGCTGCCTTGACATCACATTGTCATTTTCATGTCATAGACCCATTTTGAATGCATATTCTTTGATTTCATTCTATCTGAAATGTGCCATCTGCGTTGATATCAGGAAACCATTGTGAACTCATAACCTTTGTGACATCTAAATCTCTTTGTCACAGCACATTGCCTTTGTTATATGACTAACCCAATGTGACATCAAATACCTCTCCTGTTCTCATAATTTTGTGACATGCCATTGTGATATCTTAGGTCCTTTGTGAGTTGAAAATCTGTGTTCGACCTCGTATTTCAGATATGACATGAGATATCTAAAATCCTGAGTAACATCATGATACCACACCGCTGGACATCATAACCATTATGTCACTTTGTGACATCTCAGACCTGTTAGTTCTTCACCTTTTTGACTACATATGCTTTGCTGACATCAGAATCCCTTCCCAAACTCATATACTCATGGTGTGTTAATGACAATTGAGATCCCACATGCCATTGTGCCATCACCAACCCCTTGGGACATCTCAAATCTACTGCAACCTCCTCATTAGTATTGCATCACCAATTGTGACATCAAAACATTCTTATAACAGGATGGTGAGATATCACATTGTCATTGTGAAATCACTGTCCCATTGGGTTTTCACATAGTATGACTATGGAGCTTCTTCTATCACCTGGTATTCTCATATTGAATTATGAGTCATTGAAATTTGATATATCATTCTGATATTACAAACAAACTGTGACATCACAAAATCATTGTGACCTCATCACCACTGTGACATGAAAAACCCAATGGGATATCTCATTTCCATTGTGACATTATGGATCACATTGGGCCATCCCAAACTTATTATGACCTCTTACCACCTTTGAAAACACACATGGCCTCTGTGACATCACAGAACTTTTTTGTATCCATATCCTCATGAGGAACTAATGAAAACTGACATCAGATATACCATTGAAACATAACAAATCCCTTCTGACATAATCATAATTGTGACATCATGTTGCTATTATGACACCATCAGCTCATTTTGACATGTAAAACTACAATGGCATCATAGCATTGTAACATCACATTGTCATTCTGATGTCATAGACACATTGTGTTTGCCTATTATGTTATTTGATTCTATTTCTAATGTGGCATGTTGGTTGATACCAGAAATCCATTGTGAGTTCATGACCATTGTGATATCACGGTGCCTTACTAGCATCACATTGCCAGTGTGATGTCACATTGCCAAATGGATGTCAAAAAGGGATTTTGATGTGACAATGGTTATGACATCACAATGAGTTTCTGATATCAACCCACATGCCACATTTCAAATACAATGAAATCACAGATTTGGCATTCATAATGTGACAATGATGTCACAATGACAATGGCAAATGCTACACTGTCATTATCATTTGGTGATGTCACCATAAGCTAAAGATGTCATAACAACAATATAATGTCACATTGGTTATGATGTCACACAGGGTTTATCTTACAATGGTTATGAGGTCACAATGTGTTTCTGATATCAACTGATATGCCACATTTGAAATAGAATGAAATCACAAGATATACATTCACAATGTGTCTATGACAGCAAAATGACAGTCTGATGTCACACTGGTGATGATGTCATAAAGGGTTTATGATGTCACAATGGCATGTCAGATCTTAATTGCCATTAGTTTATAGTGAGGATATGAGAGTGAAGTCACAATGACATATACAAATGAACTGTAATGAAACAAAGGCCATGTTTTTTTGTCAAAAGTGCTAGGGTTCTTAACAGGTTCTGGTTGTCAAAGTGTTAATGATATAAAAATGGGTTAGTGAAGTCAAAACTAGTTTGCAATATCACATCTTATTTCTATTTTCAATTGCTACAAGTTCACAATGATACAAGTTCACGGAAGGAGCTTGATGTCTCAAAGGCCATAATTTTCTAAGATGTGATGAGATCATAATAGGTTTGTGAAAGCATGAGGGTTCAGTAATATCACAATTGCAATATGATGTCAAATTATAATGTCATAAGAGTGTTGTTATGTCACAATTAGTTGGTGATGCCATAATAGTGATGAGTTCAAAATAGTTTTGTGATGTCGCAGTAGTTTGGTGATGTGACAATGGCATTCCAGACCTCAATTGTCATTAACTCATAATGAGTATATGAGTTTAGAATGGGATTGTGAGGATTCCAAAGTCATTTGTTGGCACAAATGTGATGAAGTCAGAACAGATTTGTGATGTGACAATGTGACACAATGGTCATTACATCTAGCAGTGTGATGTCACAATATTCATAATATCACAGTATATTTCTAATATTTGTCATACCTGAAATAATATGAGATCAAAAATAGATTGAGCTCTCAATGGGCCTAACACAGTGGCAACATGTCACAAAACTTATGAGGACAGAACATGTTTGAGTTGTCACAGTTGTTTACAGATATCACAATGGCAATGTTATATCACAAAGGTATTGTCATGTCACAATGTTTATGAAGTCAAAATGTGTTTTTGATATGAACCCACATTTGAAATACAACGAAATCACATAATAGGCCTTCATAATGTATGTATGTTGTCACAATGACAATGTGGTGTCATAGTGGTATGATGTCATTACAGATTTGTGATGTCACAATGACCTGATATTGTCAAAATGACAATGTGATGTCACACCAATGATTATATTGTAAATGCTTTGTGATATTACAATGGCATATCTGATCTCAATTGATATTTCACAATGAGGATACGGATACACAGAGGGACTGTGATGTCACAAAGGCCATGTGTTTTTTCAAAGGTGCGAAAGATGTCATAATGGGTTTGGGAGGTATCAAAGTGATTGTAATGTCACAATAGCAATGTGATATCACAATGGCTTTGTGATGTCACATTGGTGATGAGGTCACAATGGACAGGACAGGTTTGTGATGTCAGAACAGGCTAATGATATCACAATGGCACTGTGATATCACAAAGGGATTTTCATGTCACAATGGCTTTGAGGTCACAATAGATGTCTGATATCCACCAATATTGTTAGCTTGTAATAGAATGAAATCACAGAATAGGAATTCACATATGTCTCTAATGTCACTATGACATATAATGCCATAATATTATGATATTTAAGTTTAGTGATGTCAAAATGGCATGTCTAATCTTATTGGTAATTAAATTACCATGAGGATCCCAAAAGTTGCTATGTGCTGAGTCCTTCAAAAGGCATATTGTGCTAAATCCATTACACAGAGTTCTTAGTGCTTTTTTTTTAAAGTGTGCTGTGTGCTGTCATCCCAAAAGATTCAATGTTCTGAGTCCTTGAGAGGACAATCACACAACACACACACACACACACACACACACACACACACACACACACACACACACACAAACTCGGAGCATTATCTTGCACCTGCTTGGTGTGTGGGGTGGATGGAGAAGAGTCTCCCCCAGTGATTGGGCTGAGGGGATCTTCAATTCCCCCAGGCAGCTGCTGGGGTTGGGGGGAAGCCCTGAGCTGAGGTGAGGCTGCTTCTGCCATGGCCTGGTAGTCTTAGGGCAGAGTCAGGGCAGCACAAAGCCAGGGGCGGGGACATGGCCAAGGTGGGGAGGGAGTGTAACAGAGGGAAGGACAGGGTGTGGCTGAAGGGGCACATAGTTGCTGCAGCCAGGGGTACATGGGAGATGGCATACTTGTGCAGCAGGAGCTGGGCAGCCTGCATGAAAAGTGGGGGCAGAGAGTGAGCAGAGAAGAGCAGGCACATGCACCAGGGGTGTCAGCATCCATGACTGGCCTCCGTTGCTGTAGGAGCACAGGTCTGGGCCAGGAGCACAGAGGACACAAAGCCAGCACAGCAGGCACATCCCTCTCAGCCCCAGGGAGGCTCAGAGGCCAGGTAGGCCCTGAGTCCAAGGCCCCTGCACCAGGAGCACAGCTGTGGAGGGGGCGAGCTCAGCCCTGCCACCTGCCCACCCTTGCCCCGGCCCCTTCTCCTGCCCTCCCCGTGGCACCTAGTTTGAAACAGGTTGCTGCCAGCTTGGACCCGTGGCGCCTCTTGGAGTCATCCAGAGATGGTACATCCCTGGCCTCTTTACAGCCCTGACCCGGTCTTGGTCCCCAGTGGAAGCCCCTCGGATCTGCACCTCATGACCTCCCCCTACCCCACACCCCCCATGGACCCGGACCCAGACCCATGACTCCTGCCTCCCCTCTTGTGTCCCAAACATGCCTCCCCAGCACCAGGCAGGCTAGCCCTGACTGCCACAAATGTGCCCCAGGAGTGGGGGGTGGGGGAGTGGATGTTGATCCGGGGATCCCACACCCATCCCTAGTGGCCAGTGTCCCAGGAAAAAGGCAGATGCAAGGATGGGTGAGCCCCTGGCCTAGAGCAGTGGGAGCCACAGAGCCATGCGTCTTCACCCTTTCTCTCCCTGGGGGAACTCAGTGGCTTTAGTCAGAGGTGGGGAGCAGCACTTCCACACCTGCCTTCTTGGGAGTTTTCCTTTTTTCTGGTGGTGGGGTGGTGTTGGATGCAGAAGATAGCCCCCCTTCTGTGTGAGCCCTTGTCTTTTGTGCTCGGTCACCCTTTCCCCTGAGGAGGGTCCCAGAAGAGCCCACTAGGGAGATGAGGGCACTAGGGATCAGATAGAAGGAGAATGTCTGGGAAGAACATGCCCCTCCAACACAGATACACCCTGCTGGTCCCCCCCACTCCAGTTGTCAACAGCACTCACAGGGTGATCACATTTCCCAGCTCTGCCACCACCTGGTGCTCCAGGTCCATCTGGTTTCCTCATCCTCGCCAAGAATCCACCAAGTCACCCAGAAGCATCTAGGCTGGAGTAGGAAGTTCATCCATGTATGTAGCCTTTAGGACCTCATCCATTTCCCCAACACTGCCCCCACCCCGGGTCAGACACTTCTCTGGGGGCACCATGACTTCCTGCTTGTTTTCAGTCCAGGCTCTGAAGAGCCACCTGTCTCAGGACTTCTTCACCCAGAGTCCTGGCCTAGGGTTTTGGTGAAGTCAAGGCTGGTTATTCCCAAGGGAAAGTGTCTGGTCCTGGAGAAAGGGAGAGGCCGGATGGTTCAGCATTATTAGAGCAGTGCTTCCTTGGGTCGAGCCCCTGGTTCTGACAAGGGAACTCCCGTGCTCCAGCTTGTAGATTGTCCCAGATGAGGAACCAACAAACTCAGGAGGGGCACTACTCTGAGTCTGTGTGTATGTGTGTGTGTGTGTGTGTGTGTGTGTGCGTGCATGAAAGAGAGAGAGAGAGAGAGAGAGAGAGAGAGAGAGAGAGAGAGCCTGACTGTGCTCAGGTGAGTGATCAGTTGGCAAATTGCAGGTGCTGCATGGATGAGTCTACAGTCACTGTTCTTGATTTGTGTGTGTGTGTGTGTGTGTGTGTGTGTGTGTGTGTATTTGTTGTTCTTTTTTCAGCAATGCCCAGTATGAGACCAGCCATAATTTTTGTTTTCACCTTCACTGTTTCATGGCTCCTTTGGGGAAGATTTCAGTAGACGTTCCTTTCCACCTCTCTCTTCCCCCTTTCCTATAGCCCACAGCAGCTGCTAGGCCTGTGTGGGTCTCCCCTAGGAGGCCTGAGTGAACCACAGACCAAAGTGGACACCTTCTGTCTTAAGTCTGAAGGCTTGTGAGACGAGTGTGACCACAGCCGCACTCTTCCAGCCAGCCAGTCTGTTCTCGTTTGTATAGTTGGAGCTAATTCAAGGGTTGGGAATGTGTCTGCCAAATGTAATTAGGGAACAAGATGGAGGGGGGGAGTAGGGCAGGGGCTGTGAAGCTAGGAGGGTCTGGGAAGTGGTGAACAGTGTGACATTGCAGATGGTTCACCACTACCAAGGATGAGAGGGCAACTTTACCCAGGGCATTGATGGTGTCCATGGGGATCTGGGCAGGGGGCTCTGGGCTCCCACTGGTGGTATGGATTCCCTCCCGGGGGAGTGCACTGGTGGGAAGTCCTCCCTGGAATCCTGCAGACTCTAATCTATGTCCTGTCTGTGCTGTTTCCTGCTGGGCAGTGGTAGGCAAGTGCATTCCCCCTGTTGGAGCCTGCTCGGTATCAGGCCATGGCAGTTAGCTAGGGCTTGCTGAATGCCAGTTTCTGTAACCTGCTGTAGGCTGTCTGGAAAGAAAAGGGGACCGCTAACTTTGGAACCCTTTAAGTTTGATTGGGACAACTGAAATGACACATTTTCCAGGGTTTTTTCTTGAAGCTGGCAATTTCCACTAACGCCTGGGATTATGGCTCAAATTAGATGAACCATTTCAGCCAACAATCAATGACATTCAAAGTATCACAAACAGAATTCCCAAGCCAGATGGTCTCCTGCTATGAACGTCGTGCCTTGATTGCTTTTATGCGGCAGCTATTGATTCTCCTCTGACTCTCTCTAGTGTGACCACCACAGTTGAGTGAAGGGTTAAAGTACTTGAGGCAGAGCCCATTTGTTGCTTGTTTCAGAGCAGAGCAACACATGGTGCTAAACTACCTGGTTGTGTGCCTTCATAAGACCTGTAAATCCTTAGCTCAGGGATCTCCTCCTGGGCTCTGCTGTGTCAGAGTGTAGGACGAGGCCCGAGCTGCAGCCCGTTTAAATAAAACAGCTGTAGAGTCTGATTCTTGGTGGTCTTCTTGGTGGGGTCCTGAGACCTAGACATAACATTGAGGATGTCATGGGGAGCAGAGACTGTGACCTCACCATCCCTAGCCTGCCAGCTATGAGTAGAGAGGATTCTCAGCACCTGCACTGGACTCTGGGAGGTTCATATACCCAAGATGCCTCGAGGATCCTTTCTCTGCAACATGAAACTTGGGGGCCAGATATGGTGGTCCATCCTGCCTGGCCCCAGGGGTAGGAGAGTAGGCCCCTTGAGCCTGGCCTTCAGCTCATGGCAACCTCATTCACTCCTGAGTGGGAAATTGAGTGCCACAGAGCAGTCAGCCGCTGGCCAGAGATCTTTGAGAAGACAGGCATCCCAGAGGCCCCAGAATCCAGTGAGCACACCGTGGATCATGTCTTCAGAGCCAAAACAATTAAATTCAGTGGCACAAGGAGGGTGGGAAGAGGGAGAAGGGAGAACTGTGGGAGAGCTACATCAGGCTTTTCCCCACCCACCAAGATGCTTACCTGAATGGGATGGGACTTTTCTGTAGTATTTTTGTAGACAGATGCTCATTTATTTATCCACAAAGCGTTACAGTGTGCGCCAGGCTCTGGAGGGGTCATAGACAATGAGAGTTTCCAGTACTGGTTCCACAGCACATGAAGAAACCTTGGTTTGAGCTGGATGCCAGTGCTTCATGCCTGTCATCCTGGCTACATAGGAGGCTGTGATGGGAGGATGGATGCTTGAGGCCCAAGCAGGAAAGCCTGCAAAACTCTTATCTCCAACTAACTACCAAAAAGAAAACACCAGAATTGGATGTGTGGCTCAGTAAAAAGGCTCAGGGACAGCACCTAGGCTCCGAGTTCAAGGTCCAGGAGTGCGAGAAAGGAAGGAAAGAGAGAAAGAGGAGGGAAGTCCAGATGGAGAAAAAGAGGAAAGGAAGGAAGAAGGGAGAACATGTGAGACTTGGTTTGGAGTCCCTGGAGCAAGGGAGCCAACCATTCACAATCTATGTGGGGACAATTTCAGAGCCTAAAGCCAGTATGTAGGACCAAGCTACTGACACCTCAGCAACTTTCTGATATCCAGGAGCTGTGTGGTAGCCGACTGCCGAGGGAAGCAGCCTCAGGTAGACACTAGGACTCAGGGCGTGTCACCAGGTTTCAATCATCCCTGGTGCCAATTAGTTTATTTTCTGGTCAGATAAGAACAAGCTGTCCAAGGGCTAGGGAGGTATTGTTGTGAGGGAGTGTGGGGGGGGGGGGGCAAGGAATAAGCGGGAAGGTGAAGAGGGAAGAGAGTGTCAGGACATTGTAGTCATGACTTCGCCTGACAACCTAGACCAAAAGTGATAGAGCCTTTGACCCAGCCACACTGCTATTAAGAGTCCTGGCACATTGGGTCACCATTGACCACCTGGCTATCGTCCACTGCAGGATGCCTGTGCAGTACATCCTTGGGGCCTGGGACTTTCCAGGGCTCAATCTGAAGTTGACACCTCCCCCCCCCCCCTTCTTTCCTCCACCAGAGACAGAAGTAAGCTGGCCACTAGCACAGGACAGCCAGGGAATGAGGATGGGAGTAAGGACCCTTGTTGCCCCAGACTTCCTCTAGGGGACACGAGGACCCCGTGATTGCCATTCTCAGAGGCAGAGATGGTTCTCTTTGCAGGCTCAGCCTTTAGTCTAGATGCAGATCTGGGATTCAGAGAGGGCAGACTGAAGGTGGGGCAGGTTTGGATAGAGGCTGGTGGGAAAACCAGAGGCACTGGTCTCTGAGCAGGGTTGTTTCTTTGAGGATACTCACAACCCAGGAACATTCCTGGGAGAGATCAGCCCTTTTCTCCTTCCTGAGAGAAAGGGACCTGGAGCCCTTGAGTCTGTGTCCCTTGACCGAGAAATCCTTTCATTCCCACATCCTGTGGTTGGATAACTAGACCTCACCTCCTTACCCAGTGTAGAGGCAGGACAGTGAGAGATCTTGAGTCTTTGATAAGGTCAGGGGATCCTGAATATGTGATTGTACTTGAACATCCTGACGGTGCATGGTAAGTTCCATCTAAGATTACCATGATGTAGGACATAGAATCTAGAGAATCAGATCAGGATGGGGTCTGTTCTGGGAGTCTTGAGTATTATGTGTGAGCTTTCAGCTCCCGTATGTCCACCTGCTTCCGTTTCTTGGGTGGGTCTTTGCTAGAAAAAGCTTGAAACTAGGGACTGGGTCCTATCCCTTGTCATTTATACTCAAAGCTAGCACTCTACCATTTGAGCCACAACTCCACTTCCAACTTATTTGGGTGTTTATAATTGGAGATAAAGAGTTCTCATGGACTTTGTTGCCAAGGGTGGCATCCAACTGCAGTACTCAGATCTCAGTCTCCTGAGAGGATAGGATGACAGGCATGGAAAAGTATCTTTGGCCAGGTGGCACTAGCTCATGACTCTCATCCTAGGTACTCAGCAGGTGAGATCTGAGGATCAGGGGTCAAAGCCAGCCTGGGCAGGAAAAACCCTGAAGCTCTTATCTCCAACGAACTGCCAGAAAAGCAGAAGTGGTGTTGTGTTGTGGCTTAAGTAGTAGAGTGCTTGCCTTGAGCTGAAATGCTCAGGGACAGCACCCAGGCCTAGGGTTCAAGCCCCACAACTGAAAAAAGAAAGAAAGTAAAACATATTTGCCTGCAAAGGATGGTCCAGGTGTGCAAGGGATGAAAAGGGGGGTGCTGTGGTTTGGAGACCAGGTGCTCACCCCACTGTACAGACATTTCTAAGAACTCCCCAAGTTTACCCCAGCTTGAAGCCACAGCTTCAAGAGGACATGGCTTGTGGCAGGCAGTGAGTGGGTGAATGGGTGCAGGGCTGGGATTGTTGTGTCTGTTTTTGTAAAGGATGGATTTGGATTCTTGGTGACAAAGTCTGAAGTGAAGGGTTGCAAGGACTTTGTGGCCTTATGAGATGGTTTTCCTCTGGGTATGTAAGGTGGCTGAAACCGGAAGTCACCAGTGGCTCACAACTGTCATCCTAGCTACTCAGAAGACTGAGATGTGAAGACCATGGTTCAGAGCCAGCTTGGGCAAAAAACTCTGTGAGACTTGATATCCAATGGACCACCAGAGAACAGGAAGTGGTGCTGTGGCTCTCTTTCATCTTACCCTATCCCCATGTGGAAGGGGATCCTTCACTGTGTTTAGTTTTGCAGCTGGGGAAAATGAGGCACAAAGAAGCTGGGTGACCTATTCATGACCCCCAGTTTACAGGAAGCTCAGCCTGACTTCTCTGCCATGCTCCCTATGACAATGGTTGCTATTCAGTCCACTTATTGTGGTGGAAAGTCCACTTCTTGTCAGTCCTGGGGCTTGAACTCTGGCCCTGGGCGCTGTCCCCAAGCTCCTCAGTTCAAGGCAGGTGCTCTACCACTTGAGCCCTCAGCACCACTTCTGGATTTCTGGTGGTTCTTTGGAGATAAGAGACTCACATAACATTCCTGCCTGCGCTGGCTAAAATCCATTATCCTCATATGTCAGCTTCCTGTATAGCATTATGCCTGTGCCACTGGCATCAGGCCTAAGTCCGATTTTCTTTCTTTCTTTCTTTCTTCTTTCTTTCTTTCTTTCTTTCTTTCTTTCTTTCTTTCTTTCTTTCTTTCTTTCTTTCTTTCTTTCTTTCTTTCTTTCTTTCTTTCTTTCTTGCTTGCTTCCTTTCTTGCTTTCTTTCTTGCTTTCTTTCTTTCTTGCTTTCTTTTTTTCTCTCTCTCTCCCTCTCCGTCTCTGTCTCTGTCTCTCTCTCTCTTTCAGAAACTGGTTGAATGTGTCCTGGAGGAAGTGGCTTAGCGTCTCCATGTGGCTGGTACCCACGGTAACCCTCTCATTCTAGAGGTGGGCTGTGGGTCAGGAGCTGTCTTGCTCAGCCTGTTGAAATAGCTCCCTGAGGTCAGCCACTCTGTGCCCGGGCTAGAACGTGATGGTTATTCATTGTCCATCCATCCTCTGAGTACTTCCCCACTACCCTGTGCTAAGACAGTTAAAGGAAAGTGGATGAGGAGGCATCGTGTTGTCCAACAGCCTAGCATGATCCTGGGCCTCTGATCCTCACTGCCATCTATCTGGCCAGACCCCAGTTATAAGAAAATGAATTCACTCTATGTCTACTTCACTTTGCTGTGGTGTGTCATTTCAAGTAGGGGAGCGGGGTGCAGAGGAAAGACTCCAGACCTGGCAGCTCTTGTGGTACCTTTGTTCTTGTGACAGAGCCAAGTCATTGCTGTGGATAAGGAAGTAGCTGCCATCAAACTGATCAGATACAATGCTCAAAGGTAAGTAGGCAGGCTGTTGAAGTATCAAACCCACTCATGATTACTTCCCACTCACAATAAGGGGGGGTGCAGTGCAGGTGGCCAGCACTGGCCCTAGAGGAATATAAATGGATGGTGGCGTTCAGGTGCTGGTGGCTCCCATCCATCATCCTGGCTATTTGGGAGGCTGAGGTCTGATGGTCATGACTAAGAGCCAGCACAGGCAGCAAAGTCTGTGATATTCTTATCTCCCCCAAAACACCTCCCCCCACCAGAAAAAAAGCCAGATGTGCTGTGGCTCAAGTGGTAGTGCCTCAGCCTTGAATGAAAGAAGCTCAGGGACGACACTGAGGCCCTGAATCCAAGTCCTAGGGCTCAGAAAAAAATGATAAAATAAATGAATAGTGGGCACCTGTTATCTTACTACTAAAAAAATGGATTCAGTCTTCTCTTTGGTACTTGTAGCCAAAAGTAAGGGGCTTCTTTGATGCTCCTCTAAACCTCCCCTTCTCTCCATTAGCTCTCCAGGCTTCAGTTTCAGGATAGAATTCAGATCATCCCACTCAATGTGACCTTATATACCCTCCCCTACCCACTTTCCTTGGGGTGGGGATTCTGGATGTACTCACCACTGGGAGGATGAGGCACTGCAGAGATGGGGGTAGGTATCCCCGAAACGCACACACACATGCACACACACACACACACACACACACACACACACACACACACACTCACCTAGGTCAACTCAGACTAGCCTTTTCCAAAGGCACATTATCTCCTTGTATTAACTGACCTAACAGAGGTACTTGATCCCTTGTAAATGACTATTTTAACTATGGCTTGCTTGTTGGCATGAGATAAACAAAGAAGGGTCTGGGGCCCATCACCTCTGGCTCAGGTACACATCTGACACCCTGGCTACGTAGGAGGCAAATATCTGAGGATCAAAGAACAAAGCCAGCCATAAGCTGGAAAGCTGGTGAGAATCTACTCTCCATGGAACCACCAAAAAGTTAGAATTGGAGCTGTGGCTTAATTTGTGGAGCACTGCCTTGAGCATGAAAACTCAGAGAGACCACTCCCAGAACATGAGTTCAAGTCCACACACAAAAATGGCCCCATCTTTTTGCCCCCAGACTGCCTGGGCCTTGAGTGCCTTCTCACAGAGTGTGATGCAGCACTGGTCCTAGGTAGTGTATCAGAGCCTTCAGAAATTGGGTGGTGGAAGCCAGGCCTTCTCCTTCATGTGCACTTAACCCACACCAGCTTGAAGGCAGAGCGTGACAAGGCAGGCAGCCTGCAGAGTGGAGAAGATCTTGCTCTGTAAGGGCGATTGGAGTGGGCTTTTTAGAGGCAGCACTTGAAAGGGGGTTTTTCTTAACAAAGAGGATTTGACAGGAAGCACAGAGAGCAAAGATGCTGTAGATAAATTACAACATAGTTGAGCATGTTTATTTACAGCCAGGGCTGCTGGTGAGAAACTCAGTATTGATGTGAAAGACTATCCCGAGACAGGCCCGAGGGTTCACAGAGGAACAGCTATCCAGGGTTGGGATTGTGTCTTAGCAGTAGTGGGCTTGCCTAGTACACAGGAAACCCTGGGTTCAATTCCTAGGTCCCACATACACAGAAAAAGCCAGAAGCGGCACCATGGCTCAGGTGTAAGAGTGCTTGCCTCTGTCAGAAGAAGCTCCTAGATAGTGCCCAGGCCCTGAGGTCAAGCCCCAGGACTGTGAAAATAAAATATCACTCAGATGGACCTTGGTGACAGGTGGTTGGCTATGCCCTGTAGCTCTTAGTAAATCCATCCATGCTTAGTGTCTCCTTCTTTGACAGAGGAGAGCTGGATATTCCTTCTGCCCTGGACACCCCTGGAGGTGGTTATCAGCAACCCACCCAACATCTTCCACCGGGGAAATGGCCCCAGAAATCCTCAGGTACAAGTTGGATGGGGTTGGGGGGATACAGGGCAAACCCCAGAAGTCCTAGTGGGTCTGACCTGTCCCAGAGGACCAGTCCATCCAGAGGAGGCAGATGGGAGCTTAGAGAGGGGTAGAGATGTGGAGGGAGCTCTTTAATCCCCATGGCCCTAACCAAATTCCAAGCCTTTCTTTGCTTTCTGTGGGGGAGATAGAGGAGTGTCTAGGTGGTAGTGTATAGAGGAGGACTACATGGAAATTCTAAAGACTGAGACACAGTAAGCCTTGTGCTGGTGGCTCACGCCTGTCATCCTGGCTACTCAGGAGGCTGAGATTCAGAGGATCTCATTTCCCAGCCCAGGCAGGAAAGTGCCGCAGGCAGGCTCTGTCGGGATGACGGAGGACACCTAGTGGAGGAACTGGAATAGGTGGGGAGATGGCAAACAGACAACTCACACACAAGAGGAGTGGATGCTGAGTGCGATTTAATGCAGAGGATAACAAACTTTTATAGCAAAAGTCTCCAGGAGAAAGGGCAAAAGGTTACACAATCTTGCTTCAGGGCTTCATTCTTGGGTGGTTACCAGCTGGTCGCCTGATAGGCACTTGTTTCCGGCTTATCTCTATTTTTAAGAAATACTATGGGTTTCGATGTTTATCACCAATTAACTATTACCTTTTTCTATAGAGGCCTTAACTGTCCCATAAGATCTTTCCTGTTCCTTCTTTAATAGTAAGCACCAAGGAGGCCGAGATCTAGCAAGTCTCTTAGTAAATGAAAGAGAGTAACAGGAAATTCTTTCTCCTAAGTAGTTCTCCCAGCAATTGCCATACATTCTTTCTGTTCTAGCCGGCCTACAGCTTCTTGTAAATCTCTTACAAACAATTCCTTCTGCTGTCGTGAAACCCCCAATACTTTTATATTTACTTATGACTTGTCTACTAGCCTCCATAAGAGGGGCTTTCAGGGTAGCACTTAACTCTGGTGAGTTAGTCATATTTTTAAGACACTCATCAGATGTTGGAGTCAACAACACTCTTAAGAAAGAGCTTTGAATAAGGGAACATTGAGCATGAGTAAGTACAATGAGCAGCAGAAACAGTAAAAGATTAATAGGCACTCTTATACAGTGAAGAAAAGAAAAGCAGGGACAGAAACACATCTTTCCCAGGGGCTTGCCAGCCTTTCCAGGAGGTAGGCCTCTTTGAAGCCCCATTTTCTGAGGTAGACTTCGGTGAAGTCCCATTCTCAGAGATAGGTCTCTGTGAAGCCCCATTCTCAGGTCTGAAAGCAGGTTTCCCATGCTAAGCAGACTCCACCGGAGTAGCGTGGCAGGAAAGTCCCATGAGAGTGTCATTCCCAATCTCCAAACAGAAATGGCGCCATGGCTCAAAAGGTACAGAACTGGCCTTGAGCAAAAATCATCATCAGGGACAGTTCCCAAGCCCTGAGTTCAAGCCCTTCAACAACAACAACAACAACAACAACAAAAACAGAAATACACCCTTGCTTGCAAGTGATGGTGAAGCAATGGGGGTCCTGTCGTTGGGAGACCAGATGCTAGCCTAAGTGTACAGAAATTTCTAAAAACTCTCCAGGTTTGCCCCAGTGTGAAGTCACAGCAGGGTGGGCGTTGCCTTACCAACAACTCCAGAAGTCTTGGCCTGTCTGAGGCAGGGAGTAGGCTAATGGGAGCAGGGATGGGAGGGTAGTGTAAATTATATTCCCTCCATCCATGGAAATATAGTTTTGGATGCTGGTGTCAAAGTCTGAAGTGAAGGGTTACATGTGGTTTGTAGCCTGACAAGTTGGATTTCACCTGGCTATAAGAAGGTAACTGAAGCCAGGTGCTGCCAGTGTCTCACAACTGTCATCCTAGCTACTCAGGAGGCTGAGATCTGAGGCTTGCAGTTCAAAGCCAGCTTGGGCAGGAAAGTCTGTAAGATTTTTATCTCCAATGAACCACCAGAAAACCAGAGGTGGTGCTGTGGCTCCAGTGGTAGAGCGCACACTTTCAGCTGAAGAGCTGAGGGACTGCGTGCAGGCCCATAGTTCAAACCCCATGACCTACAACCAAAAATAAGGTGGATGAGTTTTCTGCATAGAGTTATGTACAGTAGGAAATGCCATTCTGTGTTATGAGCCATTCCAGACGTGTGAGAGGCTGAGATTTGTCTACAGTTGGTCTGAGGACGGTAGTCCCATCTACTCGGGGTTTGGCATGTTCGGGTGCTCAGAGACTGACGAGGCCTTGGGCTACCCCTGTGTGTGTGTGTGTGTGTGTGTGTGTGTGTGTGTGTGTGTGTGTGTGTGTGTTTCCTCATCTTTCTCTGTCCCCTTCCTGGGTTCCTGTCTTCCTCTTCCTGACCTCGGATGTTGCCCCTCTTCCATTACAACCTTGCCTTTTGCCCCGTCAGGGTCTACAATGAGTCTTAAATTGCCAGAGACCTGCATAGTCCAGCTTTTCATTGGGGCCCAAGTCTGGCTGTCCATATCTTTGGCCACTTCCAGGGGATTCTGTGTCAGCAGGGCCAGCTGGCATAGGTTCTCCCTTACCTCTGGAGGGGTGGGGTTCAGTCATGGGATGTCTTGTCCTTTTCCTCAGCTGGGCCTCTGGCTGCGTGTCCCTCCCAGCAGGCTGGCAGTAGAGTGGGGGAAGGGTGGTTGCCAGTGGCTCTGACCCACTTGAGCTTGATAGCTGACTGAAGGCTGCCCAAGCAAGAAGGATCTTGGGCTGCATAGAGGTGAGGCCCAGGTGGCTTGGAAGTATCTGTTTTTGTCTAGGAAATGTCAACGAACATTATCACAGCCAAGTCTATCTCCCAGCCCCAGCTTGGCCTCTCAGGTCCTTCTAGACAATTCCGGATACCTAGAATACAGAGGCACAGACTTAAGATTCCAGGACCAGGGAACTGGGGGATGAGAGACTGGTACGGCCAGTAGCTCAGTGTTCTGGGGCATTAGCCTTGACCTGGTTATGCCTTCCTTGCATAAGTTCACGTCTTAACCCGTGGCTGACCACACACCGGCCATTTGTGGCAGTGATATGGAAGTGGCAGGAGCAAAAGTGAGATCTAGTATGACCAAAATCTGGATTTATGGTCTGTGGGTGTGGGGAAGGCAAAGGGTGTATATTAAAAAAAAAAATCTCAGAGCTGGAACTCAGGGCCTAGGCACTGTCCCTGAGCTAACACTCTACCACTTGAATCACAGATCACTTTTCACCTTTTTTATTAGTTAGTGGAGAGAAGAGTCTCACAGACTTTCCTGCTTGGGCTGGCTTCAAGCTGCCATTCTAAGAACTCAGCCTCTTGAGTCGCTGGAATTGCTGGTATGAACAATTGGCTCCAGTTAAGGATGATAGTGGATGCATGTGCTTGCGTGTGTGTTTGTGTGCATGCGTGCATGTGTGTATGCATGTGTGTGTGTGTGTGTGTGTGTGTGTGTGTGTGTGTGTGTGTGTGTGTGTATTTACCAGGACTTGAACTCAAAGCCTAGGTGGTATCCTTTAGCTTTTTTGCACAAGGTTGGTGCTGTACCACTTGAACTAGGGTATCTCTGCTTCCCAGCTTTTGGTGATTCATTGGAGAGAAGAGTCTGCTCAGGCTAGCTTTGAATCTTGATTGATCCTCAGGTGTCAGCCTTGAGTAGCTAGGATTATAGGCATGAGCCACTGGCATCCAGTTGCAAGGATGTCTTTTCATACGCTCTTCTGTTCTAACAGCTGTCTACTTCCCCTGGCCTAGATCTCTGACCTCCACTTCAGCTCCCAGCATCCCGTGACTGTGTGGAAAACATAAACCTCTAACCTGATCCCATTTCTTTGTACTCATGGGAGGGTATGTTTCTTCTGTAGCCTGGGGAAGGAGGGTAGCTGTAGATGGGCGCTCGACTGGGGGATAGGTAGTCTGTTTCAGCCAAGAAGGAAAGTGTGGCCAGATGCTAATAGCTCATGTCCTCCTAGTCCAACCTCCTCAGGAGTCTGAGATCTGAGGATTGCCATTCAGAGGCAGCCCAGCTAGAAAAGTCTGTGAGACTCTCCTCTGCAACTAGCCACCGAAAAGCTGGAAGAAAAGCTGTGGCTCAAGTGGTAGAGTGCTAGCCCTGAATGAAAAAGGTGAGGCACAGAGTCCAGGCCCTGAGTTCAAGCCCTAGTACCAAGATGTGTGCAAGTGTGTGCAGGCATACATACACACAGACACACACACACACACACACACAGAAGAAGGTGGTAATGATGAGCTCAGCTAGAAAACTGGGGGCACTCCTGAGGCATAGTCATAGTAAACTCTCAAAGCAGATCAAGTAGTTTTTCCCTAAGTCATTCTTGGGCTGAGGGGTCTGGGTCATGCCAGTAAGTTCCATGGAACCTGCCTTTCTATCCATGCACGGGGCCACAGGACCAAGGGAAGCCACTATGGATGCTCGTTTGTAGTCGGCCCACGATTGCCCCGAGCACTGGTAAGGAAAGTAAGGCTCCGAACCCTGTGACTCCTGGGATAGAGACTGCTACCAGCAGCAGCCTGCTGGCTGTGGATATCTGAGACTACAAGTCTTTCATGAGCCCAACTCAATACCCGCCCAATGTGTGCCTGCCAGATTCACACTCTTGTGATACTCGAGTGAGTGGGCATTACCTGCTGTGCCATCTTGCAGCTGCTGCCCCTGCTGGCCCAGAACCTTGGTCTGAGAGGTCGATTTATTGCTCAGATGCACAGTGCAGCCATGACAGATGCCATTCTGATGAACAGATTAATGACCTCCGTGCTCAAGGCTCCAACCTTCTCTGATACTGTGGCCTGCTCTGTAGGCAAAGGCCTCCAAAGAGGCTGCTCTCAAGACTTGTAGGACACCTAGACATTGGGAGACCCTCAGTGGCCCACTTGAAATTACTCTGCCTAGATCCACAGAGTGAGGTCCAAGCAGGCCAGGTGTTGGTGGCTTGCCAATTGAGGCACAGCACCAATTCTGGGTTTCTGGAGGTTCCTTGGAGATCAGAGTCTCCCAGACTTTCCTGCCTACGCTGGCTTTGAACCGTGATTCTCACATCTCAGCCTCCTGAGGAGCTAGGAGGACAGGTGTGAGCCACCGGTGCCCGGCTGATCTGGCCTTTCACCACAGTAGACTAGGAGCTTCTGAAAGCTTTTCTTTATTTTTTTTTAGGTGCAAGTACTGGGGCTTGAATTCAGGGGTTAGGCTCTGGTCCCTTAATTTTTTCCCTCAAGGTTAGCACTCTGCCACTTGAGCCAAAGCTCCATTTCTGGCTTTTGGTAGTTCATCGGCAAGAAGAGTCTCACTTGCTTTCCTCCCCTGAGCTGGCTTGACCCATGATCTCTCTCTCAGTCTCCTGAGTAGCTAGGATTTACAGGGGTTGAGCCACTGGTGGCATTGGGCTAGAAGCTTTTCTTAAGCAAGTGTTCTTCCCTGAGTTTGCCCTTACTCCTCCATGCAAAGGAGGTCTGAGGGTCAGGAGCTCTGAAAAATAAGCTTCCATCCACAGGAAATGGCTGGGGTCTCTGGTAAAAAGCCATCTAATCTTCCTCCTGGGCCCCATTCTGGGACTCCAGCCTCTGCCCTACCTGTGACTCACATATAAACCTTGACCCAGCCTTGAATGTCCTACCAGACTTGTCTGAAGCCACAGAACCTTCATTCCACCCATACCATCTGCTCTAAAGCACACCTCAGGACCTTTGCCTATGCTGTACCTTCTGTCTGAGGCCCTCTGTCCTGATTCCACATCTTGGCACTCCTGTGGAGTTTTGGCATTGGTTATATCACCTCATGGAGCAAGTCTTTCCTTCCCTTCTCCATCTTTTTTTTTTATATTGAGTTTCTAGAGATGGAAATTGTGCAGGCTGACTGGCAAATGCTCTATCTTGGTGTGTGTGTGTGTGTGTGTGTGTGTGTGCATGTGTGTGCCAGTCCTGGGGTTTGAACTCATGGCCTGGATGCTATCATATCCCTGAGCTTTTGTGCTCAAGGATAGCACTCTACTACTTGAACCACAGCTTTAAGTCTGGCTTTTTGGGTGTTTGATTAGAGAAAAGTGTCTCATATAGACTTTATTGCTTGCAATTGGTATCATCAGATCTCAGCCTCCTGAGTAGCTAAGATTACAGGGGTGAGCCACCAGCACCTGTCCTCTACTCTACATCTTATCTATAACTTCAGCCCTCCTCTGAGTCCCAGAGCAAAATGTCACACCAGGATGAATTTTTTCTTTTTGACAGTCTTGGGGATTGACCTCAAGGTCTCGGCATACCCCTGAGCTTCATTTGCTCATGGCTATCTTTCTATCACTTAAGCCACAGTACCACTTTTGGCTTTTTCTGTTTCTGTGGTACTGAGCAATCAAACCCAGGGTTTGTGCATGCGGGCTAGGTAAGCACTCTAGCACTAAGCCACAATCTCAGCCCAAGGCTCCCTTCTAACGGGAGTTATGAGGGTGGGGTTTATTGGCTTACCCCCTTTGGTGTAGAAATCTCTATTTCATATCTTTGCCATGATTTGGGACCAGCTTGTGACTCAGCAATGAGGAATGATAAATGAGTGATAGCCACAGGCCCCAGAAGTCTAGCCTGTCATCCTACAGAAGGATAGAGAATATGGAGCCAGAACCTTTGACAACTCCTACAGCCTAGGAACTGTGCTTTCCCTGGAGGCAGTGGCTGGCTGCATGTTGTCCCGATGGGACACCTCGGCCAGAACATAAAGCTTCAGTTCTTAAATTGCAGAGAAGGATTCTTTGTTCATGTTGCCTGCTCAGACTTTGTACTCTCTGAGGGCTTGTCCCAGCTTGCCCAGGTTGGGGGGCTGGGCATGGGCAACCTGCTGAATGCCCATTGTCCATACCCAAATACATGGAGTTATTGCCTCGTTTTTTATTTTTGGCAGGTCCAGGGTTGTACTATGAGCCTAGGCTCTGTCCCTGAGCACCTTTTCCTCGAGAGTAGTGCTCTGCCCTTGAGCCACAGCCCCATGCATGTTTTTTTCCCCCTGTGATCTCTTAGAAAGAAGAATGTCATGGACTTTCCCATCCTGGCTGAATTCAAATTGGCATTCTCTACATCTTGGCCTCCTGA
This sequence comes from Dipodomys spectabilis, assembly GCF_019054845.1. Classification (NCBI taxonomy): domain Eukaryota; kingdom Metazoa; phylum Chordata; class Mammalia; order Rodentia; family Heteromyidae; genus Dipodomys; species Dipodomys spectabilis. Next base: position 738,847 of record NW_024871156.1, on the reverse strand, counting down.
GGAGCTAGGATTACAGGCAAGAGCCACTGGCACCTTGCTTACTTTTCTTCTTCTTTTTTAAGTCTTCGCGGTGTCATTCCAATGGTTTGCATTATAATTAAACGACCCAGGCCTGGAGTTTGAATGCTAGGACTGCCACCCACAAAAGGAAGGAGAGCCTGACAAACTTATTCCTGTTCATGTGAATGCTTATGGAGAGTTATTAATGTAACAATAAATATGCAGTGGATTCATGACCCTATTTTAGAATGCCACACAAAAATTATTAGGTTTATGTTTTCCATTCTAGCACCATGCTATAATTAAGGATATTGATTAATTTTTAATTAATACTTTTATAGGTATTCAACCCAGATACTTCATTAAATGGAGGCAAAATTTATTAACTAATAATTGGTAATAACATATATAATTTAATATCCTCACAGTCCCACTCTCTGTATATGTATATATTTGTATATATGTTTATGTCTATCTCTCTATCTACTTCAATCTACATATTTATCAACGTATACATACATATATATGTATATATATATATATGTGTATATATATATATATATATATATATATATATATATATGGGGGGCACTTCTTTGGCTTGATAACAGGTTCTCAGAACTTCCTGGCCTCTCAGTTTTCAGGAGGCTGGTCTGCTAAGACTGTAACACTATTTATGGATTGGGCATTGTAGGCTGTGAGATGAAATCCCAGCATGGCCAAAAATTTATTCGTGGAGTAAGAAGCCAATTTTGACACATTATTTTCCTTCTCTGTGAAAGTCCTTGGTCTCAGTATGATGTATAATCCATATGCAAATATATCCTATGTGATATGATGTAATAAAAGAAATGTTACATGTGTATATACTAAATACTAAATAAATAAGGGTAATAAATGTCAGATGTAATAACCCATGTATGTAAATAGATCTCATATATTAATATTACTTTTTCCAGTGCTGGTGCTTCAATTCAGGCCCTGGGAACTGGTCTGAATTTCTTGTCTTCAAGGACGCTGAGCCTTTCCTCTGCACCCAGACCCTGAGTGCAAATCCCAGGCCTACTAGAAAAATGGTGCAAATTCCAAACCAGGGCCTTATTACTATTATTATTACTATTATGATGATGATGATTATTATTATTATTTTGCCTAAGCACGGGGCTTGAACTCAGGTCTTGGCATCTGTGCCACAGTTGGTAGTGGCATCCTAGGACCCGAGTTCAAATCTCGGGGTGGAAAAAGAAATAAAAAACTGTAAAGGAGAAGCCTAAAACTGAGTAGTTCAAGGAGGTAGCTTTCCTTTTTTTTTCCCTTTGTATTGTGACCATCCTGGGTCTAAATGACAAGGCCCAGAAAGCATACATTATCTTGCATTGCTAATGTTTGGTGGGGTATTAGGGAAGCCATAGCCAAAACCAGCAACTTAGGCCTGGAGGTCGAATCCCAGGACTGCCACTAATGAATGGAGATTCTCAGAAACCTATTCCCATATATATCCATATGAATGGAATGTTATAAAATTAACAATTAAATTAGTAGTTAATATACGATATTATAAAATTATACACAATTATACAATATTGACTAGATTTCAATTAATACTTTATTATGTATTCAATCATAATACTTAAAAATGGAAGGAATAATTTAATTGCCAATAATCGATATTAATATTGTATATGCAATTTCATAATATACAGACATCTCTCTTTTGTTTTATACATATACATCTATTTGTCTATCTACCAATCTATACATTTATCTGTTCATACAATTGTCACTCCTGGGGCTTAATGATAGAATGTTCACCTAGTAAGTACAAAGCCCTGCATTCGATTCCTCACTACTGTGTACACAAAAAAATCCAGAAGTCATGCTGTCACCCAAGCAGTCAAGCACTAGCTTTGAGCATAAAAACTTAGGGACTGTGTCTAGACCCTTACTCAAGAGCCAGGACTGGCACCAAAAAAAAAAAAAAGATAGAATGTTCTGACTGCAACAATGTAAGTATAGTACTACAAATACCTCATCACAAGTATGGGACTACAAATACCTCATCACAGAGCAAGTTGGGAGTCTGGTGCTGACAGCTGCCATCTAACTTGACAAAATGTCCCATGATACTATTATCATATATTCACCACTTAGAAACTTGAAGAGGAAGCTGGGCATCGGTGGCTCGTGCCTGTCATCCTAGCTAATCAGGAGGCTGAGACATGAGGATCATGGTGCAAATCCAGCCTGGGCAGGAGATTCCTTGAGATGCTTATCTCCAATGAACCACCAGAAAGCCTGAAGGGGCGCTGTAGCTCAAGTGGTAGAGTGCTAGACTTGAGCTGAAGAGCTCAGAGACAGCACCGAGGCCCAGACTTGAACTCCTCCAACTTACAAGAAAGAAGGAAACCTGAAGTGGAGTGCTGGGAACTTGTGTTACGGGTAGAGTGCTTTGCATGTATGAAACCCTGGGTTTGAATCCTAAGTACCACATCCCTAGAAAAAAAGTCTGAAGTGGCTCTCTGGCTCAAGCTCAAGTGGTATACTTGAACAGGTGAAACAGGTACAATGTTCATGTCCTGAGTTCAAGCTCCAGGACTAGGGTATACACACACACACACAAACACAGAGCAGAAGTAAAGTTGTGACACAAAATGGTAAAGCACCTGGATTCTGCTCTGAGCTCATGGTCATCACCCTGGCCCTGTGTTCAACCCCAAAACCTAGCCACCCAAGGCCTGACTAGGAGAGGACAAAGGTTTCAAAACCTGATAAGCTTCACCAGATCTAGATGACAGGAAGCATTGTGATTTTGCACAAGTGCTTAGATTTAGCAAACTTCCAGAATCTTAGGGAGGCACCACCATTGCCAATTAGGAATCTTTTCATTAGGTTCAGCTCCCTAGTTGTCTACCAGAAGGACTCGAATTAATTGAAGCAGTTTGTTTCAACATTGGAACATAGTCTCACAAAGACAGGACAAGTGCAGGGAACTTGGCCTGCCACAGGAGGTGGCACAATGGAAGGCTTCCTGTCAAAACAGAGCACTGGGGAGAGAGTTAGCTTGGGGTACAAAGAGGCCTTTTTCTCCTGGCCTTCAGAGCCCATCCACACTCATCCTCACTAATTGCCCCCGATAAATTGTTTGTTACACAGCTGTACAGGAGTGAAACTTTTTGTCTGCCTGTTCCAACAGTGAGCCAGACTTCCTCCAGCAGCCTGGGGTGCATAGAAACCCTCAGGATACCCTGGGAACAGTGAGGGGAGCCCCGAAATATGCACTGTCTTGAAAACACCATCTGTGCTATGAAATCATTCTATTCAAAGCAAATTTCCTAGCTGTGTGCCTTTCTTCATAGCGACCTTGGATGTTCACTGATAGAAATACATGCATACACACACAGACACATGGAGTTAATGGCTCTTTTTTGTGGCTTTTTAATGGCTTTTTGTAATGGCTTTTTTTTGAGGCTTGAACTGTGAGCCTAGACATTGTCCCTGAGCTCCTTTTGCTGAAGGAAGCACTTTATTGTCTTAAACCATGATTACCCTAGGCTGGGGTACAGCATTTACACCCAGAGATGATCCGGGGATCCTAGGACCCGAGTTCAACTCACAGCACTGGCAAAAATACATCAAACCAAAAAAAAAAAAAAAAAAAAGAAACGGAGGAAGAAAAATCCAAGAAGTTTTACACAACCATTTTACCTCTTTTTCCTTGGCACTGTGACCATCCTGGGTCTCATTGACTCGGCTGGAAAATTGTATGTTACCTTGCATGGCCGAAGGCTTTTGGGCTGTCAGTGAAGCCTGAGCCCAACAGAGACACCTAGGCCCTGAGTTCCATGATCCTGGGACTGCCACCTACACACAGCTGAAGATCCTAGGAGACTCGTTCCTATCTATAGGAACACTAATAGAATGTTTGACATATACTAATTTAATTAATAATTAGCTAGTCTATTATAAGATTGTATGCAATAAATATAAGTCATTGATTAATTGAATTAGTACCTTATTAAGTCTTCTACCATGAGTAATTAATGGAGGCATAGTTTTAGAACTAATAATTGGTAGTAATAGAATATATAAAAATAAGATATAGACAGACATCACTTTATATAGAGTTATACACTAGAATCTACATAAATGTCTGTCTCTCTATATATACTTTTATTTATAGATGAATATACATATGTAAATACACACACACAGCAATCTACACATCTATCTGTTTATGTATTGGCCATTCCTAGGCCTTGATCTCAGGTCCTGAAATTTGCTCACCAATTTCACTTGCATCAGACTGTTGTGCTAACATTAACCCATTCGTGAAGTGGGTCTTCTAGGCCTGGAGTTCAAATTACAGAACTGCCAAAAACTTAATCCTGGTGGCAGAAGCCAGTTGTCTCACTTGTTTTCCTTATCGGTGAAAGTCCTGGGTTTCAGGAATGATGTATAATACATTGACAAATCTATGTCCTATGTAATAGGATGTAAAAAATGTTATATGTGTAATCATACTCATTAAATAGATTAAAATAAATAAATCACAAAATAAAATGAATAACTACACTAACCACAATATGCAGTAAACATGCATGTAAATATAAATCATGTATTTAAAATGTATACAAATATTATTTTTTTTCGAGTGCTAGGACTTGAATTCATGCCCTGAGAACAGGCTTGACTTTCTTGTCCTCCAGCACGGTGAGCTTCCCGTTCCCCCACAATGCTGAAGATTTACCCAGACCCTGAGTTCAGATCCCAAGCCTGGCAGAAAAAATGGCGTGAATTCCAAGCCAAGGAGCCTCATAATTTTTTAAATATTTTAAATATATTTATTTATTTATTTATTTTTGTTTTGTCAAGCACAGGTTTTGAATTCAAGTAGTAGCAACTCTGCCTCCGCTTTTATCAGTCTAGGCTGGGGTGCAGCCACTGTACCCACAGCTGAACCTGAGTTCCTGGGCCCCAAAGACTGACAGGAAAAAAAAAATGAAAAGAGAGATAAAAATCCGGCAACTTGCAGATGGCTCCGGTTTTACATTTACTTTCTTTGCAAGGTAACCATTCTGGATTTGTATGATGGCTGAAAATTGTTTGTAACCTGGCATTTCTGAAGGTTGCCGGGCTACTAGGGAAGCCATAGGCCAACTCGGCAACATAAGCCCTGTGTTAGAAGCCCGTTCCTGTCCCCTACCAATGGAGGGAAATCCTAAGAGTCTCATCCCTATTCATAGGAATACTGATGGAAGGTTATGAATGTCAAGGTTGAATTAGTTGTTCCTGAAAGATACTACTATAAAATTAAACAGAGTGATTTTAGGAGGCCAATGGATTTTAATGAATATTTTCTGACACATTAAAAGAATACTTTTAATTCCATGGATGTAATAGTTTCCGGACAGTGGTTGATTCAATTAAAAATTCATTAAGGATGGAAACAGTCATATTAATTACATGGAGGCATAATAAATACCCAAGAGTTGGTAAGAATGTAGTCTATATAACTGAAGAATGTATAGAAACCTCTGGCACTCTATAAAGATCTATATTTATTTGTTTTTTTTTTTCAGGGCTTTTTTTGTGAGAATACTGTACAGAGAAGTTACAATTAGATGGTCAAGATAAGGAGTATATTTCGTATCAAGCATTGTTGCCTCCTCTTTGTTTCCCTTCCCATCCCTTCCCATACTCCCTTCCCCCCACCCAGTCCTCCCCCCCTCCCCACCAAAGTTGTAAATTTCGTTTTTCGGCATAACAAATTGTACATCTCATTGTTGCAATGGGTCCACCTGTATCCCTTCCCCTCCAAAAATTATACCAACATCAAATACAGTGAAAACAGGGGTTATACCATGGGGGAGGGACAAACAATGCAACATAGAAATCATCTTATAAATATGTTAGAAACAATTGCATGAAAGGCAAAAAACAAAAAAAAACAAAAAAAAATGTAATACTTATCTTGGGGTTCATTCCCCTAACATCAACTTATCTGACCTTTTCTGCTTGACTCAGACATATACCAGTTATTGCATATAGAGGAAACCATAGTACCTATGTTTCTTTGGGCGTGGCTTACTTCACTTAATATAATTTTTTCCAAGTCTTTCCATTTCCTAACAAATGGGGCAATGTCATTCTTTCTGATGGAGGCATAGAATTCCATTGTGTATATATACCACATTTTCTTGATCCATTCATCTACTGAGGGGCATCTAGGTTGGTTCCATATCTTAGCTATGGTAAATAATGATGCAATAAACATAGTTGTGCTGGTAGCTTCAGTATGGTCTTGTTTGTGATCATTTGGGTAAATGCCCGAAAGTAGGATTGCTGGGTCATAGGGGAGTTTTATGTGGAGTCTTTTGAGGAACCTCCATACTGCTTTGTGAACTACCATCTGCATGTCAATCTGTTCTTATTTTGTCAACCCCTGGGGCTCGATCTCAGTGCTGGGAACTGCTTGTCAGCTCCATCTGCCCCATGCTGGCCGAGCTGACACTCATCCATTCATAAATTGGGCCTTTGTAGGCTGTGAGTTCAGATGCCAGCACTCACAAAAATTGAAGCGGGGAGTAAGAAGCCCAGGGTAACACATGTTTTCCTTTTCTGTGAACGTCCTGGGTGTCAAGTATGAAGTTTCATACATAGGCAAATCTATATCCTATGTAATAAATGTAGTAAATATTCCATGTGCAATAAGTCAATAAAATAAATGGTAACTAAATGAATAAAACAAAAAATTAAATGAATAACTACAATAAGTGGAATATTGAGTCAACATACAGGGCTCAATCTCAGGGCCTGGCAACTGCCTGGCAGATGAATTGGCTAGAGGCTGCTGTGCTGACAGCCACCCATTCATGAACTGAGCCTTCTACGCTCTGAGTCAAGATCCTAGCAATGCCAAAAATATAATCTTGGAGTAAGAAGCTGAGCGGGACCCATGTTTTCCTTTTCTTTGAAAGTGCTCAGATAGGATGTATAATTCGGGTGCAAATCTATATACTATGTAATAGGATGTCATAAAGGTAAGAAATGTCATAGGTGGAATAATTGTCACTAAAATGAATGAAAAACAGATTGAATTAGTAGTGAATCATTCTGGGATAAAATTAGATGCAACAATTATAGGAGGTGCATTAAGTTTAATTAATATTTTATTAAGCATTAACAGAATAAAAATTACATGGAGATATAATTAAATACCTAATAATTGAAAGTAACACATGATGCATAATTTAACTATATATAGACATCCATCTCATTCTATAAAATATGTAATTTTATGTATGGATGTATGTACATATATGATAAACAACAACAGGATATTGAGTAATTATTGATTAATGATTTATTAATTGTTCAAATGGAACATATCATTAAATGGAGACATAATTTAATACCTAAAAATTGTTAGTAATATTATCTATAATTAAATAATATACAGACATCTCTCTGTGTATATAATATTTATATACAGCAATCTCTAAGTATACCTTGTTCACTCCTGGTTTCAGTTGTTGAGTGTTCACCTAGCAAGCACCAAGCCCTTGGTTCGATTCCTCAGTGCCACATGAACAGAATACCTGGAAGTTCTGAGGTCTTTCAATCAATTGAGTGCTAGCCTGGAGTACAAATGCTTAGGTACAGTGTTTAAGCCCTTACTCAAGCCATAGGACTGCTTCCACAAAAAGGTAGATTGTTCTAACTGCAACTATACAAAGACAGAACTTCAAATACCTCATCACAGAGCAAGCTAGGAGTCTGGTGCTGACAGCTGCCACCTAACCTGACTTAGCCAGATGTAAAAACTGCAACCTAGCTCCATGGAACCAGACACAACTGGCTTACCCAGATCATCCTAGCTGCGCAGGGGCTTTAAAACCCAGTCCTGGCAGGAATTCTGTGAGACTCTTTAAAATGTGGCTCCAAGTGTTAGAGCTCTAGCCTTGAGCAAATGTTATTAGAGTATAATCTCCATGTTTTGAGTTCAAGCCATATGCCTAACCCCCCCCCCCAAAAAAAAAAACCACCACCATAAACCATTAGATGTGAACTTGTGTGGTTTGTGAAATGTTCCTCAAAGAATGGTGATAGTGATGAAAGCACCCTAATTCAAATAACAGCTTGTGGAATAGAGCTATGTGCTGAGTCCTTCATAAGGTGCTCTGTACTAAGTCCTGCACATGATGCTATGTACTGAGTCCTTCACAGGGTGCAGTGTGCTGAGTCCTGCATTAGGTGCTGTGTGCTGGGTCTTTCACAGGATGCTGTGTGTTGAGTCATGCAAAGAGTGCCATGTGCTGTGTCCTTCACAGGTGCATTCTTTCATCAGGTCCTTGTAAGAGCTCCACAACTGAGATGATTATGCAGACAAGAATATTGAGGCTCAGATACGTCCCCATGTCAGGGACAAAATTATGTATTACTGAAGACTAGTGAGTTGTCTCCTGCAGACAATTGGTTTTTTTTTTTTTTCTTTCTTTTTTTTTTCACAGTCATGAACCTTGAACTTGGGGCCTAGCCACTGACCCTTACCTCTTGGGTACATGGCTAGCACTCCACCCCGTGGAGCCAAGGACCCCCTTGCAGGAGAGTGCCACCTAGGGGTAGATAGCTGAGGACTGTCACCCCGCCTTCTCAAGAAGCTGAGATCTGAGGATCTGGGTTTCAAACTATCCCAGAAACAAAAGGTCCCATGAGATTACTATCTCCAATTCACCACTAAGAAACCTGAAGTTGAAGCTGGGTGCTTGTCGCTCATACTGGTCATACTAGCTTCTCAGGAGGATGAGATCTGAGTATCATGGTTCAAAGCTAGCCTGAGGAGGAAAGTCTTTAAGACACTTAGCCCCAATGGACCACCAGAAAACATGAAGTGGTGCTTTGGCTCAAGTGGTAGGGCACAAGACTTGAGCTGAAGAGCTCAGGGACTGCACCCAGGCCCAGACTTCAACTCCTATAACCAACAACAACAAAAAAGACAGAAACAAACTAACAAACCTGGAGTAAAGGGATGGGAATGTGCCTTTGGGGTGGAGTGCTTTGCAACTATGAAACCCTGAACTTTATTTCTCAGTACCACAACACTAGAAAAAGGCTACAGTGGCTCCGTGGCTCAATCGGGAGAGGGCTATCCTTGTACAAGAGAAATTAGGTACAGTGCTGAGTTCCAGCTCCAGGACTGGTGTATGCACACTCACACAGACACACAGACACACAGACACACACACACACACACACACACACACACACAGACCAGAAGTGAAGTTGTGACACAAAATGGTAAAGACTTGGGCTTCTGCACTGAGCTCATGGTAGCACCCAGGCCCTGTGTTCAACCCCTAAACCTAGCCACCCAGGGCCTAACTAGGAGAGGTCAAAAGTTTCAATATCTGATGAGCTTCACCAGCCTTAGATGACAGGAAGCTTTGAGATATCTGACATGTGCTTGGACTTCCTAAGCTTCAAGAAACCTAGGAGAGGCATCATAGGCCCATCATCTCCAACAATGAAATATTTCATTAAGTTCAGTGCCCTAGTTGTCTGCCAGAAGATCTCCTGAATTATATTGAGCACTGTATCTGAACACCGGAATATAGTCTCACAAAGGCAGCATGAGTGCACAGGACTTGGCCTGCCATGGGAAGTGGCACAAATGAAGGCTTCCTGTCAAAACAGGGCACTGGGGAGAGAGATCACTTGGGATACAAAGAGGCCTTTTTCTCCTGGCCTTCAAAGCTTGCCCACACTCATCAAGACTAACTGACACAGATGGAATTGTTTGTTAAACAGCTGAACAGGACTGAGGCCATTTGTCTGCATATCCAGATAATGAGAGAGACATCTTCCAGCGGCCTGGGATGCAGAGAAACAATGAGAGAGACTTCTTCCAGCAGGCCTGGGATGCAGAGAAACCCTCAGGCTACACTGGGAACAGTGAGGTGAGCCCCAGAACATGCACTGTCATGAAAGCACTCTCTGTGTTATGAAATCATTGAATTGAAAACAAATTTTCTAGATTGGTGTAATTCATAATAGCTACTCTGGAGATTCACCTGTAGGAATATGTCCATATACACAGAGACATGGAGGTACAGGTTCTTTTTGAGGGAGCAGTACCTGGGGTTGAACTATGAACCTAGGCATTATCCCTGAGCTCCTTTTGCTCAAGTGTATTGCATTAACCTTGAATCACAGCCCCACTTCTGGGTTTTTCTGTGATGTCTTAGAAATAACAGTGTCATGGATTTTCCTATGCTGGCTGGATTTAAACTCAGATTCTATACATCTCAGCTTCCTGAGGAGCTGGGATTATAGTCAGCCTCCACTGGCTGTTGCCTTTCTTTTCTTCTTCATTTTTTAATCTGTACAATCTGACTTCTTAACAGGGTCCTTCCAGTGGTTTGAATTTATAAGTAAGCAATTCCAATGTCCTTTATAGCTGCTTTCTCTGAGAAGGATTTTCTCTCCTCATCTTCTCTTCTGGTCACAGGTTTGAAGCCAAAAGTGAGAAATGAGTATCACAGGATTTGGCAGCTAATGTCCACATTACATGCCAGTTCTGGCACTTAACATTGAGCTGCAGTGAATTTACTGTCTAAGGATGAGAGAACCGAAAGCTGGAGCAATCCTCATACTGTCTGCATTGCTCCTTTTTTCTATAAAATGATCTAATAATTATGAATGTTGTGTGTCTCCAGTATTAATTATCTAGAACACATTAGAAGCATCTGCATGTTTCTGTTTTTCCCTAGTACATCCCGAGTTTTAGACTAAGGTTTTGTGTGGAGGGGTTTCTCAGTGTATCCCTGAGAAAGCTGCTTGCAGTCTCCTGGGGAGATCACAATTCAAAGTCAGCCCGAGCAAGAAAGTCTGTGAGATTCTTATCACCAATAAACCACCAGAAAACCAGAAGTGGAACAGTATCCCAGAGGGTAAAGCTACAGCTTTGAGAGAGAAAGCCGAGCAGGAGACACAGGCCAGACCAGGCAAGAAAGCCTGGGAGGCACTTATATCCAATTAACAACCAGATGGCTGGAAGTGGAGCTGTAAAGCCTCAGCCTTGTACGAAACAGCTGAGGAATGCATGGGCCCTGTGTTTAAGCACTGGTATGGCTTCTCTTTTCAAAAAGAGAAGGCCAGGATTATGTATCAGTGCACTAACTACTTATGTGTGTATAGTACCTCCCTGAGTGCAAACAGACCATATGCAATGCTTCTCCTTTTATTTACTGGTTCATTTTTCAGATATGCTCATTGCACATACTGCACCATTCTCTTCATTTCAGGCCCATGGCTTTTCTCTTCCAGGGTTCCAGGCCTGTGTCCTTATATGATGCACACTTAAGCTCTCAGCAGTTTTTATTTACATTTTATTATGAGGCCCATGCAGGAACAGACACAAATCAGGCAGGGGAACAGAAGAAAAGGTTTTTTAGAAATAACTAGTATTCAGAAAATTAAATTTGGGGATGTAAAATGGTAGTATACTTATGTAAAATCTACCATGAAGAAAAAGATGGGGCTGCGGACTTGAATTACTGAAAGAGTGCTTGCCAAGCATTCAAGAACCACTGGGTATGATTACTCAGTATCACATACACAGAAAAAGCCAGAATTGGTGCTGTGGCTAGACCTGGCAAACAGAAACCTACGTAGGTAGGTAGCTAGCTAACTAGGTAGGTAGGTAGGTAGATAGATAGATAGATAGATAGATAGATAGATAGATAGATAGATAGATAGATAGATAGATAGATAGATAGATAGATAGATAGATAGATAGATAGATAGATAGATAGATAGATAGATAGATAGATAGATAGATAGATAGATAGATAGAGAGAAAGAGAGAGAGAGAGAAAGATAGATAGATAGACACATACATACATACATACATAATACATAGAAAATAGATAGATAGAAAAAAGATAGATAAATAGAAAGAAAAATAGATAAATAGATAGAAATAAACATGATATATTAACCTGGTCTTGAATGTCAGGAGGAATGAAGGGAACAATTCCCAATCATGATGCCTTCTGCAGTGTTCCGGTCACCAACTTCGCCTTCACACAACCACAGAGCAGGAAGACTGTCTCTTTCCCACTTCTTAGGTAGCCAAATGCCCCAGAGCCAAGAGGGCAGAGCCAGGTTTTAACTCAGTTGCTTGGAGACAGAAGAGAAAGGACCCTGCTTCTCCTTGGACTGGGAATTTGCATTAATGATGTTCAGAATGAAGGAAGGAGAATGGACTGGTGGAGGTAGAAGAATGGTCTTTAAATCTGACAGATGGAGAGTAAAAATCCCACTCCTTAAGACCAGAGAGCAGGGTTTTTCTTCTCTGTTCCTCCTTTCTCCCCCACTAAACTGGCTCTTTATTGTTACCCTAAAGATAGCCTGAGGCTCCCTTCACCTGAGAGAGGAAGGTTAATTAGTCATTGTTTGAAGAGGGTGAGAAAAGCCTGACCCTGTTGTAACTCTAACAAATGTTTCAGGGTTCCCCCCATTGCTGGCTTTTGCAGCTGACTTCCCAGTTGAGTGTGTACATTCTGCTTCCTAATCCTGCAGGCCTAGGTCTCTGCACCTAGCCTGGCTTTTGCAACCATTTTCTGTCCTTCAATTACAGTGTTACACTGGAGTTTTTCTGCAAACACTGCTAGGGCTTGGATACTGAGAACTTCATTTGAACCCAGGATGGTTCAATAATGTTTCTTTCCTGCTTCTATAGCTCGAGAACTCTAAGAACATTAGAGTGCAAGTAACTTCTCATCACCAAGGGAAACACAGGAAGCTCTTGAACATCTGACCTTTCAGAAGTGGAAGTCAGAGTGTCATAGACCTTTCTGCCCTGGCTGGCTTCACCCTGTGATCCTGAGACCTCAGCCTCATGATCTAGGGTGTTGGGCATGAGCTACTGGTGCTCTGCTAGGTTCAGAAATGTAATGACATTGACAATACAAGTCAACTGCTTATCACATAAAGCTCGGGAAGCATATTAAGCCTTTCAACAATGGACCTTTAAGAACCATGTATGACACAAGGTTCAATGCTAGAGTCTAAGAGGCTGGGAATATAAATCTGCTACATTTGAACCTAGAGCTCTGACTCCAATTCTGGTGTACATCAGTGTTCATTTTCCAGAGAATGTTCTCCTAATTAGCAAATAGGAAAGTACTTTGATTAACCCTCATTTTTTTTCCCAGTTGTGTGTCTTGAACTCAAACCTTGGCACTCTCCCTGAGCCCTTCAATTCAAGGTGAACACTCTACCACTAGAGCCACAGCGCCAGGTGGGTTCTTTTGGTGGTTCACTGGAGCTTTCCTTGCCTAGGCTGTCTTTGAACTGTAGTCTTCAGCTCTCAGCCTCCTGAGAAGCTAGCGTTCCAGGTGTGAGCACTGGCATCTGGCCTATTGTTTTTGTCAGTCCTGGGGCTTGATCTTAGGGCCTTGGTACTATCTCTGTGCTTTTTTTTTTCTCAAGGTTAGCCACTTGAGCCACTCTACAGCTTCTGGCTTTTCCTGAGTATGTGTCACTGAGGATTCAAATCCTGACATTCATGCATGCTGAGGGAGCGAGCTCTTTACCACTAAGCCACATTTCTTGCTCCACCCTTAAAATTTTATCCCTCAATTTGCCTATCCTCAGGAAAAGGCTTCTGAGTATAAATCATCTAAAGGAATCTCTATAGGAAGATGTCCAAAGATAAGAAAAAACTCAGGGAGGATGGGAAGGGATGGGAAGGGGAAACGAAGGAGGAGGCTATAATGCTTGATAAGATATATACTCATTATCTTGCCCATGTAATTGTAACCCCTCTCTACAGTATTTTCACAATAAAAAGAAAAAGAAAAAAAAGAAAAAAGAAAAAAAAAGAAAAAGCTCATACTTGGGAGAGACTCTAAACATATGAAAACTGTGACAAATGGCTCCATTTAATTATGTATTATGTTTCAACACTTAATAAAATATTAAGGAAAATTAGTCAATGTCCTAAGTTATTGTGTATAATTTTATAATAGATGTGCAAAATACAATACATATTATGTGTATAATAATATTAAATACAATATTAAATAAATAAATGAATCAAATAAAAATAAAATACAGAATCAATAATAAAAATCATAATATGAAATTAACATACATATGTAAGTATATATCATACATTCAGTACACATGTATAGAAATATTTTTTTTCCATTGCAGGGCCTTCATTCAGGCCCTGGGAACTCTAGCCTGAATTATTTTCCTCAAGGACAGTGGGCTTCGCCTTCACCCGTGTTGCAAAAGATTTACCTGGATGGTGAGCTCAAATCCTAGCAATTGCAGAAATACTGGCCCCAGTTCCATGAAAGTGACTTAATTTTTTTAATGGAAGCAGTTATGTTTATTCAGTTCCATACTGAACATTAAAAATAGGCAGAGTAGGGCTGGGAAGTTGGCTCAGTGATAGAGCGCTTGCCTTGCATGCCTGAGGCCCTGGGTTCGATTCCTCAGCACCACATAAGCAAAAAGAAAAAAACCAGAAGTGGCGCTGTGGCTCAAGTGGTAGGGCACTAGCCTTGAGCTGAAGAACTGAGGGACAGTGCTCAGGCCTAGAGTCAGGCCCCCACAACCGGACCCAAAAAAAAAAAAAAATAGGCAGTGTAGAATTTTGTACAGCTATTCAGATTTCCTTCCCTTACCCCCAAAGTGCTTTTCTGAAAACTAATATGTTTCTTTTTTTTGTATGTTTTTTATTGTAAAAATGTTGTGCAGAGGGGTCACAGTTACATGAGCAAGGTAATAAGTACATTTCCTATTGAGCATTGTTGCCTCCTCCTTTGTATTCCCCTTACCATCTCTTCCCTCCCATCTTGACAACTATCTCCGCCTGCCTAGGTCAGTGACTTAATTTTTCAATTTTGGTTAGCATGGGGTTTGAACTCAAGTAGTGGCAACTCTTCCTTCACATTGCTACAGATTTACCAAGAACCCGAGTTCAAATCCCAGGCGAGGAAAGAAAACTGGCAGAAATTCCAAACCAAGCAACTTTAATTTTTAAATTTTGTTGAATTCTTTCTTTCTTTCTTTCTTTCTTTCTTTCTTTCTTTCTTTCTTTCTTTCTTTCTTTCTTTCTTTCTTTCTTTCTTTCTTTCTTTCTTTCTTTCTTTCTTTCTTTCTTTCTTTCTTTCTTCCCTTTCTTTCTTCCCTTTCTTTCTTCCCTTTCTTTCTTCCCTTTCTTTCTTCCCTTTCTTTCTTTCTTTCTTTCTTTCTTTCTTTCTTTCTTTCTTTCTTTCTTTCTTTCTTTCTTTCTTTCTTTCTTTCTTTCTTTCTTTCTTTCTTTCTTTCTTCATTTATTTATTTTTTGGCCAACCATGGGGCTTGAAATCAGGTCGTGGAAACTGTCTCCGCTTGGATCTCCCTAGGCTGGGATTCAGTCTCTGGACCCATAGCCGATCCTGAGATCCTAGGCCCAGGGGGCTGTCAGGAAGAAAAGAAAAAGCTGGAAAACACAAAAAGTGGCGAGCTGCAGAGGCCTGGGTTTTATGATTTTTTTTCTTTACACAGTGACCATCCTGGGTCTGAATGACACTGCTGTAAAGTGGACCTGACCTGCCATTACTGTTGGCTGGTGGGCTCTCAGGGAAGCCATGGCCAACCTGTCAACATAGACCCTAGCTTCAAATCTCAGTCCTGACACCAATGACAGAAAATCACAAGAGACTCATTCTTATGCATAGGAATACTGGTTGAAAGAGTAGCTCATGCCTTGGTCTAGTCTAAAATTGGATGCAATAATCCTAGAATGCTGATTGATCTTAATTAATAGTTTTTAAGCATGAAACGAATAATATTCATTCACTGGCAGTATAATATATACCTAAGAGTTGGTAAGAATGTATTTGTTGTCATTCAATCATAGATAGATGGCTCTGTCACTCTTTACTAATATATATTTATTTGTATACCACCGTCTGCCTATCCATGTATCGCTGTTTTGGCCAAACGTGGGGGTCAATCTCAGCATGTGGGAACCCCTGTGGGAACCCCCTCACATCTTCATTGACAAGAAGCTGCCATGCTCAAACTCACCCATTCATGAATTGGGTCTGCTAGGCCCTGATTTCCGACCCTAGCATTGCCAGGCATGATGGAGAACACATCTAAAATCTAGATGCTATATGATAGGATGTAAACAATTTAATAAATGGTATAGGTGTCATCAGAGTCAATAAAATAAATGGTAAATAAATGAATAAAACAAGAAATAAAATGAATAACCACGCCAAACACAATTTGGACTGAACATCTATATGGAAGTATAAATCCTACTTTTAAAATGTATATAAGGTGTATCCTTTCCAGGCCTGAATCTTGAATTCAGCCCCCACTACGAGGAGGGAATGGCGGGAGATCATGAGCTACTCAGTTCTGGACCTAGGAAGAGTCATGTTATGCTATCGATCTCATCCTTGATTGAGTAGTTCGTACATGATGCGAGTAGGAAATGATAGGCAAGACTCATGGAGTATCGATTAATTGTAAAGAAGAGTTGATGAAGCTGACAATAATCATCACATTCATGAAATGGAGGCATCAGGAAAGATCCAAGAATCGGTAGTTCCATGAGATTGGATTCCATCACAGGACACCATCTCTCCTACCCTATACAAATATGTACTTATTTGCATACTACTTCAGCTTATGAATGGATGACTATTGTGCCCCCCACTCTTCCCCCCCCCCGGGGGGGGTTTCAATCTCAGGTCCTGGGAATGACCTAGCTCCTTCGTGGCTCACAGGCTGGTGTGCTCATGTGGACCAAATTTCCAATTGGGACTGCTAGGCCCCGAGTTCAGATCCCAGCCTTGCCAAAAGATTCATCTTGATGTCAGAAGCCAATCATTGACTTGTTTTCCTTTCCTGTGCAAGTCGTGGGCCTCAGCTAGGATGGAGAATTCATGGGCCACCCTGTGGCCATGGGAATAAGCTATTACCCATGTCAACCCAGTTATACCTCTCATCATATACTCAAGAAAATACACAACACATCCATAAATAGCATACAAAAGAAAGAGAGTAACTACTCTCAATGCATGATGCAGTCCACACACGGATTTGAATATATATCTCATTTTTCAATGATGCATTTGTAGACTATTTTGGCCTCCTTGGGGCTCAATCTCAGTTCCTGGGAATGACCCAGCTCCTTAGTGGCTCACAGGCTGGTGTGCTCACCTGGACCCATTGTGCAGTTTGGCCTCCTAGGCCCTGAGTTCAAATCCCAGCTCTACCAAAACTTCACCTTGATGTGAGAAGTCAGTCGTTGCACCTGTTTTCATGTGTTGTGCAAGTTCTGGGTCTCAGCTAGGATGGAGAATGCATAGGCAACTCTATACTCATTGGAATAGGTTGTAATCCAGTTCACCACAGTTATATGTCTTCCTATACTCAAGAAAATACAAAATACATCAATGCATGAGACACAAAATAAAGAGAGTGATTACACCGAATGCAAGATGAGGCCACCAATGTTTGGAAATATAGATCCTCTGTTTAATTATGAATTTATGACTATATTGCTCCCCATCAGGGCTCGATCTCAGTTCCTTGGAATGACCTAGCTCCTTAGTGGCTCACAGGCTGGTGTGTTCATCATGACCCATTCACCAATTGGGTCTGCTAGACCTTAAGTTCAAATTCCAGCACTGCCAAAAGATTCATTCTGATGTAAGAAGCCAATGGTTGCACATGTTTTCCTGTCCTGTGAATGTCCTAGGTCTAATCGAGGATGGAGAATGCTATATAGACAACTCTATAGCCATGGCAATAGGTTGTCATCCACATTAGCACAGTTATATCTGTCACCATACTCAATAAAATATACAATACATCCTTGAATAAGACACAAAATGAAAAGAATAAATACACTGAATGCAAGATGCATACCACACCTGTAGGTAAAGAAAGATCTTATGTTTAAAAAAGGTGGGATTGGTGTGCTGGGGCTTCCAATCAGGCCTTGGACCAGGCCTGAAATTCTATTCCTCAATGATGGTGAGCTTCCCCTTCTCACCCAGTGCACCAGAGCTGCCCAGACCTGAGTTCCAATCCAAGCACTGACAAAACATTCATGCTATCAGAAGCCAGTTGTTGCACACGTTTTCCTCTGCTGTGAATGTCCTGGGTCTCAACTAGGATGTAGAATGTATAGGCAACCCTATAACCATGGGAACAGGTTGTCATCCATTTTAGAACAGTTATACCTGTCACCATACTTAGTAAAATATGCAATACCTCCAAGAATTAGAGACAAAATAAGAAGAAGTGCACCGAACACAAGATAGTGTCCACACATGTATGTCAATATAGATTCTATGTTTAAGTAATGAATTTATGACTATAGTGGACCACCCTGGGGATCATTGTCAGAACCTGAGAATGTCTGAGCTCCTTAGTTGCTCACAGGTTGGTGTGTTCACCTTGACTTATTCTCCAATTGGTTCTGCTAGGCCCTGAGTTCAGACCCCAGCACTACCAACAAGTGGATCATGGAGTAAGAAGCCGAGTGTGAAATTTGTTTACCTTTTCAATGAGAATCCTGGGTGTCAGGCATGATGGAGAACGTTTCTACAAATCTAGATTCTCTGTGATAGGATGTCATCAATATAATAAACAGAATGGGTTTCATCATAGTACAATTGATGTTAAATAAATGAATAAAACAAAAAATACAAGGAACAACCACATCAAACATGTATGGACTGAACATCTATAGGTAAGTATAAATCCTATCTTTACAATGAATATAAATAGTATGTTTTCCAGGATTGGGGTTTGAATTCAGGCCTAGTGAACAGGCCTGACTTTCTTAACTTCAAGTATGGTAATCTTCCCCTTCATCCACATTGCTGCAGATTTACCCAGATCCTGTGTTCAAATCCAAAGCCTGGAAGAATGAATAGCGGGAATTGCAAACCAAGTAGCTAATTTTTTAATTTTTAATTTTTAATTTTTTTTCTCAGCACAGGGCTTGAACTCAAGTAGTGGTAACTCTGCCTCAGCTCTGATAACCCTAGGCTGGGGTGCCCCCCTGGCCCCATAGCTGCTCCTGCCATCCTAAACCCCCAGGCCTTGCCTGGAAAAAAATGCACAGAAAAAAAGTGTCATTTTTATGTTTCCTTACTTTGCATGATGACCCTCCTGGGTCTGAATGACACTGTTGCAAAGGGTACTTCACCTTGTATTGCTGAAGGCTGCCAGACTATCGGGGAAGCCATAGGGCTACGCGGCAACATAGGCCCTGATTTCGAATCCCCATTCTGACACCAACCAATGGCAGGAGATATTAAGAAACTGGTTCCCATCCATAGGAATAACAATGGAATGGTGTCAATGTCATGGTTGAGTATGTTGATCGTGAATGATGCTCCTATAAAATTAGACAGCATCATTTCAGGAGGTTGATTAATTTTATTTAATATTTATGAAGCATTAAAAGAATATAATTACTTACAGGAATGCAATAAGTTCAGGACACTAATTGATTTCATTAACATTTTAAGGATGAAAACAGTAACATTAATTATATGGATCCATAAAAAATACACAGGAATTGGCAGGAATGTAATCTGTATAACTGAAAAATGTATAGATGTATCTGGCACTCTATAAAAATATATATTTATTAGCGTAATGCCATCTGCATGTCAATCTGTTCTTATTTTGTTAACACCTTGGGCTCGAACTCAGATCCTGGAAACAGCCTGTCAGCTCAATTTGCCCCAGGATGGCGTGATAACACTTACCCATTCATGAGTTTGGCCTTGTAGGCCATGAGGTCAGATGCCAGCACTCCCAAACAATGAATCGTGGAGTAAGAAGCTGATGGTGACACATGTTTTCCTTTTCTGTGAATGTCCTCGGTGTCAGGTATGAAGTAGAATACATATGTAGAACTATATCCTATTTAATCAATATAATCAATGTTCTATGTGCCATAATAGCCAATGACATAAACGGTCAATACATGAATAAAACAAAAAATAAAATAGATGTATTTAACACAATATGGAGTCAACATATGTATATAAATAAAAATCATATATGTAAGTTGTACATGGATAGGATGTTTTCTATTGGTGGTGATCTATTTCAGGCCTAAGGATTAGACTTGAATTTCTTGACTTCAAGGAAGCCAGCTTCCCTTTCCCACACAGTGCAACAGAGTTACCCAGACCATGAGTTCAAATCCCAGTCCTGGCAGAAAAATGGAACCATTATAGTATGTACGGCTCAATTCTTAAGAATTTCATTATGCCTCCATTATATGTATGTGATTGTTTAAATGCTTAATAAAGTATTAACTAAAATTGATCAGTGTCTTACAATATAATTGTGAATAATTTTATGCTAGAATCATTCAAGATCTGCTCATGCAATCATGAAATATATCACATTCCATTGATAATCATACGGATAGGAACAAGTTTCTTAGGATCTCCTGCCATTTGGAGGTGGCAGGACTAGGATTCAAACTGTGGGCTCTAGCTCCCACGACTTCAACCCATGGATAGGGAACTCACCAGTCTGTACAAGAACATCAGCAAGACCAATGATGAGGCAGGCACCAGTGGCTCTCAGCAGTCCTCCTAGATACTTACCAGGCTTTGACAGGAGAATCATGGTCACCCTAGTTAAGAAGGTCCTTGAGACCCCTGTCCAGCTTCATTGCCAACAAAGCCAGAAGCCTTGTGGCTCTAGTGGGGAGGGCCATCCTTGAGCAAAAGGAGCTGACAGACTGTCCAGATCTTGAGTTCAAGGTCTGGGACTGGAAACAGACAGACATATACAACAATCTGTGCAGCTGGCTATCTTGCTAAAGCAGGTCGCCCTCTTGTACCCAGCTGAATTGGACAGAGTTCTCTGGGAAAAGGGCTGGGGGAGCCGCTGTCATCTTTACTCCACCCATGGTGCTTGCATTACAGAATTGCAGCCACACCCCCATTCTTTCATGTTTCTTTCTGAACAATGGGATACAAGAATGGTGGCCACGCCCATATTCTATGCTGCCAGGTAGCACAGAGATTCATTCTGTTGGTTGACACCACTACCAGCAGTTGAGGAAGGCAGAGGTGGCTGAGTGCACAAGAGAATTTGAGTATAGTAGGATATTGATACTCTAGCCTGTGCCCTGGCCTGCTCCCCTGCTTCCCCACAGTGCTGGGTTTCATACCTCAGGCAATGGCTTGCTGCCAGCTAGCCTAAGGCCCCCACCTGGTCCCTGCCCCAGGTCCTCTGCTCTGGGCCCATGTGTCTGCAATGCTGCTGCCATTGCTGCTCACCCCACCGGGAGCAGCCACCAACAGCTTCTCCCAGCAGCACAGGTGTATGGCTACCCCAACACCAACCCTACCCCGGTTCAGACACCCATCTAGGGGCACCATGATCCCCTGCTTGTTTCCTCTCCCCAGCACTGAGGAGCCACCTTTCTGTCTTGGGAATTTCTGAGATAGAGAAGCAATATATGCTCAGGCTGGGCTGAATCATGGTACTCCTATCTGTGCAGGGATGATCCACCAGGCCTGGTCCTCTGTAGTTGGGATGGTAAGGCATGTAGCGCCATGCTCAGTCATTGGTTTAGATGGATTACCCCATACTCTTACTCCACAGCAGCCAATTTTTGACCACAGGTGAATCTCTGTGTAGGGCCTCAACAATAGGACCTCAGTCTCCTCACAGAATAGTTGTGACGAAACAAGGGATTTATACAGAGGGATCTCGAGCATGGCTAGGCACAGAGGGAGTGGCCTTCAGACAAGGTTCTTGACAATTCTGGGAGCATATGACAGGAAGATACCAGGAAAGGGCTCAGGTGGGGCCTGTTATTATTCATGCAACAGGTCTGGAATTATGAAACAAAACATGGCTTTCTTTCATCATTACCCTATCCTCATGATGAAAGAGATCCTTCACTGTGTTTAGTTTTGCAGCTGGGGAAAGGAAGGCATAGAGAAGCCAGGTGACCTACTTATGACCTCAAGTTCACAGGAAGCTCAGCCTGACTTCTCTGCCATGCTCTCTAGGACAATGGGTGCTATTCAGCCCACTTCTTGTGGTCGAAAGTCCACTTCTTGTCCATCGTGGTGCTTGAACTCTAGGCCTAAGAGCTGTTCTCAAGCTCCTCAGCTCAAGGCTAGCACTCTACCACTTGAACCCACAACATCACTTCTGGTTTTCTCGTGTTTCTTTGGAGATAAGAGCCTCACAGTCGTTCCTGCCAGGGATGGCTATGAACCATGATTCTCAACTCTCAGCCTCCTGTCTAGTTAGTATTAGAGTTCTGAGTCACCAGCACAGACTTAAGTGTAATTCTGACTTGCTTTCTCTCCCTCACACACAGGAACTGGTTGAATGGGTGCTGGAGGAGGTGGCCCAGCGTCCCCATGTGGCTGGAACCCAAGGTGGCCCTCTCATTCTGGGGGTGGGCTTTGGGTCAGGAGCTGTCTCGCTCATCCTGATGAAACAGTTCCATGAGGTAAGCCTCTCTGTGCCCTGGCTAGACCATGATGGTTATTCATTTTTCATCCAGCCTTACTGGACTTAGTATTGTTTTCAACATCATTTTGTAGCACCTGACCAAAATTATGACACATAGTTATGGAATGAAAAAGTAATGCCATATTAAGAAAGTCATTTAGGGCACTGGGAATGTGGTTTCATGGTACGGTGATTACCTAGCATTCATGAAACCCTGGGTTCAATTTCTCAGTACCTCATAAAAAGAAAGAAACTGGAAGTGGTGCTGTGCCTCAAGTGGTAGAGGACTTACCTTGAGAAAAAAAAAGAAGCTGGGGAATAATTCCCTATCCTTGAGTTTAATCCCCTGGATTGGCAAAAACAAAACAAAACAAAACAAAAAACATTTAGTTAGTACATGCAAAATAAAGAACCCATACTTGGAATATATAATTGCTCCTTCCATACTGACACATGAAAATAGGCCCTAATTCATGTACAATACTCATATTAGGATACTGTGTTGAAATAAAAAGTTTTGTTTATTAGGTCACAGCAATTACTGCTAGGAATGTGCTTAGATGTCAGGTGAAGATTAATTCTGGAAAGTCAATGATTCCAGGCTTTGTGTGGTCATTGCTAATCACAAAGAGAAGGGTAGTCAAAGTGTGATTTGGAAATCTTTTTGGTCAGTCATGGCACCAAAAAGGCAGTGGCTAATTAACAGTTGTGACAGAAGAGAAGGAATAACTCCATAAGGAAGGAATAAAATGATAGCTAAAGTATAACAGAAGCTGTTTTAGGGAACCTTTTTTGATTATTGAAGAACTAGTTATCAATTAGGATTGTTCCTCATTGCCTGTAGCATTCCAAATCTCTTAGGCTAGTTCTTAAGCTCTGTGTGATAAATGTATATCCTTCTATGATGTTCTTTCATACCTGATCTCCTTTGCTTTCTAAAAATCTCAGTCTTTCTGTATTTCTCTATGAACATTTCCTGATACTACACATATACAGATGGCATAAGATTCTAATGTAAGGGTTCCATAGCTCATTAGTCATTAATGTAACAACATGGAAAAAGAGGACATATTTATTGCTAACTCAAATTTTCTGAAAAGCTGCAATGTCATCATTTGGTCCAAATTTCCATTCTTTGTCTGCATATTTGCACATAAATGCAAATGTGAGATGGGTGCTAGTGGTTCACACCTGTAATCCTAGCTATTCAAGAGGTTGAGACCCGAGGATTGTGGTTCAAAGCCAGCCTGGTCAGGAAAATCCATAAGACTCTTCAATTAACCACCAGAAACCCAGAAGTCGTGCTGTAGCTAAAGTGGTAGAGGGCTCAACTTGAACTGAACTGCTGAGGGACAGTGCCCAGAATCAGAGTTTAAGCCCCAAGACCAACAAAAAAAGTGAAATATGACTTTATGTCATTCCTCAAAAGGAATGACAAGGTCATAATCTTTCCAAGCAGAAGAAATAATTCCAAAATGATTCAGTGCACCTACTTTTACTGAGTTAAAATTTAAGTTATGGCTTCTTTGATGGACATATACTCTTCTTTTAAAAATTGTCAAATATAGCTTGGGAAGGTGGCTCAATGGTAGAGTGCTTGCCTCGCATGCTCGAGGCCCTGGGTTCGATTCCTCAGCACCACATAAGCAAAAAGAAAAAAAAAAGGAAGTGGTGCTGTGGCTCAAGTGGTCGAGCGCTAGCCTTGAGCTGAAGAGCTGAGGGACAGTGCCCAGGCAAAGAGTTCAGGCCCCATGACTGGACCCAAAAAAAATTGTCAAATATTAGTTTGACAATAAATTACAACTAATAGTTTTTTCTTTTTTTGGGGGGGGGGTCCAGTTGATCTCATCCCCTCCCGGTTTAAGATCACATTTCTAACAGTGTACACTCAGTATATGCAATGTGTATATTCATCTATCTTTATATGTATTCTTGAGTAAAAAATCTGGTATACAGCTTAGACTTTACACTCACAAAAATGTTTGTAGTTTAAAAGTTGGTACTACTGGATAAATATAACCTAAGAATGTAAAGGAGTCTGGGAAGTTCAGTTTGCATCCAGCCTGGGCAGAACACTCTTTGTGACACTACCTATAATTAACCAGCCAAAAGTTGGATTGGAAGAATGGCTCAGGTGATGGAATACTAGTCATGAGAAAGACTGATGGATAAGAGCTTGGGGCTTTTGCATACATACATACAAAGATACACATACACACAGAGGCACTTACATGTGCACACACGAATACACAAACGAAACAACTCTCAGAATATGTAGAAAAGTTAGAAAACAATAGAAAATATGTCCTGAGTAACACTAGAATAAAGTGATAATTTTTAAAATTAGAAAGTCCTCAAGTGAATTACCTTCAAAATTTTGAGACTATTACATAGGTAGGTACCAGAGATAGTAAGAAAATCAAGTAATCATTATTAAAGGGATCGGATCCATGGAGGAATGAATCAGAGACCCCTGCAGTTGCATCTGAAAATGTTCATATCTTGTGTGGAATGTTAGAACATCTTTGAAAATAGTAGATAAACAGTCTGAACAGTCATTCTAGTGGATAATATCACTGGAGTAGTTCAGAATTGCTAGTCTGTATGTAGATTAAATAAACCAAGAAACTATGGCAGGGCAATGTGATACAAGGCTAGAATTCTAGCACTCAGACTAAGACAGGGGATTAGAGAGTGCAATTACATAGTGATAGCTTCCCTGGATCAGGTAGTATAATTTTGTCTTAATAAAAGAAACCATTCAAGAAAGGAATACACAGTTGGAAGATTGGGCTAATTTTGTTATTATGTTTTGAGAAGTCAAGTTTCCTATTGCAATGCAACTCATATATAATCCCCAGTTGAGTTTTAAATGCTCTCTTCATTACCGAACATTCCAAGATGCAAAATGGCTCATGATTCCCATCCAAAATTTGAAAAACTAAATAATCATCATTCTGTTGGATTCCAAAGAAATGATGAAGGATTACAAAAGGTTAAGCCTGGAGAAATAGCAAATTTCGTCTGTAAGACTTTGAAGATCTTGCTAAATTAGAATTTAGATTTAAAATAAATATTTTGGTTTTGTTTGTAATTTCATATTCTATAGGATAGTACAAAATTCTTTTTATGTAGATTCTTTAATTCACAAATTCACAAATGATTTTGGCATTCTATTTGCCCAGAATATTCTTTCAAGAGTTATAATTAGAAATTAGTTAATATATAATTCCAATAGTTCATGTATAAAATGATAGTGTGAATACTCTAGACAGAGTTGCGAACAAATGGATGGTATTAATTCATAAATTTAGAAAAAGAGCAATTTTTTGAGGCTTTGGTATAACATGGTATGAAGAGAATGATTCTGTGAGATCTTCTTTCTTCTACCTATATGTAACACAAGAAGCAATTTCCTTAATTACATGCCTCTGTATGCAATGAGAAAAATGTTAGGTTTGGGGTTTGTTTTTATTTTTGTTTTGTTTTATTGGTTTGTCCTAGGGCTTGAACTCTTAGCCTGGAAACTGTCTCTGAGCATGTTTTTGCTTAAGGCTCATGGCCTACCACTTCAACCTCAGTGCCACTTGTGTCTGGCTTTTTCTGAGAAGTTTATTGGCGATAAGATTCTAAGGAACCTTCCTGCCTGGGTGGGTTTTGAACTATAATCTTCCAATCTTAGCATCCTGAATATCTATGATAGTTAAAAAAGTATAAATATAAGTAATATTTGCAAGTATTCTGATCTCAAGAATACCAGTGGGGGAAAATTCATGCAACCCAGTTTATTGTCGTGTTCGTTCCAGAACAAGGAGGGCATCACATTAGCAGCGGTTTAGTATTTTTTTCAAAATAGAGATAAGCTATATTTTATGCAACTTATTTTTCAAGTTTAATTTTATTGTCAAAGTGATGTACAGTGGGGTCTCAGTAATTGTAAATTAGTGAATAAAAAACTTTTCAAACTTGTTAACCCCTCCCTCATTTTTCTCACAGTTTTTCTTCACCCTAATAACCTCACAAGTTGTAATGTACATTTCCAACATATTGTCTGGTGAGTATTGCTATTGCATTGGTTTGCTCTTTGTCCTTTGTCTTGCCAATTTGTTGTTCCCTTTCCCTCCCCCAATTTAGGTAAATGTATACACAATAAACAGGGTACCAAATTCAAATACAGCAGGAGATAAACCATAGGGGAAAAGCCCAAAGAAAAGAGAAATCACATAGTACATGAAAAAACAACAATCACAAATAAAAATCTCTGTTTCCATATCTTGGAGTTCATTTTGCTCAGCATCAGCTTATATGGTCATATGTACGCATAAGAAAGTCATTGGAAAATAATAGTTTCGTGGACACAATATCATGAAAACAACATGTTAACTGTTTTTGATGGTAAAGGTGGTATTAGGATTGGTGAATTTGCGATTCTGATAAAGAAATTTCAAAAGAGTTTTAAAATTATGACAGGTTGTAAACTTGTTCAACCACTTTGGAAAGTAGTATGGAAGTTCCTCAAAAGACTCCACATAGAGCTCCCTTATGACCCAGCAATCCCACTCTTGGTCATTTACCAAATGTTTACAAACAAGACCACACTAAAGCTACTATCACGACTATGTTTATTGCAGCACTATTTACTATAGCTAAGATATGGAACCAACCCAGATGCCCCCATTAGATAAATGGATCAAGAAAATGTGGTATATATACACAATGGCATTCTTTGCCTCCATCAGAAAGAATGACATTGCCCCATTTGTTAGGAAATGGAAAGACTTGGAAAAAATTATATTAAGTGAAGTAAGCCAGGCCCAAAGAAACATAGGTCCCATGGTTTCCCTTATTTGCAATATCTAGTATAAGTCTGAGTCAAGCAGAAAAGGTCCCATAAGGTGATGTTAGGGAAATGAACCCTAAGATATGTATTCAAATTTTTTTTTCTTTCATGCGATTGTTTTTAACACATTTATGATATTATTTCTTTGTTGCTTTGTATGTCCTTCCCCCACAGTATAACCCCTGCTTTCACTGTATTTGATGTCGGTATAATTTGTGGAGGGGAAGGGGAAAAACAAATCGTTTAAATAGGGATACAGCTAGAACCATTGCAAAAATGAGATGTACAAGTCGTTATGTCGAAAAGGAACTTTACAACTTTGGTGTGGGGGGAGGGAGGGGAAGAAGGGAGGATTTGCTGAGGGGGACAGGGGAAGGATAGGAAGGGATAGGAAGGGGAAACAAAGGAGGAGGCTAAAATGCTTGATAAGAAATGTACTCATTATCTTGCTCAAGTAATTGTAACACCTCTGTACAGTATTTTCAAAAGAAAAAAGAAGAAAAAATATTATGACAGGTAAAGTGTAATTGTTCAAACTTTTTAATAGCTTAGCCTATTAAGACAATTTAAAATTGCCTGGGAAAATAGGTTTTCATGCAAAGAAATCCATGGAGACTTAGCTGAGAGGGAGCAATGTGGGTGAAGATGGCTCATTTTCACTCTAAACAAACAAACCTCAAAAACCTTGCTATAAATCCTGTAGGTTCCCTTGAGAATTGTCCTTACCCAGGAAATATACTCTCACTGTTTCAAACAAGGCTCTAGTGAAATTTAAATTCAAAGTTCTTAAAAAAAAGGACATCAAAATTTGTGAATTGACCTTTGATTACCAAACAGTAATTCTCTGAAAAAGATAATTTGGGTCAAAATATTTAGGGAGAAAATGCCCTCCACAATGAAAGAAGTTATTGCATTTACACTTTTCTGTTTGCAATACTTTCCACAATGTCTTTGCATGTGAAGCAGTGAAACACAGAAAAACATCAGATTGGATACTTCAAACCAATGATTTCACATATCTAAGTAGCTCACAAAATATAATATCCTTATTAACATGATATAGTGAAGACTTCCCTTATTACATAAGCCAAAAAGTTTTGGGATCAGAAGAAGAATTGAACAGGGCTGGGAAGGTGGCTCAGTGGTGGAGCGCTTACCTTGCATGCATGAGGCCCTGGGTTCGATTCCTCAGCACCACATAAGCAAAAAGAAAAAAAGCTGGAAGTGGTGCTGTGGCTAGAATGCTAGCCTTGAGCTGAAGAGCTGAGGGACAGTGCCCAGGCCCAGAGTTCAGGCCCTACGAATAGACCCCCCTCCCAAAAGAAAAGAAAAGAATTGAGCAAATTGAAAAGGTAAAAAAAGGCGTTCATAGAAGCCCAAGTTAAGCAGTGGAGGGAGGCCAAAACTTTTTGATATAGACTGTGTTAACATTTTTGGTACCTAAAGTGATTTTACAGAACCTATTTGGCTCACTACAATTCAGAAAATACTGAATGAGGACATGAAAATAAATTCACATCCAAATAAAAGAGTTTAAAAAGAGAAACCATGAAGATGTAGCAGTGGGGTAGGCCTTATAGTCTTTCAGCTTCACCAGATTTGAAGTCAAGAAGCTGTGATTAATTGGAAATCAGGCAAGAGCTAAGAGGAGGACATCAAAGTAGGACAAAGAAGTATTGTCCGTTGTAAGAGACACTATCATTCAAGGTATGGGTGATTTAAGTCTGGTCTTCATGCACCTTGTTGAGCAAATGCAAGACCAAGAGAAAAATAATCCATTGAAATAATTTTACAAAGAATAACTTCACTGTTTCTGATATTGTATCTAAGGAGTGTATTAAGGGAGAAGATAAACGTGGAGTATACTTCGCTTTCCTCTAAGCATCTTGTTAGTAAAATATATCTTTGAGTTTAGAAGTGATTGAACCAAAAATTGGTGGAGTGCTTATTTTTGTGGGCACTTTAGACACAGGAAAACTTTAAAGGTAAAAGAAAAAAGAAAAATGAATAGCTAAATATTTGTGATCATAGCCTCTTGGACTGGGTTTTTGGAGACAAAGTTTTACATTAAAGTTTGTCCTCATTAACCTAGATGTTGGGTTTTCGTGGCAACCAAACACAAGGGTGAAGTTTAATGGACTTGCTTGGACACGTAAACAGCATGATAGAAAAAAAAAATGGCAAATAATATTTAGTGAATTACTTTGACCAATTACTTGCCAGAAAAAAGGAGAGATATAATTCAAAATCACTTGACTTAAAAGTATGAAAAAAGAGTAGTACAGAGAGATGAGAGAAAACATAGAGAAATCTTTTGTCTCCAGTGGAGTAATGGGTTCTTGATCTTGTTTCTTCCATTCTATCCTCACAAGCTATCAAGTGTGTCTCAGGACTGGAGTATCCAGTTCAGACAAAGAAAACACAGAAGAAAATACTTGCAGCAGATATAGGTGATTTATAACCTTAGAAAATCTATTTAAATCTGATCAAAATTCTCCCCAAACACCAAACTGCCCTTTTGAACGGCTTTGTTTGCCTTTCCCACGACTGCCCTTCATTAACTATTTAAAATTTTGAGAGATCATATTCATACGCTCTAGAGATTGCTGTTTGGTTGTGATTTTTGTGTGTTTTGTTTGTTGTGTTTTTTTTTGTTTTTTTTTTTTTTTTTTTACTGAATTTCAGAAGTTTGTGCAAGTGTGTTACAATTAAATATGTCCATCTAATTGTCCAATGCTCCTGGATCAGAGTCATTCCTTCGATCATTCTCAACCAACTCCTTCTCCAAGATTTATTTCAGATTTACTACTTCCTTTATCACATGTGTACATTGAGTATTCTAGCTTGACTTGCCTCTTGTTCCATTTTTCATTTATTCTATATCTTTACAATTATTCCTTCCTGGTTTCAACTTCCTGATAGTCATTCTGTTAAACTGTCTGTTAATACTTCGAAAGGTTTATATACATTCCATGGAGTTTCAATCCTGCATGTACTTGAACTGATGTCCGCTTATATTTCCATAATTCATTCATCAGCAATAACAATTTGCAAGACTGGAGACGTGAAGCACCTAGACATGATTTTATTCTCATCCATTTGGAAGATTAATCTTTAGTCAACAAGAAAGTTTAAAAATAGCTTAGAATGTATTCCTAACTACCAGTTTTTTTTAAATGGCTTTGTACAATGGTTTGCGAATATTTAATTTTACATGGGATAATATTTTCTACTACCTATAGGTTTTGCAAAAAGAAGAAAACTATAATTTACTACTATGGAGGAATATGATGGAAATAGAAGACAGATTTTATGTTCGTCACATCTCTGATGAGTATCCATATTCAAGACTTAAAAAATCGTATATCTTAGATAGGGAAACATATGTTAGACAGATAGGGAAACAAAAAACAACGTATGATAGGGCAACTATTTTTGACTTTTTGAAATGTATCTTATGTGATGACATTTAATTTATTAACTAATGTTTTGGTTTGAAATATGAGTGGCTGATCTATTTAACACATTTCTGGAAGGCACCTACTGAACAAGAGAAATGGTGGGGGGTATTATTTCTACACTTCAATGAATGGTTGAACCTGTTTGGCATTAGTGCTGGGTAAATAAATCAACTCTATTGTAATTTGCTCTCTACACATGAAAAACTTGTAATGTCATTAAGTATCATTTACTTGTCAAATGTTATTTTGGTGAATGATTTTAAAAAGTTTATTTGAAAAGTAATATACTTTCAGGAGATTAAACGTAGGTTATCATTGGTTTGAGAATGACAACATTTTTATACTACAGAACCAAGTTTTACTGAAGTACCAATGTTTTGAAGCACTAATGATCTTCTCAATTAATGTTTTACTTAATTGTATTTGACTTCTAAGTCGTTTATCTAGCCTTGGTAGACCAATTATGAATCTATCGTTCCAGGAAATATTTTTTGGCCTACTTACTCTGTACTGAAAATTTTCATTAATCATTAGGGGAGGGATATTAAAAATACTCTTGTGACATTTGTGATCTTGTTCACTCATATGGGCTGATCATTTGTAAATTGAAATTTTGAGTTACTGTTCATTTTCTCAGATTTTGTGATATCATCTTTCATTTTAAGATGCCTTGCACTTCACAATTGCTTACCGCTACTTTCTGTGTCTTAAGGAATTGGGGCCCTGAAATATTATAGGAAATGAGAAATTGAGATGAGTTTTCAATTACTTTTTGTTGGCATGTTGCATGGGCTTATGTGAGAAGTTTTGCCCTTGTTATCTGATGATGTGGATAACTGGGACCTGGGATCCTAAGACCTGTGGGTCCTGCAGAAGAATAATACCTTTTAGACATCATATCAGCAAAATTAGGGTATAATCAGTAGGAATGCTTCAGAAACATGGAGAGAAACAGTTTGAGACCAGCGAGCTAAAACAATAAAGAGAGCAGCAGAGTAAAATCCCTTATAGATTAGAGGAAAACAGCACATTTTTTTTTACCATGTGAATTCAAAAGACCAAGTACACTTAGAACGTATCACAAGTTTATACCGAAGACATTGCATTGATGCTTTTTATATCCTAATATATATTCTAAACCTATTTATTTATATTCCAATCTATTTATTGGCATAAATATCAATTTATTTGTCAAATTATCAATTAATTTTAGTAAGATTCACTGTGTGAAATATACAATATAAAAATATATATTTATAAATATAAATATAAAATATATAACTATATATAATATGAGAAAATGTTTTGCATTGTTCTGTTATGGTTAGGGTATCAAAAGCAACTCTGTTTTAAAGTACTGTTTCATTATCTGTACCTCAGTGTTTGGTAGAGTTAGACCTAATGCTTTACCATTTGTAGTTGTACAGCCTAGAGGCAAGAGGAAACACTGTGATTAAACATTACCAATTTAAGGCCTAACATCGAGGAGAAACATATGGACTTCTCCTGGAGCAATGGAAATATTTGGTGATAGAAAGTCAGTAGTGTGGGTTCCTGCCTGGTTGGATGGTAGACAGGCCAGGACACTAGGTAATCACGCATATGAACAATTTTTTCCATCTTCTTGACTTTAGCTACTTTGAAATGGTAGGTATAATAAACAATTAGATTTTGATAAAATACCTTCTAGTCTGAACAGTTCTGTCTTAACTGTTCATCTCTCTATGATCCCTTGTAACATTTTAGTTTTGTTCCAGTAAATCTATGCTATCAGAGTAAGATATTCTGGTTGGTCTGTTCATACATGGAAGAAGGGTAAAGGGTCAGGTAGACATTTGTGACAGTAAGACCTCATTTGGGAAATTTTAAACTGCAGAAATTTAGAAGTAGCTCTTAAGCAAGGCTTATATTGAATCCATTAGCTCCACAAAGGTAACTCAGTTGATATATAAGTACTTGAAAAGCCATCACCTTTTTTGGGGGGGTGGGGGGTCAGGTCGTGGGGCTTGAACTCTGGGCCTGGGCACTGTCCCTCAGCTCTTCAGCTCAAGGTTTGTGCTCTACCACTTGAGTCACAGTGCCACCTGCCCCCAGACCTAAATTATCCTGATTAATTTTCAGATAGAATCTGGCTTCCTACTTGTGTATGATCATAGGCGCTATCCATTTGATGTTATTCTTCCTGGAAATTAGAATAACTGGTGCCTGGGATTGTGTATAGATCTTTCCGTCCAGTCTAGGCTTTATCCACTAGCCTCACAACAGTAGACTCCCATATAGTCAGGATTTTCATAAGCTTATCATACCTGATTTTTAAAAAATCGTTGCATTTCCTGCAGGTTCTTGAATACTGAATTAATTTGTGTTTTTTTGGGTTCTTTTGTTTCATTTGAATGTATGTGTTGACTTATTCCTCACTTTTCCTTTTCTTTCACTCACGTTCTTACGTAAAGTGCTGAGAAACCAATTCTTCTTTCTCAAGATAGTCAAGGTGAACATTATTTAGTACAAAGCAATTTAAGTAATATTTAAACACCTTCATATCTATGAATGTTATATGAATGCTAAGCGCTGACAAGGGTCTTTTTATTTTCTCAGCCATCTTTGGCATACACAGACAAATCATGAATTATATGAAGATAATAAAGCTACAGATGCTTGCCAGGAGGAGAAAAAACTATTACTAATTGTTTGATAGAGGCTTCCTTCTCGTGAAAGAAATATGCTGCTTGATGCGGGATTTCACAAAATCATATTGCTAGGAAGAACTTAAATAATCTCTTAACACTACAGATTTGAGGGAGATGAACTGATCTCCTGCATAATTTACTTTTGAGTCAAATAAAATCAGGCTTCCAAAAAGAGAGTAGACTTTAGAGAAACACAATGTAAATATGTGCTTAGCTGTTTTTGTCAATTGGTGAACTAATACAGGGAAAGTACAGCAAGGTAAAAATATAAAGAACTTTGCATTGAAATACTCATTTGTATATGTGTGTGT
Organism: Dipodomys spectabilis; assembly: GCF_019054845.1. Lineage (NCBI taxonomy): Eukaryota > Metazoa > Chordata > Mammalia > Rodentia > Heteromyidae > Dipodomys > Dipodomys spectabilis. Next base: position 705,009 of record NW_024871156.1, on the reverse strand, counting down.
GTGTGTGTGTACACATGCCTGTACACACAAGTGCATGTGCATGTGCTTCTGCATGCGTTCATCATTCCTGAGGCTTGATAGTGCCTGGGCACTATCCCTAAGCTTCTGTGCCCAAGGATAGTGGTCTATCACTTTGAACAGAGGTGTCTTCAGATCTCAGCCTCCTGAGTAGTTAGCTAAGCTAATTCAGCCTCTGAGTAGCTAGTTAAATTCTTCTTGTCTTCTATGATTCATTGCTCTTTTATTCTTTCCTGAGGTAATCACAAGCCAAAGTCATAATATGTCTAATTGCTTTAAAAATACTATTACTGCTTGGCAGCAGGGACTCCAATCTATACTCTTAACTACTTAGGAGGCTTGAGAACAGAAACCAGGCCAAATTTTATTGGACTTCATTCTCAATCTATAGCTGGGTGTATTGGATCATTTCCACCATCCTGCACTATCTAGAGACTAAGATTGGAAGGACTGCAGGATCAAGGTCAGCCATGGTCGGAAGCTAGAAAGTTGGTGTGCAACTCCGATGCCATTGATGATGGGAAGGCTAAAAGGACAGATCAGGTGCATATTCTTGTGGAAAAGGAACCCCTATCCCAAAATTAACCACTGATATGACGCCAGCCTAGCAAGAACCATACCCCAAGTTGAAATCATCATAATTGCCCACAACCAAAACAGGTATATACATTAACATCCAAAAACATATTACAATCTGTTCTTTGCTGTAATATAATCTTTATCTGATTATCATATGATGTGACAGAATAGTTTCTTCATTTACTTATGATATATTTAAAAAGACCTAGAAAATTCTTTCTCACTTATTAAGTGAAAACAAATGGCAAGTTGCCTCTTTCCTTACATATTTGACTACCACTAAAAATTCATCTAATGATTATTATAGTAATATATTCTGATTTATTACTTTACTTTGTAACAGTTTTTAAAATTTTTGCTTCTCTGCTGAAGTTTAAATATTCAAATAGTATCATCAAAGTATATTCCTCAGGTACTTGGGGGAGTTTTGTACAAGGTTTTTAACCAATGGCTTCTAAGAATTCCTAATTGGTATAATATTTGGTTTATTTTTAATTTCAATTTAATTTCATTGTAAAGGTTATGTACAGAGGGGTTACAGTTACATAAGTGAGGTAATGAGCACATTTTTTATGGAAAGAACATTGTTATCCACTCCATCGATTTTTTTTTTTTGTACACTCAAACAACTACTTATGCTTTTGCTGTTGCTATTGATCAATGGGTACTTTTGCTTTCTTTGTTCATGCATTTTTTTATTACAAAATTGATATACGCTGGTTTTACAGTTACTTAATTTAACTAAAGAGTACATTTCATTTTATTTTCTAAATTTCAAATTTTGAACTTAATTATTTTCTTTTGTTTTTTGAGGTAATTCTTTTTTCAGAGTTGTAGGATTAGTTAATTTAATTTTGCATGATTTTTACACATGCAAATTATTCAGATATATATTTTGCTTTAAAATTGTTTAACATGTGAATTTCTAAGATTATTTTCTTAATTTTTATATGGTTGGTAAATTTAAATAAATTTATTTTCTTAAGGTACTAAACATATTTTTCCAGTTAACAAATACTTACTGTATTTTCAAGAAAGATAAACTTTATTAAGAAGGGCTTCATTACCTGGTCACTTTTTTGTAAATATTTGTACTTGAATTAAAAAAAAAAGTTTAATCTGGGCATGGTGATTTGTGGCTTCCATTTTCTAGCTATGGTAGGAACTGCAAGTAGGGTTTATAAATAGGGAGAGCCTGAGAAAACATGAGACCTTAGTACAAAAATATCCAGAGTGGGGCTGGGAAGGTTGCTCAGTTGTAGAGTGCTTGCCTTGCATGAAGCCCTGGGATCGATTCCTTAGCACCACATAAGCAAAAAGAAAGAAGCTGGAAATGGCGCTGTGATTCAAGTGGTAGAACAGTAGCCTTGAGCTGAAGAGCTGAGGGACAGCGCAAAGGCCCTGAGTTCAACCCCCACAACAGGGCCCACCAAAAAATATCCAGAGTGAATTAAAAAAAATATCCAGAGTGAAATGAATAGAGATATAGCCATCCCTAGCGCAATATAGAGCACCTGGTTTTCATATTCTAAATCTTGAGTTAAAACTCCAATAACATCAATCTTTTGTAAAAATAAAAGGATACATGTTTCAAAATGTTTATTGTTTAAAACTCTTTGCAAAGGTTCTCATGTCTTCTATTTCTTAATTTTCAATTTACTTAATCTATAAGAATCCAAGTATATCGTGACTATTTTATTTCTAATAAATTTTAAATAGTACAAACAATACTATGATTCAATATATTAACCTACTTTTACTATTTGTGATAATTTACTCTGTTTATATGATAATAACAATATTCCAAAGGTGTGTATGTGTTGTGTGTGTGTGTGTTTGTAGTTTGTGTGTGTGTGTGCTTTGTATGTACTTTGTAATGCTTGGGTGATCACTCTATTGTTTCACATATGCTGGGCCAAGTTTTTACCACTGAACTATACAGTCTAGTTATAATGTAAGTATATTTTTAAATTATGACTTTTAAATTTGCATTCCTAGTATGTTTTTTTCAAAATTATATATGATAAAATGTGATCCATATTCTATCCATGATAGCAATTTTTATTCTTTTTTATTGTTTTTTGAATATTTCCACTGCTTTTCTACTTCCAAACTCTTGTGTTTGTTATTGATAAAGGTTTTACTTTGCTACTTTTCTCTCTTCATTCTTTTGGCCTTTAGAGTTTATCTACTCTTTCTTTTATTTCTTTGGAAATTAGTGATCATATTCCTATTACAATTTCTTTACATTGTAACAGGTCTATACAATGCTTTATTTTCTATTTTATTTTTTCCCATCTTCTTTGACTTTTAGTCCACACTATTAGGTAGAATGAAAAGAAACTTGATTCAGAATACTTTGATTATTTTCCTCCTTCTCTTCTCTGAAGTCTTTCTGTACTTAGAAACACAATAGCAATTACATATATCTCCTATGTAGTTCATCATTCTATTCTATCCCCTCTCGCTCTACTCTGTAGTACAGTTCAAGTCGTTATCATTCAACTTTATTATGCTATAGTGTTAACTAAATCTTAACTCATTTCTAAATTTATTTTAGATGCTTCAAACATTCTCTAAAGACATTTTTCTCTATATAATATCTGGGGTCTTGTGTTTTCACAAGGTGCAAAATGTGAGTGACTATCAAACATCTAGATATCTCTGTAGAATATTGGTCCACCTGTTCAATAAACTCATATGTAAATTCAAGGAATACAGGTCAGTCAGAACAATTTTGCAAAATGGTGTAGCTTGAGCCCTCATATTAGTTTTGAACCTTATTACCATGTTTAGTAGTGAAAGAACAGACACATAGAAGAATGTAACAGATTTATCAAAAATAAATTCTTAGTTTTATGGTCAATAGATTTTGAAGAGGATGCCACGACTTCATGAAATAAAAATAGAATCTTAAATGGGTGTATTGGCACCATTGCCTCTCTAGATTTAAAATGATCTTAGACTACTACCTCAAACCTTATACAAAAATTTAAAATAAAAAATGATTATCAAACTAAATGTGAGATGTAAAAACCTATAAAACATAAATATACAAATTCATGACATTGGCTCAGTAAAGGTTTCTAAAAATTTGTCATGTAAAGCATTAGAGGCTAAAGATAATCAAGAATTAACTGGTTAGTATCAAATGATAACCTTTCATAATTCTATGAAAATAATGAAAACATATCCAACAGATAGAGTACACATATTTGTTAATACTACAATGTTAATGTTACAATGATCCTGAGTCTTAAGTAAATTCATATCTTCTAATTCTATATAAAATTTTTCCTGAACAGGAGATTTCTTAAAGAACATATGTAAATTAGTAGTTAATAGGAGGAGCATATGAAATAATTTAGTATCTAAGAAAAAAGAAAATTCACTAGTATGACCATAATATAAAAAGATGACACAAAATATAATAATGCATTTGTGGAGAAATTGATACACTCCACATAGCACAATGATTTATATAATACCACAATCATTTTAGCAAGCAAGTTTTCAAGTCTTCATAAGGTTAAAGAGAATTGTATATTATTCAGCCATTACACTTGTATGTATGTATTAAAGAGAAGTAAAAAAAAAATTGTTTGGACAGAGAATGTAGTTCATTTACAGTGCACTTGAATAGTATGTGTGAGATCCTGGAAATAATCCCCCAAAACAAAATTGAAAAGACACAGTATAGAGGATATATGCTGGACAAATTCCTGTAACTGAATTTTATATCTATTTTAATATCTGTTCTAAAATTTACAACATTTCTATTTGAAGAAATGTAAGTTTGTGAAACTTAGGCTTGGAAAACCTATGATTGTACAATTCACTTCCAAAACACTAAAATGTATACAATAAAAGGAGATAATATATTGCATGTGAATTTCATGTCAGCAAAAACAAATTGTTAGAAATACTTCACACAAATTGCAGAATACCTGAAAATATGTTTTCGGTGTTGGCTAAAAATTCTTTGTAAAGTACAGCTTTTACAATGAAGATGTGATTTCTGTTTATTTTGAGGATTTTTTTGTCCACTTTTTTGAGTTTATGCAGAGATAACTCAATCAAAAAGTGCATGTGATAACTGGAATATCTAGGAATTATGCATCACTTATAAGTAATTGATAACCTTTTCTGGAAGAAACTTTTAGCAAATGACAAAATACACAAATCTATGTATTTGCATTTTATGAAACCTATATGCTACTTGCTCAATCCAAATGCTTTTCTCTACTTTGCTAGGAAAAAAGTATTCTCAAGATAAGAGCCAACAGCAGTGAAAAGAAACAAAATACACAATCATGTTGATTTATTTGTGAAAATATCAAATGAAATAAAACAATTCCAGTTAAGCAACTTCAATGTTAGTATCTATGAAGATGTTCCTGAATGCCAACAGACATTGATTTTTTTTTTTGGAGTTTTAATTTCTACTAATATATGAAAACTAGAACACGAAAACAAATATAGTCTTAAAGCAAACCAGCCTTGGAATAATTTTCTTAATTGTTTTGAAATCACAAAAGAATTGATACCATTGAGGAAATGATCATTTCCTATGGAAATCATTTAAAAATATTTATCACTTATTATAATTAAAAAACCAAACAAGAGTAATTTTATATAATCATTACAAATATCATTTTATTACTATTATAAAGTAGAATAAAAGACCAGTCCAAATATATTATTCTTCTTCTTAATTTCTAATCATTACCTAGATATCTCAATCTAAATAGTCATGTCTTTAACATAGATGTAAATATTCTATAATTTTTACTTAACATTTTTCCGGGACATGTATTCATGTTTCTAAGAAATGTTCACAGCAGTTAAAAGATGCTTTTGTGAAATTAATGTGAAATTAATATGATATATATTTTGTTGTTGTTTGCAAGGCCTGACCATTGTCTCTAAGCCTTTTTATGCTCAAAGCTATCACTATACAACTTGAGGCACAGAGTTAATTCCTGTTTTTAGTGGTTAATTGGAGATAAAAATCTAACAAGTACTTTTCTGTGTGGACTAGTTTTGAATACAATTCTAAGATCTAATTACACAGAATAGCTCGAATTATAGGCTTGAGTCACTGGCACTTGTTTTGATGTATTTATTTAATTTTAATTATGTCTTAAGATTTTTTTCACTATAATGTACATCGTTCTACACAAAAATTTGAATATATGTATATATTTCTGATGATAATCTCCAAAAATGTATGTCTTTCTACACATTTTATATACATATATAGATATATATATATATTTCTGAAGACAGACTCCCTATAAAACTTTATGCTACTATTTTTAATCTTTTTTAATTTCAAAGATATGCAGTCTATTTTCCTAAAGTTTCCTAGAATAAAATAACTAATATTTAAATAGAATGTAGGGTTTATTATTTTCAAGGGAATTTTCAATATACCCATGATATTGTAGTAGCATTTACAGTATATTACTTGAAATAATTCTGTTCAAACTCTTAAATATTTTTGTGTAGTGGTGGGGAGAGAGGAAGTTAATTCATACTGGTTAGGAATTTGCAATACTTCAAAAATCTATTCTACAATTTGGTATAAGCATATAGTCAAGCAACCTGTTATGGTTTAGATTTTTATTTCTTTTTTTGTTCTAAATTTTAATATGGATGCATGCACTGTGGTAACATTAAAATTATTAATCAACAGACAAATAATTGCAAAATCACAAATACATATGAGACTTTCAATAGTTAGCACTTATGATGCTAGTAATAATTTTGGTGAAGATGATGATGACCACAGTGTACCCTGATAATTACAATATTGTGATTGAAAAGGAAAAGACTTTACACATTTTTGAAGCTAGATTTCCCACATTGAATACATGGTAATAAACAGCGTTAGATTACATACAGTATGAATAAGAAGAGGAGAGTTTCAATATCAAGAAATAGAACCACATTAAATAGGTAGAGACAGTAAAACCCTAATGTTATTCCTGCAGTATCTCTAATTTATACTCATTTTTCCTGGTGGTATTATTTTCTAATAAATAAAATAGTTAATTTGCACATTGTGATGGACTAAGATGTAGTTTTCAACTTAGTGTGATTAGTTCAAATAACATTCTCATATAGACACTATTCTATAACCCTGTTTTCCAATGATATATTAAGAGTATGTTCTTCAATACAGCTGTAAACATATGACACAATTTACATAATACCACTTTCATATCTGTAGTTACCTTAAAAAGACATACATCTTGGAGCCAGGAGGTGAAATTTATTTTTATTTCTGCAGGAAACAATTTGTGACTTTATACCAACAAACTGAATTTGACTCTTTCCATATTTGTAAGGTAAGGTGGAAAATGTAAGGACTCTGGAGTTCAAGCCCCATGACCAAGAAAAGTAAAAAGGGAAAAAAGGCGATAAAGCAATATTTTAAAGCAAAAATTGTCTAGAAATAAAATTATAACAGCCCCTGAACTGGCAAAAAAAAGAGATTAAAATGAAATTGCCTTCAACAATTCATTTAAACAATCTATACTGAGGGCATGCTATTGGAGCTCACATCACTAACTAGAATTTGAGAAGATCACAGTTCAGAACCAGTGTGCAAGGAATATAATAAGATTCTCATATCATCCTAAGCCTGGCATGCTGCAATGCATTTGTGATTGAGTTACTTGGCAGACAGAGGCGAGGAACTTAGCCTCTGTTCAGCCCTCAGCAAAACTGATAAGTCTGTGAGCAAATAACTAAATTGAAAAAAGATTGTTCTAATCGTAGAATACTTGTTCAGCCAACAAAATATCTAAATTCATACTCACTTCCTAAAAGAGGAAAAAGGGGAAGAAAGAGGAAAGAAAGAGAAAGAAAAGAGAGTAGAGAAGGAGGAGGAGAGAAGGGAAGGATGGAAGCAAGGAAGGTAGGAAGATAGGAAGGAAAGAAAGAAGGAAGGAGGGAAGGAAGGAAGGAAGGAAGGAAGGAAGGAAGGAAGGAAGCAAGCAAGCAAGCAAGCAAGCAAGCAAGCAAGCAAGCAAGCAAGCAAGCAAGCAAGGAAGCAAGGAAGGAAGCAAGGAAAAGTAAAGAAAAGAAAGAAATGGTGGAATAAAGAATGGGAGGGAGAATGAGAGGTATAAATAAAAATCTCAGCATGTGTTAGATGTTAATAATGACACTAAATCATTTTAGCTATAAATGCCATCATTTAATTCCCTGGGAAGAGACATTTTGTACCAAGCCCTATTGTATGGACTTGGAATCCCTGAAAGGCCACCAGAGACCATGACCAATGCAAACAGCAAGAGAGTCACATATTTGCAAGCTTAAGCTTGATTCTTTGCACATCGGGTAACCGGTGACGCTAAGAGTCCCCGAGCACAAAATCAGCACAGCTTTCATAGTATTGAACAAACAAGTTTAGGAAACTTCCACACAAGCAGTTACATGATTGTTTTGAGTCCACGGTAACCACATTGCCCTTTTTCTGAACTATTGGTATGTTCTGTTCCTGGAACACTTGGGCAACTGTTCTGCTTTCTTAAGTTTGGGCAGGGTTGGTGGCAACCTGTGGTTTTTTTCTCTCTCGGGGTTACTCTGAAGGCAGCCTAGCGCAAGTTGTTGGGGGTAATCTCAAATTGGAGTTACTGTGGCTCTTTATTCTCTCCTCTTCTAGAGCATCGGGGACCAATCATGGTCCCTTAATTGGCACAGTCTTCTATATTTACAGTTTAGTATTGGGATCTCAGAAATAATAGATGGACTGTGCTGATCGACAGGGTCTACAAGGTCCAATTGTGAGTAACAAAATTTAACAGTACCAAAGGTCCATACATTTTCTTCAAGCAATCCTGACTCCGTATCCCACAGCTAACTTACCTTTATACCAGCTGAACTCGTAAAGCTCCAATTTTAAGACATACTCATACCATTTGCTACATACTTAAACTTTCTGAGGTTTGTCTTCTTTACAAACATTTTAAGACAATCCTTCCTTTTTAAATCCTTTCTTATCTAGAGGATATCAATTTTTCCCCAATTCTTTCCTAAAACTTTCTTTACTACACTCCTATTCTTTACAGTTCCTTGAGCTCCTTTGTGACTAGAGTTTAAAACCGCAAATTTTTCCTTTGATTTGTGGAACCAAGTTATCTTAGAAAGCCTTAAGGCACCAGTGGGATGAAAAGCTTGCAAGACTTTAAGGCTAAGATTAGGGCTGGGTCTCATTCCTCCTCTTACCACCATAGATTAAAAAAAAATTCTCTCCTCTATCTTTCAAACACACCCAGGAGGAAGCAGATAATTACCATACCAGAGCCAAACTAGGCTGTGACCCTGAAGTGCCTAAGGAAAGGCAGTGATATCCTTGCCCCAAATATCCACTGTGGGAGTAGAGAGGTTACTGGATATCACCAAAAGAATGTCCTACAAGATCTTAGTTTTAGCAGCTTTCAACCAGAAAGCATTCTCAGGTGATGGAATCAGGCAGTCTACTTTTACCAGGGTGGAGATGGTCTAGGTGATGATGTAGATTTCCTCCAGGTGACTGTCAAGCTGTCGTTGAAATTTACTCATTAGGGTGTGCAGCAGCAGCAGCAGCAGCAGGGACTCTCTGTGGCTTCAAGGGACTGTCACACCTGGTTCTGGGCTGCAAATTCCTACAAAGACTGGTTAAGGATTCATTGCATAGGCTTGGCAGGCTATGACTCAACTAATTTTTTAAGACTATTTACACAGTAGCCCAAGACAATTAACCAAGATGACAATTTTTTAAACTAGATTGTAATTTTAATAAGATTAGGATTTTCTAGGCGATATAGAGGGTTCCGGCCTGTACTATTATTTCCCATGCCTTTTCCTTCTATCTATTCTGTCTATTTTGTCACATTTTTGAAAAAGATACTCTGGTCCCTTGTTCTTAAATGGGCATGATGGGCGAAGATTCATCTTCTGTCACTTCTTCAAGCTGACTCAGGGGTGCTGATCATACCTAATCAGGAACCTATAATCTTAGCCTATTTTACAAAGAGGTTACCAGGGTTAGATGTCATTAAGAACAACATTTTAACTTTTGACAAATGCACAGACCTTTTTTTCTGGCTATAGCAATGCTGCTTATTTAGCCTTCTGCTTTGCAAAAAGATCTTTCAGGATGGCTTAGGAATGTGATCTCTTGTAATCCTAACAATGTCTGAGTTACCTATGCAGGCCTTCAGACATATATCAATAGAAAAAACTCTCCGGTATACAAACTTTTCCTGAGCAGATGAATTTCATGAAGTTGGTGTCATCTCAAAAATTACTGCCAATTAGAGCTTTTGGCAGTAACAGGGGTTGGGATCTAAATTATCCTCCACATTTTACAACCTTAGAATTTTAGTACTATCACAGATGACTGACAAGTTCCTGTCTCTTACAAGGTAGATAGTCATAGACATTAGGCATGCTTACAAACTATCTTTCCATGACCTCCTGGCTCTGACCAATTTTTGAAGGTCCACACACAAATGACTCTAGGATTTGACATTATTTCTGTCATCCAAGCATAGGCTTACTGTATCTGGATGCTCCTCAATTGCTTTCATCCAAGTAATGTCTTCTACACACTGGGAAAAATGGCTCATTGGCATTTCTCTTAGTTGGTGACTGGACTTGAACTCGGAGCCTGAGTGCTGTCCCTCAGCTCTACAGATCAAGGCTAGCACTCAGTCACATTGAATCCTAAAGTAGGTCTGCTTGCTCTTTCAGTCTTCTGGTGGCTGAGTAGAGGTGATAGTCTCCCACGGACTTTTTCTGCCCGGGCTGGAATCAAACCAGTTACACATCAATGAGTCTCATAAAAGGCCACTTTACTCCAATTAAAAGCAACGGGGGGGGGGTCAACATAGAAGTAGTTTTAAGCATATTCTTACCTGAAACATATTAAGAGCCAAAGTTACGTCTGACAAACTGACAAAAATCCTCACTCCTTTTTTTGGGCCTGATGAGAACTGTTACAAAAAACCATGAGAGCAAACTGAAATAGGAATTAAACAATTATTTTGGTAATCCTAATTTTTCCTTTTTGCACTTTGAGGCAAATGTTTAGAACAACTATACATTTAAACTTTATATACAGAAACCCATTCCTAATTTATAAGCCTCCTATTAATCTCTGTTTTAATATTCTATACTTTAGTTTTTAGTTGCATTTTGAAAAATCCTTTGAACTTTCAAGGCTAAGTGTTTCACCAATTTCCTCTTGGCTGCTTGTTTTAAAACAGATACACATGAAAACTTTTAAACTCAAATAATATTTTTCTTAATGCAAAAATTACAATCACCATCACTGTACCAAGGAGCTAGACTTAACACCTTTATGTCTTTAAAAAAATATACACAATGGCAGAATGTTATTGAGAGCAAATCACATTATACAAATAAAATTTTAACCCTCTTTTTAAGGCCTTCTCAATTTTAATTTTAACACATCCAAGGGGCAGTTTTAGCAATGCTAATCAGATCTTTACATCATTCATTTTTACCCTCATGTTTCCAGTGTCTATGTGAAGGGAAAAGGGACAGAATAAAGAGGGGCCACTTGGCCCTTCCTGTGGAATGTGCACACACACAATCCGACTCTTTAGGGTTAGATGAACTGCTATTGAGCCAGTTTGCCCTCTTTCACCATGGGTGGACTTCCCATGGCCTGTTCCACCATGCATGACCAGCTGAACTGCACTTCTGCCTGTTCACTGTTCACTCCTAAAGATAGGTTTTTTGTTAGCTTCTAAGTTTCTCCTTTTTGTTAAGCCAGGTATCTCGATTACAGTATATACAGCCTTATGCATTCTGAAATACCAGATTTTCTAATTTTAAAGTTAAAATATCCTTAAAAAGCTATTTAAAACCATGTGAAAATGCTTTAAAAATGTTTCAGTAATGGCCAAACCTCATAACCTTTTGAATTTTAAACTTAATCTCACCCAATTGTTACATCATGCTGACAATTTCTATCATGAATATGTTCACAAACACATACAAAACACACTCAGATCTTTAAGCACCCAAAAATCAAAATCAGTTTTACATATATTTTCTAAAGTTTTCTAACAAAAATTTAAGACAATATTTCTTTTAAACTAAGTAATTTTGTAGAGCTTCATTTTCTCAGGGCCTGATTGTTTAGCAAGTCATTTCACCAATTGATCTTTGACTCACTTCTGTTGGAGGAAGGCTCGGGGGGGGGGGTGGGGGATCACCTGAAACTAAACTGTCCTCATTTTTATCCAATTTTATTTTTATTTATTTATTTTTCTTCTTAATGTGCTTTTTTTAATTGTGAAAGTACTGTACAGAGGGGTTAAAATTACATGGGCAAGATAATGAGTATCTTTCTTATTAAGCATTGTAGGCTCCTCCTTTGATTCGCCTTCCCATCCCTTCCCATCCTCTCCCCACCCCCCAACCCAATCCTCCTCCCCTTCTCCCCCTCACCACCAAAGTTGTAAAGTTCATTTTTGACATAACGGCTTGTATATCTCATTGTTCAAATAGGTCCACCTGTATCCCTATTTAAACGATTTGCTTTTTCCCTTGCCCTCCACAAAGGATACTGACATCAAATACAGTGAAAGCAGGGGTTATACCGTGGGGGAGGGACATACAAAGCAATGAAGAAATAACCTTATAAATGTGTTAGAAACAATCCCATGAAAGAAAAAAATATTTGAATATGTATTCAAATTATCTGACTTTTTCTGCTTGACACAGACATATACTAGTTAGTGCAAATAAGTGAAACCATGGGACCTATGTTTCTTTGGGCCTGGCTTACTTCAATTAACAAAATTTTTTCCAAGTCTTTCCTTTTCCTAACAAATGGGGCAATGTCATTATTTCTGATGGAGGCTTAGCATTCCATTGTGTGTATATACTACATATTCTTGATCCATTCATCTACTGGGGTGCATCTGGGTTGGTTCCATATCTTAGCTATGGTAAATTATGCTGCAGTAAACGTAGTTATGCTGGTAGCTTTAGTGTGGTCTTGTTTGTGAACATTTGGGTAAATGTCCAAAAGTGGGATTGCTGGGTCATAGGGGCGCTCAAGCTGGTTCAAAACTTTGGCAATGTAGCAGGGTATAAAATTAACCCTCAAAAACCAATGGCTTTTCTGTATTCCAACAATGAGAAAAGTGTGGCTGAAATTAGGAGAGCAACTCCATTCAGAATAGCTCCACAAAAAATAAGATACCTAGGAATTAACTAAACCAAAAAAGTGAAGAACCTCTATGATGAAAACTTCAAAACCTGAAAAAGGAATATAAAACAGAACTAAGAAAGTGGCAAAAACTCCCATGTTCTTGGATTGGACAGATCAACATCATGAAAATGTCAATACTTCCCAAGGCTATCTACAAATTCAATGCGATACCTATCAACATTCCAACCTCATTCTTCAAGGAAATAGAAGAGTCAATCAAAAAATTCATATGGAACAATAAAAGACCCCCAACAGCTAAAACAATTCTCAACAGAAAGAACAGTGCTGGAGGAATATCAATACCAAGTTCCAAACTCTACTACAAAGCCATAGTAATTAACACAGCTTGGTATTGGCACAAGACAGACCTCAGGACCAATGGAATTGAACCAAAAACACAGAAATGAACCCACAGACTTTAGCCATGTAATCTTCAATAAGGGAGCTAAAAAAATAGATGGAAGAAAGAGCCTTTTCAGTAAATGGTGGTGCCAAAATTGGTTAACTACTTGTAGAAAACTAAAGCTAGATCCTTATATATCACCCTGCACCAGAATCAACTCCAAATGGATCAAAGACCTCGGAGTCAAAGCAGACACTCTGAAATCATTATAGGATTATGTAGGAGAAACCCTAGGTCTCCTTGGCACAGGAGAAAATTTTCTAAATAGAGATCCAGAAACATAACAAATTAAAGAAAAGTTGGACAAACGGGATTGCATAAAATTTCCGAGCTTCTGTATGGCAAAGGACATAGCTAGCAAGATCAACAGAAAGCCCATGTATTGGGAGAAGATCTTCACTAGCCTTAAAACAGACAAGGGTCTCATATCTAAAATATACCTGGAACTCAAAAGATTAAATTCCCCAACAACAAACCTTCAACGAAACAACTACCCAATAAATAATTCTGCTAAAGACTTAAAGAGAAACTTCTTTGAAGAGGAAAGAAGGATGCCCAAAAGACACATGAAGAAATGCTCAAACTCCCTAGCCATAAAAGAAATGCAAATCAAAACAACATTGAGATAGCGCCTCACCCCAGTAAGAATGGCTATAATCAAGAACTCTAATAACAACAGCTGCTGGAGGGGATGTGAACAGAAGGGAACCTTACTGCATTGTTGGTGGGTGTGTAAACTTGTTCATCCACTTTTATCCAATTTTAGACAAGAGCACTTTCCATTGTCAGGACTAGCTGAAAAATCAAAACAGGCACACATATTTCTATGTGACTGAGCTCAGATGGAGGCTGGAATTTTTATTTCCCCAGAGATTTTCAAATAAATAACAAAAACACTAAAACCAAAAACCCACATTTAAAACTGGTACAAATTCTAAAACAGAACTAGAGAAGACAATAACCAAAGGCTGAGTTTATCCCTACCAGAACTCTGTGTCATTCTCACTCAGCAACCTGAATCCAGAGTCTGCTCAGTGAGCCTACCACTCTCAACCAGAACTTCCCTATCTCCAGAAACATACAACAGAGAACAATAAGGTCTCAGTGAATGGGGTGACATCTCATCAACATTTGTTGACCAAGGGGCCTTCCAAGGGGGAAGAGAAGTCCAAGTCATTTTGGGGCTAGGGAAATCAGTCCCTAGAGGCCATCCCCTCCCTGGGCCAAGGCCTAAGGCTAAGATAAACCTCAAATGACAAACAGAACACTCAACACAAAGACACAACTTACAAAGGCATACTGCAGCTTTGTAAATTGCCAACCAAAAAGTGCCAGTCTACAGACTTATAGTTTCCCAAAAATGTCCGTCCTAAACAGCAATCTACCCAGAGGGGTCTGGGGACGTCTACTCACAGACCCCATTGGCAGTCTTATAGCGTGTCTACCAAGCCACCTTGCCAACCAGTGTATAGACCCCTCGGGAAACCAGAACTACAGATACAGAACCTGCTGGCAACCAAATATACAGAACGGCAATACCTTGACTTAAGAGCTGGGTTTTTTGGGATTCTGTGGTGGGGCGTCTAGAGGGTCCTATGAGGCAGGTTCCAGATGAGCCCCCAGAAATGTTGTATGGACTTGGGACCCCAAAAAACCACTGGAGACCATTACCAATGCGAACAGCAAAAGAGTCGTTTATTTGCAAGCTTTAGCTTGGTCCCCCGCACACCAGGAAACTGGTGATTCTAAGAGTCCCCGAGCACAAAATCAGCACAGCTTTTATAGTATTAAACAAACAAGTTTAAGGAATTTCCACACAAATTGTTACATGATTATTTTGAGTCCACAATAACCACTCTGCCCTTTTTCTGAACTATTAGTATGTTTTGTTCGTCGAACACTTGGGCAACTGCTCTGCTTTCTTAGGGGTGGGCAGGGCTGGTGGCAGCCTGTGTTTTTTGTCTCTCTCTTGGGGTTACTCTGATGGCAGCCTAGCAAAAGATAGTGGGGATAATCTCAAATTGGAGTTACTTTAGCTCTTCAGCCTGAATAAACCATACCATACCACATACAAAGCTCGGTAAAACACAGGTCTGGTTTACACTGTTGGACTAATAGGAGGGTATGTCTACTGCTGTTGCAGGTGTGTCTTAAGGTGTGTGGAGTTTTGCATCCTGATGATCTTGAAATGATGAAATAGACTAACTACAGAATTACCTGGGCAGATACCTGCTGAGACCTATATTAAAGCACAGCTTAACAAAGAGAAATATTTACAATGAAATACATTGAACAACAAGACACCGCAACCAAAATTATTTTTTTTCCTTAATCACTGTATTTTTTACACTATATATCTCATGTACAAGTTCCTCATTCCCTTCTGTCTCATTATGTTATCTTTGTTTTGGTTTTGTTTTCAGAACCATGATATAACAGGCCATTTCTTATATTTTTGTCTTCTAGTCTTCAGAAAGTCTGCAGTTAAATAGGTTTACGTTCCTTTTGTTAGAAAATAAAAAGCATATTGGGAGAGGTCTTCATCATAATTTTGTTATGATCTCAAATACGTTTTTATTTCTGGCATTTCACCTGTATAATCTCACTTTAAACTTTTCCAAAGGGCACTTTAGTGGAAGGAGGAAATTCAAAGTGGATTCTGGTAGAGAATTTCTGTTACTAAAATCTCTGGTACATAGTAAGGTAAGAAACTCCAAAATTATTCATTACAGAGATGAGTTATAACTCATCTTTTTACACACTAATACTCTTTCCTCAATGAAACCAGAGGATTTAAAATAACTAATATTTTTTGGAGTTAATGGGCACAAATGTGCACGAATTTTCTAGAAATAAAATGATCACTCATGAAACCCTACTCATACTTCAAACAATGCTTTCCAATAAGGGGAAATCACCTTCACATATTTTCACACAATATGTATCTGCCGGGTAACAGAACCCCAAACTAGACTAAGGCATCTAAGAGCTATCTAATTGTTGTTGCCTTTTTGCAATACTGCTTTCCTATCATATTGATTAGTATGAATTCTAAGGCCAGTATAAAATCACATTTGTAATAAAAGTTACTAGATGGGATGTTCATGGATGAAAGAGGAGTGGGGTTTCTGATGGAGCCCTGGCAGGTGGACTGATTTTCAGTGGAAGAAGGACTGGTCACTGGGGAGGAGGCTGTTTGGGGCAGAGCTTTGAGAAGAAAGAACAAGGCTACAAATTGCGAGGTTAGTTAGAGGAGGGTTGCAGGTAGAGCACTGTGAGCCCTTGTGGGATATGTAGGGTAAGGTTTCCCATCAGACAGGGCAGGAAATGGAGGCAAGAGCTGACAAGAATGTGGAAAATTGAGGGTGAGGCTTTTCAGGGTCTGGCTTTGAGAGGGCATGGTAATACTAGGAAGAAGTGGGCTAGTAAGGGGTGGAGTTTCTGATGGAGAATGGCAGGCCTTTGGGAAATGTATTAGGGTGGAGGTGGGGTTTCTGGTAGAGCAGAATATAGTCCCAATGTATGGAGGTGTTTTTCAGAATCAGGGCTTTGTGAGAGCAGTGATAGGATCCAGTGCACTAGACTACTTGAGATGCAGTTCCTGTTGTAGCCAGTCACCACTTCGCAAAGAGGAGTAAGGTTGGGTGGGAATTTTAGTCTTGCAAGGCAGGACATGGACTTTGGACAGGGTTTCAGGTTTGGCAAAGCAACCTTCCAAAAGGGACTATGGAGGGACAAGGATTTACAGTTGAGCCTGGTGAGGCTTCCAGAAGGAGGCCAACTGGTGCCGTGGTTTCCAGTGGAGCAATGTGGGTGTGGAGAGATGGGATAATGTGGTGGGGGTTTTCTAGGCTTCCAGAAGGAGGTCAACTGGAGCAGTGGTTTCTAGTGGAGCAATGTGGGTGTCCAGAAATGGCATAGTGTGCTGGGGGTTTTCTACTGGGGTTTTTCAGGAGCAGGGCAGTGTTTAGAGCCATGGGGCTAGTTGGAGGAGGGGCTTTGAGAAGGAGTGGAAGGGCTGCAATGGTGTAAAATAATTATGGGACGGGAACCTGGTGTAGGAGGGTGTGGATCTGAGGGAGGAGCCAATAGGGGGTGGGTTTATCTGTGGAGCAAGGCAGGGCATTGAGAGAGTAGATGTGGGAGGTAGAGAGGCTTGTGTTGGAGCAGGGCTGGCTTTCCAGGCAGGAGATGGGCTGTGCAAGAAGCTCTGGCCAAGTGAGGCTGGGCTTCAAGGGCAGTTATAGGGGAGGTGAAGGGTTTTTGGTATAGCAGGATAAGCTTTGTGGGAAGAGGTAGGTTCAGGGCTGTGTTTGAGAGGTTAGGCCACTTAGAAGTAGGCTAGTTATTGGCGGAGTTTCTGATGAAACCAGGAGGGGCTTGAGGGAGAATGCTGGTTGAGGTTGGGGTATGAAAGGGAGGTACTAAAATAGGGGAGCAATGGAACTATGAGGGACTAGAATAGTTAGGGGCGGGGTATCTGGTGGATGAGGTAGGGAATTCAGGGAGGACCCTGATGTAGGCTGGGTTCTTGGTGCAATAAGTCGGGACATGGAAGGAGATATGGATGTGGCCTTGTTTCTGGAGGTACAGAGCAGGGATTCCAGGAAAGGGTGGAGTGGAAGAGGGAATTCCCTATAACAGAGGAGGGCTTTCAGGAAGGAGTCTGGTTGCAGTCAGGCCTTTGAAAGTTTATAGCAGGTCTACCAGGAGGTACATTAGTTAAGGTTAGGCATTTTAAGAGGAAGCTGCCTGGAAGTGGGTTTCCAGTGGTTCCAGTCAAGTTTTATGGGAAGGGGGAATAGGAAAGGGACAATACTTAGTGAAGAGTGAGGCTACAAAAAATAAACAGTTACCACTAATAAATACCATATAAGAACACCATTTTCTGTCAGTGTAGACTTATATAACTTTTATGTATGCGAGAGATACTGGATAAAGTAACCAAATAATAATTCCTTCCTAGTGAAATTTTTCTTTATTCCAGTTGAGTGAAAATAAAACCACAGGTCAAATCAGGCTCATAGGCACAAAGTAGACTAAGCAAATGAAGGACTAGAACTGATTCCCAAGCACCAACATTAAGCACCACAAATAAAATTTTAAAATGTCTCACTTGGTCATAATTGACAATATTGTCTTAATGTTATGAATGAATAGAACTTTTACTCTGACCACTTTTGAAATCCTAAAACTAAGTAAATAGTAATGTTTTAACTTTATACAATGTTGGAAAGTATACTAAAATAATTAGGAAAATATAAAATTGTACACAGAATGTTCGTTCTCCAGTATCAATTCTAATCTAAAAGAATTAAAAACCAGAAAATTGTCATATAGTGAGTTTGCAGCATGGTTTCCTTTCTGTCATCAAAATGGTGACTTAAGCAATGTGTCTTTAGCACTGGATGCATAGATGTTAAAACATATCTAAGAATGTGAAACACTATTATACAGACCGTGAAAATACTCAGAAGGATCTATGAAATGATGTTGGAATAAAATTAATGACTAATTACAGTAGGAATTGCTCTTCACTAGGTAGGCCTATAAATACTTTCCAGAAGAAAAGGCTACATTGAAAAATAAACAGTGAAAAGGAAGCAGGCAAGCAGACCATGCAGTAAATATTATCCAATGAACAACATCTATTGAAGCTTGATTGCAATCTTCTTTTACCTAAGTTAGTTACTCACCTATGTTCTTATCTAATGCCAAATAACAAAGTCATGAAAATGCAGTAATCATTTTCAAGACATTAGACTTTACAGAAAGAATTCAATGAATGTACTGCTAGAAAGTAAAGATAGATGTCTGAACAAAAGCGTGAAAAAAATATCCCCAATCTCTGGCCCTCCGCTGTGAGAAGGGTACAAGCTGAAGCACAAGGAGAATGGACAGAAGTACAGTAGTGCATAACAGTAGTTCCCAAGATGCAAAGATGAATGTAACAGAGAGAAAATCAACAAGATCATCACAGGACTTAGCATGGGAGAGTAGAGACAAGAACAGTGAAAATGCAAGGAGAATTACAAAGAATGCCCTTGCATATTTGGCAGAAGAGTGCATGGCATTGAGGTCTAAACTATGTGGAGGTATTATAGGAAGCTACCTGTACTCATATGGTGCCACAAGAAGTGAAGAACTTATATTTACAAGACATTGAATAATCATAAAGGTCTTGTTTCAGTAGTGCAGAGTTAAACCTTGATAAATTCTGTTTTGAAATACCTAACAAACTATAAAACCAAGACAAGAAGATTCAAATTGTATATAAGTGACTTGACTGTTTGCAACAATAGAGTTCAAAAAATCAAATCACATAATGTGAATGCAAAAGCATAACATTATTAAGGTAATCTTTAAACAACACACATTTTATGGCAATAGTCCTGATTATAAATGATTTGTTTTCCTTACAGATTTTGGATGTACAAAATCAACAAAAAACAAAAACAAAACAAAGCAAAAGACAATAGAGGATACGAGTGCCTCATCGCTATTCCTAGTTAGTCACGAGCCTGAGATTGGAAGATCATGTTTCACAGATGGCTAGAGTAGCAATCAATGAGACATCTATGTTCAATTATTCAATCAAAGCAGAGTGAAACCTTGGTTCAAATAGTACAGACTCAGTCAGTCATGAGTGAAAAAACCAAGCAAGTGTTTGAGGCTCCGAGTCAAGTTTAATTACTGTGTGTGCATGCATGCATGCTCACACATGCACACACACACACACACACACACACAAATAGAATGAGAGAGGAAGAGAGAGAGAGAAAAAAGGAATAGTAAGAGTTTAAGGACTATCCTAAGCATATATTAATTAATAAAATGAGGGAAATCATGGAACCTATGCTTGTTGGAGTTTGGCTTCCTTCACATAATATGATAGTTTTCCAAATCTTTCCATTATTTTGTGAAAGGTGCTTTGTCATTCTTTCTGATACAAGCATAAAATTCCATTGTGTATATACATCATATTTACTTGATCTATTCATCTATGGATGGGCATTTTGATGGTTCTAAAAATGCTGCCAGAAACTTAGTTGTAGATTTAGTGTATTTTAGCTTGAGATCATATCGACAAATGCCCAGGAGTGGGGTTGCTGGTTCCAGAGCTATGTACATTTGACCATCCAAAATTATGCTAATTGAAATGAACTCCAAGATATAGAAAAAAATTCTTTTTTTTTTCAGATATCAACCTTGATGTCGGTAAAGTAGAGCATCTAGATCTTATTTTATTTCATTTGTCTTTTGCCGTTAGTTTATCCCTGGCAATCTCTGTCTTGATTCTGGTACCTTCAACTTTGTATATACATTTATCTGATTTGGAGAAGGAAAGGGAAAAATTATAGTGATGAAAGAAGTACAAAGAGTGACCCATTGCAACAATGATATTCAAAAGACAGTATATCAGAAGTGAACTTTACAACTTTGGGGTGGGTTGGAGGTGTGAGGGATGGGAAGTGATAGGAGAACAACAATGGAGTGGGTAACAATATTCAATAAGGAATGTACCTTACTCACTTAACTGTAACCACTCTGTACAGTATTTTTGAAATAAAATATAATTTTAAAATTGAACCTATCCTAGAAAAAATATAGTTTTCAAAATAATACATCTGTCACAGTACTTGTGAGGGATTCTGAAGTCAAGCTGTTAGACTTGGAAAAGGATAGATTGGGAAGCCATCGCAAACAACAATCAAAAGGCTGAAACTGTGCTCTGGAAAGGTCAAACGGTCAAGGGAAGACAGGGGTATGAGTTATCTCAAGAGTATTTAAGTTCGAGCTGTTGGACACTAAAATATTAAGATTTGGAGACAAGATGGATGTCTGTGTTATGGTTCTAATGACTATTACTCCCTTCTGATCTCTAACAATAAGGGATTCAATTATCACTATGTTTACAAACAATACCTCATGTTAATAGTTGTAACCACAAGCTAGATTGAAGCCTTAGTTTGTGGACATACCTATAGCCACTGACCACCCCCCTTGCAAGTGTCTGCCTTTTTTCTTGAAATTCTTCAGCCACTGGTGGTCTCATTTCTCATCGCCTGTTTGGGTGGGATTTGAGACTCCTTCCTCTCCTCACCCAGCCACTCTGAGGCCCCAGGGGCCAAACTCCGCACCTCACAGGCACTCCCCAGAACCCAGCTGCATTTGGAGCTGCTGCTTCCTGAGCCATTGGCCTACTGCCTCCTTCCACCCTTCACCAGCCTCTGCCAGGGCCTCCCGTACTCTCCCTACTACCCCCATCCTCAACCCTAGCTCGGCCTCCCCCGAGGCCTCCCCTCCTCTCCACACAGCTCCCAGTGCCAACCCCAGCGGGGCCACTGCTCTGGGAAAGACAACTGTGGACCTGGCCCAGCAGAATCAAAGGTTCCACAATGTGCAGCCGGCTTAGAAATGGAGGCAGCATAGGTCTCTGATCAGTGTCTTTCACTTCACTTACACAAGTATTAGTTGTATTAATTTGATATTTAATTTTGGATTTTGTAACTTCTTATTAAGCCTTTGAATAATAGCTGGTAGAAATATAGTCCCAAAATTCAAATTGTCTCCTGTTTAATTCTTTCAAGATTCAGAGATGTTTAAGTAGTTATAACCATCATGAACTCTCATTTCCATAGCAGAGTCTATTCAGAAAATACTTGCTTATGCATCTGTTATCAATTATTTACAAGACTTGAAAGTTTTAAAGTTTCAAATATTACAGGAAGATCTTTGATTCATGTTGAATATATGTGAGTAGGTTGAGCTGTTGCATACATTCTTGTGTGTGTGTGTGTAGAGGGGTGTATGTGTATGTGTATCATTGAAATCAAGGATAAGAATGTCTGGTCTGAACTTGTCTCCTTTTTCTGAGATATAATTATGGTGTTTTTTGGTTCATTGTATGATCTGATTGCTAGCCTTTGCCTGATGTGCACATTCCAGCTCAATTTTTCAATTAAAACTTCTTATTTATTATTGAGCATAAGGGCTCTGATATTGCTTTGTCTTTAGTCTGCCACCTAGTATCTTTGTTTCCTCTTCAAAAATTAACATGAAATAAAACTTTTAACTCCTGACTGATTTTCCCTTTAATTTGCAATTTGAAATAAGTATTATAAGACCTTTGATGTCTGTGTTCATGAAGAAAAATCATTTTGAATTCTCTGTTTATTGTAATAACACCTGGACAGATTTGTTTGCACCAAGATCTTAAAATTTATTTTGTAGTTTTAGTTTAAAATACCTCCTCCATGTTTATAGCGTGAGGAGACAAACAATTCCTAGTAACAATGATAACTGTTTTATTCATTAAAATATCTGATAATTCATAATTTTGAATATGTCTAGTTTCAAATGAATGCATTTGCTCAATAGCTTTGCTTGATAGACACATGCACAAAAATACCAGTCATAGGGGCTGAGGAGGTGGATCAGTGGTAGACAGCTTATCTTGAATGCACAAGACCCTAAGATTGATTCCACAGCACCACCTAAGCAGAAAAAGCTAGATGTGGAACTGTGGCTCAAGTTGTAGAGCACTAGTCTTGAGCTGAAATGCTGAAGGACAGTGACCAGGCCCAGAGTTCACCACCAACAACAAATTAAATAAATAAATGAAAGTCATACTCAAGTACATTAATTTCAAAGGTTGATTACCATTTTGGGTAGGGGCAGGGTGCCAAGATACAGCACCTGAAAAATACTAAAAACAGAAAGTAAAACATCAGCTCTGCCAACAACATGTAGAATTGCCACTCAAAGAGAAACCAGTACTAAGAATGAAATACTTTTTATAACATTTCTTAAGAAATTATGTCTTTATGATAATTATCAAATAAATTGACCTTCAAAAACTCCATTGGTGGGCCTGAGACTTAAGGGAACCTACAAAAACTGGAGGAGAAAATCATCAACCTGTTTTTTAAAATTGTTATTGTTAAGAGAGTGTACATACAGATAAACATATTGTAAGTCAGGTAATGAGTTCACTTCTTGTTTGACAATCCCATCCCTCCTGTCCCTGTCCACAGTGGTATAGCTCATTGTGAATACAGTATCTACAGAGTACAAGTGCTGCCTTTGTTTCCCTGTTCTCCTTGAATATCTCTGACTCCCTCAATGCCCATAAGTGGATAAACTAGAAAAGAAAAATTCCTCTTGTTTCCAATTCCTAGAATACATTTCAATATAAACATCAGTAGTTTTCTCTGTACACACATCCCAAACTCATATACTTCCTGCACCCAGTCATAACTCTCACCCAATTCTAAGGTCCACAAAGTAATTCTTTTCACTTTCCTCACAGGAAGAAGCTGAAATTCAGAAAGATTAAGTAACCTATTGGAAATACAAGGCTGAGCACAGTGGATCACTTTTTTTTTTTTTTTTTTTTTTTTTTTAAATTTTATTTTATTTTATTTGAGAACATACTGTACAGAGGGGTTACAATTACATGGGCAGGATAATGCATACATTTCTTACCAAGCATTGCAGCCTCCTCCTTTGTTTACCCTTCACCTCCCTTCCCAGCCTCCCCCCTCCCTCCCACCCAATCATACCCCCCCCCCCCACCGACATTGTAAAGCTGGTTTTGACATGACATTTTGTACTTCTCATTGTTGCAACAGGTCCACCTGAATCCTTAAACGACTTGTTTGTCCCCATCTCCTCCACATGTTATACTGACATCAAATATAGTGAAAGCGGGGGGTTACACTGTGGAAGAGGGACATACAAAGCAACAAAGAGATAATCTTATAAATGCGTTAGAAACACTTGCATGAAAGAAACAGAAACATTAAAATACATATTTGAGGTTTCGTTTTCCTAACATCACATTATCTGACTTTTTCCGCTTGACTCATACCTATACTAGATATTGCAACTAAGGGAAACCATGGGACCTATGTTTCTTTGGGCCTGGCTTACTTCACTTAATATAATTTTTTCCAAGCCTTTCCATTTCCTAACAAATGGGGAAATGTCATTCTTTCTGATGGAGGCATAGAATTCCATTGTGTATATATACCACATCTTCTTGATCCATTCATCTACTGAGGGGCATCTGGGTTGGTTCCATGTCTTAGCTATGGTAAATAATGCTGCAATAAACATAGTTGTGCTGGTAGCTTTAGTGTGGCCTTGTTTGTGATCATTTGGGTAAATGCCCAAAAGTGGGATTGCTGGGTCATTGGGGAGCTCTCACTTTTATGCCTTACCTACTCCAGAGAGTAAGATCTGAATATCATAGTTTGAAACCAACCCAGGTTGACATATTCATTACATGTTTATCTCCAGTTAAACAGAAGAAAGCGAGAATTGTGTGTTTCATGTGGTAGAGCTACAACGCCACCAGACTTGAATGGGAAACGTAAAAGATAGTGTCAATATGATAATTTTCAAGAACCAATGCTTTTCCATACATAATCTCAGACACCACACACACACACACACACACACACACACACACACACACACACACACACACACCACAATCACATCCCTTAAAGCAGATGTTAGTACTGAAATCCAAATAGTTATTTTTAATTATATAAGTTTTATTTTTTAGCTTTAGTGAGGTTTGACTTGATAGTTTCAACTGATGAGCCACAACTTAGAACTTTGTTATAAATATACCCCTGTCTGTATTAAGAAAAACATTCTCCTAGTTAAGTCTTCCTCCTTTTCCAGCAATGATATGTTTTCTCTTCTTGGTCTAGTTTCTTCTTTTGGGACTCAATCTCTTAGACTTTTCTGTCTTGCATTGTCTGTAAGTACATTGATCCAGTAGATCTCAGTCATCCTAATAACCTGGACAGAACCTGCCTTGGGAAAAGTGTTCTAAGCGCACTATTCAGTGGAGATTGTTAGTACTCACCCATAGTCACATTCTCTTCAGAATTGGGAACTTGTTAGGTCCAAGAATTTAGGGAAAGCACTCACTGTGTGCTATTTCATACTTTTTGATTTAATGACAACTTCCATCTATTGTCTATTTTAAGCATTGTGTGAAGAGAAGGATTGCCCCTTAGAGACAGAAGTACTGTACTAACTGTTGCTGTCAAAACATAGAAGGAGGGAAAGAAGCTCTGAAGGAACCGTAGAGCCTAGAAACTGATTTCGTAAAACCCAAACTGCCTTTTATCTTACCGTCAAAATAGAAAGTCAGAGACTGCAGTTACTTGTAAGCTCCATTTATATTCTTGAGCATGGGGCTCCTTTCCTCTTTGTCCTTCTGACCATTTACATCAGGGGCAGGTGGGAAGATGTAACAAGAACACTTAGAGTTTGGGCCTGGGATTAAAAACTCCTTTTTGTGATCATAAACATTCCACCACTTCCTGAATTGTACCTGAGGTGCAGAAGGAAGTAAGGTTAGTAATTCAGAAACTTATAATTACTTCTAAGTTTGCTACTAAGTTTGCTATCTAAACTCATCCATGACCACCCCCAGAATACTATTTCCCAACTGTGTAGACACCCTTACACTCTGTTCTCCCGGAGCATTTGAGTGTAGGGCATCTTCTGCTTCTTATGTGTACTGCTTTATAAATGGAGATTTTCTCCAAGGCTCAAAATTATTTCATTGATTGGGACATTGTGCAATATGCTAAAGAGAGAGTTACCTGGAAGGAAGGTCCTAGAAGGCAAAGCATCTGCTAGGACAATGGAAACCCATGGTTTGGCATGCTTAATGTTTTAACTTGTGCACTGAACTAACAGGAGAAAATGACACACTAGGAAATCTGCCAATTATGCCAAATAAAGAGATATGGTGAAAGTCAGAGAAAGGACATTGATTTCATCATAGTTATGACAAGACAAAACCTTAGCACACCATCAGAATACTAATCCATACTCACCTACTTTCTTATTCACCCATATCATTAGGTCTGAGTTGTACGTAAGAGTCCTCAGGAACGGGAAGATCTTGGGGACAGCCTAACATTGTTCTGCCATTTTGGACATAAAGTAACTAGTTTGATGAAAGCCCTTAGAAATATCCACAAATATATGCATTTATCCTACTACACTTGATAAGTATACCCTCAGTATATTATCTTTGGTTTGGTCACTTGCTGACATAGCAGCTGTCTGGTAGCTCCATTTTGACTTCACTTTATTCACCAGAAATGGAGAAGGAAAGAATGACTACAACACATTTGCATTTTTCTCAATGAGCAGAGAGTGAGTGGCAGGGGAGTATTCAAGAAGCTCCCCATGTTCTCAGTTAGCTAGTACCACCTAGATACCAGCTCAAATCTTGATAAACAGATACAGAACATACATGTAACTTATTGTGCCAGATTCACAGCTAGAGAGGTAGACGAGAAAGTGGAAGGGCTTGGTGTGAAAGCCATAGGTTGATATAAAGCAGAATTCAAAGGATGTGAAGATGAAGCGAGCTACCTGGAAGGGAAAGGAGAGGCCGCTAAAGCAGAACAGCACCTAGACAGAGAAGATAGAGCACATTTAAGGCCACCAAGACATCAAGGTAACCCATCTGAGGTACAACAGTCTGGTTGTGCAAAGCCACAGAGAGAAGTTGGAAGAACATCAGCAAGTGCTCTTGCCC
Organism: Dipodomys spectabilis; assembly: GCF_019054845.1. Lineage (NCBI taxonomy): Eukaryota > Metazoa > Chordata > Mammalia > Rodentia > Heteromyidae > Dipodomys > Dipodomys spectabilis. The sequence continues at coordinate 678,183 of NW_024871156.1, read as the reverse complement.
ATTTCTAGGGAGCTCTCAGAATGACAGGGTAAGAATTGGTAGCTACAAAGAGCACTGCTGCTGAGCACATCTCAGATCCCCCTGCTACCATGATAATTGACATTGGAGAGGAGCAGCAAGAGTTGTATGAGGTGATTGCAACTCACTATGTGGAGGCTGTTCTGCAGCATTGTGGAGTGTGGTCTCAGGATGCTTAGGGCAAAGATCTTATAGCTGGTGTCAAAGAATGCAGTCTACTTGGAGTAGATATTTATAGATGGCACGTGTCTGAACACAACAAGCTGATAATGAGATGCTAGAGGTAGTTTCCCTAAAGATCTAACAGCCAAAACTGGAGAGGCAAACCCAGAGCTCTGCACCACATCAGGCCACCATGCCAATTGCTTGTACCATAGTACTAGCTACCCAGTTTGCACACCCATGACCTTTTACCCTGATTGTGCCCCACAATCCCTCACAACTTTTACTCTTTCACTTTGTTTATGTTTCCTTTTCCCTGCTAAACACTTCTGGATGCCTGTATTAGCTACCGCAACCCGTGCAAAACTGTTGCTTCTAATCAATTTCCTGACTCTGTAACTCAAATTACAGTCACAGTTACCATTTACCTGGTATCCTAGTCTCTACTACTCTTTTCTGTTACCCATAATTCATAACACCATGGTTCCAACCATCTGAACACTGACACCCCTGTCTCTGATACCCCATTCCCAAACAAAGCAAGGGAATAGTGAGCACAGACAGTCAAGTTTGATACTCCTTTTACAGGTGCATTGGGACAAGTTATTCCTCAGGTATTTAACACGAGGGACTAACTGGTGGTGGAAAGAAAACAGCTTACTCAAAGATGACTAAAATCCAAGGACATGACTTATAACTTATTGTTAGGAAAAGAAGGTCTTGCAGTGAAAGTTAATGAGAAAGAAAATTTTAGAAAAAATATTGGGAATGATGCAAAAGTTGAGCTTAGTCTCTTCTACTAGTGGTCTGAATTATTTTATGACATAGATACGTAATTACTTTGCATTTAAAAATTATATGAAGATGCACATTTATGCGGTACTTATATTAATTGATGGAATAGTTGCATAGTATCACGTTAATTATTTTCAATAGTTTATGCTCTATGATATGCTCATGAGTCTGCCTTTGGCAATATGAATTGAGCTCTCTAACAACAAATGGAATTTCATTGTCAAATACTACAAGGAGATTACACATGATAGTACCAAAATGAAACCTGGAACAATAAAACTGAATAAAGCTACAAGTTTGCAGTGAGGGGGTCAGTAGTAAGGGCTATGATAAAAGAGAAATTCTTCACCGTGGAATCTTGGAAAAATAGAAGGTGTTTTCTTGAATTACTAGCTTTTAAAACATTCTTAGAAAGCAAGACATTGTTTTTTATTCTTGCTATTTGGAACCTCTTTAATGAATGGTTTAACAAAAAATTATCAAAACGACTTTGAAAATTCAATGATGTGAATTATCACATTAACATTATACTCAAAGTTGTCTTGAGATGCAGGAAGGCTGTATTCCTTTTCTATTAAATTAATGGAATAAGCTTCCTGTTGAATGATTGGACAGTCCATGACACTTGTTCCAAAACAAAAAATATACTGGAGAGAAAAAAAAGAGGAGTAGTTCCGGGAAAATGGCGGAGAAAAGCTGGAGGCTAAACAAGCTCTCGCATAGAAAGCAGTTTTATTGTTCCAGTGAACAGTCCTAGGCTGGAGAATTACACCAAGTGTGCCATCACAGTACAGAGAGTTAGCCAGAGAGGGAAAATCCAGGCAAGGAGACAGATCTGAGCACTTGCTGGTAGCTGCGGCTGTGGTGGTGAGCCGCCGCCTCCATAACTACAACACAGAGAATCCTGGACAAAGGTGCCAGACACAGCAAGCTAGTAGATTCTACTCAACACCAGTAAGAACTGACAAGGAGCAGATATCTTCATCCTACAGAATGCAGACCAGAGAATTTAAAGGTACCAAGACTCTGTTCCATGGAGGAGAAGTCACTCAGCCCAGGCAGTGAAAACTCTGCCCCCAAAGGATTGTCTTTCTTCACTGGGTACACAGAGCCAGAGGCTGCCCCTCCCTAAAGTAGCCTAGATAATCAATTGAAATTCAGTAAACATAAACCTTGAGAATGGCTCTAGGCTGGGCTCTGTGAATGTCTCAGAAGCTAGCCCCTCAAGGAAAAGATACTGTTTGCTGAAAGGTCTCAACTCTACCCAGAACCTAGCCTCATCACAGCATATCTAAACTAGAGGAAACAGCCATCTTCCTCTTTGTGACACTCAAAACAGATCTCTCTCCCACTGAACTAGCCTGGGAGGAGGATTACAAAATTCTGGGTAAAGTAGAGCATTTTTCTGCTTGCCCAAACAAACTGATTTAAGAAACCAATCAAGCCACAGGAAAACCAAACACCGCAAGCAGAACAGAGACTCCACCAAGGGATTGGTTATGGACAAAAGGGAGATACAGGATCTTGCCATTCACCCCCCCCCCGCCCCGAAAAATCAAAGAACCCTATTTTATACCTATTTTTATTATTAATTTAAAAAATTGTATTCTATTAATCTTTTTTTCCTCTTATAATTTTTATTTTAGGTGAATATGCATGTGTATGTTCTTTTAAATTTTTATTTTATTTCTACTGAACTTTTGGTCCTTTTTCTTTCTTTCTCATTCTTTTTATTTTTTCTTCTCTTTCATTCTTTTTTTGAGTGACAAAATTGCTGTTCTGCTCATCTTCAGATATACCTGTCATCGATTATTAGACCTTATCCCTCATTGTGTACACACATAATCCAGAAATTTATTACTTAATTCAAAACCTCTTAGGCTTAAATTCTGTAATAACAGTATTATTTCTTTATATGTATATAATATTTTAAGTATTTTTATTTTTAGTTTTTCATATCTCCTTTCTATTCCTCCCCTCATCTCATCCTATCCACGTTTTTCTCTCAATATTACTTTAATAAGCTTGCATAATTTTTGTGTTTCACTTTTTAAATTTAAATTTTTGTTTTTCCATTTTTTCTTGTCTCTTTTTTACTCTTCTCTTTCTCCTATCCTTTTGTCCAATCCATTTCCCTCTTTAAGTTTAGGACTTAGTTAATTTTACTCTCTTTTTACCTTTCCACATCTCTCGGATCCTATTTTTCCCCACATTTCTCCCTAAACCTAGTAGTTTCTGGTTTGCCAAATTCTACTTTGCTGTTCTTAGCCCATTAATACATAGTTGTTTGACATTCAATAGATTGTATCTGTTGAAATATATTGTATTTGCAGACTTTTGCCTGTACAACTACAGGATTTTGGTTGATGCTTGCCTTAAAATAGTGTTCTAGCACAAAGCTGGTATTACTTTCATACTTAATAGAGGCATTCATGGAATCCATTAAAAGCCAGCTGAAAGAAGTCAGGGAGACCAGAAAGGGAATACTGTATGGAACCCAGCAGAAGGAATTAGAGTCCAAGGAAACCATAACCAATCAACTAAGTGATTTGAGAATAAACACTGAACACCAAATTAAGGAAGTAAAGAAACTCATACAAGATCTAAAACAAAACTCCAACGAAGAATTTGAAGCCATCAAATCCAAGCAATTAGAAGCAAAAGAACTAAAAACAAAATAGAAATTCTTGACAGTAGGTTAAACCATGCAGAAGATCAAAATTCGGGGATTGGAGACAGCTTAGATATTATAGAGAAAGAACATACAACTATCCAAGACAAATCCAAGAAATATGATAGACCTATTCAACATTTGGAAGACATCATCAGAAGGCCTAATCTGAAGATAACAGGTGTAGAGGCGCACCTAGAAACAGAAGTTAATGGTCTAGGAAAATTGTTTCATGGGATCCTAGCAGAAAATTTCCCAAACATGCAAAATGATAGGTCTATTCAAATACAAGAAGCTTTTAGAACCCTAAATAGACCAGACCAGAACAGGACATCGTATCACCACCTTATAATCCCCACAGGATCAATTCAGACCGAGGAAAAGATCCTCAAAGTTGTCAAGGAGAAAAGATCAATCACCTATAAGAGAAACCAATTAGAATCACCTCAGATTTCTCAACTGAGACAATTAAAGCAAGAAGAGCCTGGATTGATGTAGGCCATGCCCTAAAGACAAACAACTATCAACCAAGCATACTGTACCCAGCTATACTCTCCTTCATAACTGAAGGTCAAATAAAAACCTTCAATAAAAAAGAAAAGTGAAACAATATATCTCTACCAAACCAGCCTTACAAAAGATACTTAAAGATGTCCTACACAGAGAAAACCAACAGGACCACAATAAAGGCCAAGAAACCACACCCAAACTGAGAATCCAAGAACCATAGGAAGAACCCATTTGGCGCAGCCCTCAAGAAGGTGGATTAAATGGCAGGAACTCCCAAATATCTCTCAGTCCAATCTCCCAACATTAACAGATTTAACTCTCCAATTAAGCAACATAGACTGTCTAGTTGGATTAAAAAGAAAGATCCTTCCATCTGCTTCCTTCAGGACTCACACCTGGACCATAAAAACAAACCCATTTTGAAAGTGAAATGCTGGAACAAAATCTACCAAGCAAACAGCCCCCGAAAAGAGACAGGAGTTGCAATCCTAATATCAGATAAAATAGATTTCAAATTAAAATTAGTGAGAAGAGATAAAGAAAGTCACTACAAACTAATAAAGGATCTCTCGTTCAGGAGGATATTAAAATTCTAAATCTCTATTCACAAAACAATGGGGTAACCAAATTTATGCAAGAAACACTACTTTCTCTCAAATCTCACATAGATCCAAAGACATTAATTGTTGGGGACTTTAACACACCACTTCCCCCAATAGATAGATGAACTCGGCAAAAACTCAACAGAGAAACCGCAGATATAAACCTAGATTTAATATTATACTCAGCAGTATCAGAATACACGTTTTTCTCAGCAGTATTTGGAACTTTTTCCAAAATAGACCACAGTTTTAGGTCAAAAAGCACACTTGTCCAAATTCAAAAACATTGAAGGTATACCTTGCATTCTTTCAGACCACAAGGGAATAAAATTAGAACTGAACACCAAAACCACCAAAGAAAGTCCTGTAACACATGGAGGCTGAAGAACACACCATTGAATCATCAGTGGGTCATGGAAGAGATCCAAAACAAAATTCAAATTTTCATAATATTCAACAAAAATGAACACAGAAATTACCAGCTCCTCTGGGACACAGGGAAGACAGTACTCAGAGGCAAGTTTATAGCTCTGAATACCTACATCAACAAATTGGAGAGATCTGAAACCAACAATTTAATGAGACATCTGAGTCTCCTTGAAAAAGAGCCGCAGGATAAACCCCAATCCATTAGATGGAAAGAAATAATTAAAATTAAATCAAAATTAAATGAATTAGTATCCATAAAAACATAGAAAGAATCAACAAAACAGAAGTGGTTCTTCAAAAATTAACAAATTGACAGATCCTTAGCAAATCCTGTTAGAAAGAGAAAAGAGGTGCTGGGAAGGTGGCTCAATGTTAGAGGGCTTTCTTTGCATGCATGAGTCCCTGGGATCCATTCCTCAGCACCACATAAGCAAAGAGAAAAACGCCAGAAGTGGCACTGTGGCTCAAGTTGTAGAGAACTAGCCTTGAGCTAAAGAACTGAGGGACAGCACCGAATCTAGTATTAGAATGCCCAGCTACAGTAATAAGATAAGATGCAGATATAAATGGGATCCAATTACGTAAAGAAGAAGTAAAACTCTCCCTCTTTGCAGATGACATGTTCTTATAATTAAAGAATCCCACAGACTCTACTCCCAAATTACTCAAGCTGATTCAAAACTTTGGCAAAGTAGCAGGGTATAAAATCAACCATCAGGGCTGGGAAGATGGCTCAGTGGTAGACTGCTTGCCTTGCATGCATGAGGCCCTGGGTTCAATTCCTCAGCACCACATAAACAAAAAGAAAAAAGCCGGAAGTGGCTCTGTGGCTCAAGTGGTAGAGCACTAGCCTTGAGCTGAAGAGCTGAGGGACAGCGCCCAGGCCCAGAGTTCAGACTCCACGACCGGACCCAAAAAAAAAAAAAAAAAAAAATCAACCATCAAAAATCAATGGCTTTCTGAATGCCAACAATGAGAAAAGCATGGCTGAAGAAAGGAACACCATTAATAATAGCCCCACAAAAAATAAAATACCTAGGAATTAACTTAACCAAAGAAGTGAAGGACCTCGATGATGAAAATTTTAAAAACCTGAAAAGGGAAATCAAAAGAGAACTAAGAAAGTGGCAAAAACTCCCATACACCTGGATTGGAAAGATCAAAATCCTGAAAATGGCAATAATTCCCAAGGCTATCTACAAATTCAATCCAATACCTACCAATATTCCATCCACATTCTTCAAGGAAATAGAAGAGGCTATCCTAAAATTCATATGGAACAATAAAAGACCCTGAATAGCTAAAATGATCCTCAACAGAAAGAACAGTGCTGGAGGAATATTAATACCAAATTTCAAACTCTACTACAAAGCCACAATAATCAAAACAAGTTGGTACTGGCACAAGAATAGACCTCAGGACCAATGGAATAGAATTGAAAACCCAGAAATGAACCTACAGACCTATAGCCATCTAAATTTCGATAAGGGAGCTAAAATAATAGAATGGAAGAAAGACAGTCTCTTCAGTAAATGGTGCTGGCAAAATTGGTTAACTACTTGAAGAAAATTAATTAGATTAATTAATTAGATCCTTATGTATCACCCTGCACCAGAACCAACTCCAAATAGATCAAAGACCTCGGAGTCAAATCAGACACCCTGAAAACATTACAGGATGGAATCGGAGAAACCCTAGGCCTCCTTGGCACAGGCCGACATTTTCTTAATAGAGACCCAGAAACACAAGAAATCAAATAAAGTTTGGACAAATGGGATTGCATGAAACTGCAGAGCTTCCTGTATGGCAAAGGACATACCTAGCAAGATCGATTGAAAGCCCACAGATTGGGAGGAGATCTGCACTAGGCATATAACAGATAAGGGTCTCCTATCTAAAATATACCTGGAACTCAAAATTAAATCCCCAACAACAAATCCTCAAAGCAACAACTGACCCGAAAATAAGTGGGCTAAAAACTTAAAGAGAAACCTCTCTGAAGAGGAAAGAGGGATGGCCAATACACACATGAAGAAATGTTCAACCTCTCTAGCCTTAAAACAAGTGCAAATCATACCAGCATTGAGCTACCACCTCATCCCAGTTACAATGGCTATAATCAAGAACTCTAAGAACAACAGATGATGGAGGGGATGTCGGCAGAAGGGAACGTTACTGCATTGTTGGTGGGCATGTAAAGTTGTTCAACCACTTTGGAAAATAGTATGGAGGTTCCTCAGAAGACTCCACATAGAGCTCCCCTATAACCCAGCAATCCCACTTTTGGGCATTTACCCAAATGATCACAAACAGGACCACACTAAAGCAACCAGCACAACTCTGTTTATTGCAGCATTATTTACCAAGCTAAGATATGGAACCAACCCAGATGCCCCTCAGTAGATGAATGGATCAAGTAAATGTGGTATATATACACAGTAGAATTCTATGCCTCCATCAGAAAAAAATGACATTGCCCCATTTGTTAGGAAATGGAAAGACCCGGAAAAACATTATGTTAAGTGAAGTAAGCCAGTCCCAAAGAAACATAGATCCCATGGTTTCCCTTATTTGCAATAACCACTCTGTGTCTGAGACAAGCAGAAAAGTTCAGACAAGTTGATGTTAGGCCAAATGAACCCCAAGATAAGGATTCAAATGAGTTTTTTCTTGATTGCAATTGTTCCTAACATATTTATAAGATGATTTTTTTGTTGCTTTGAATGTCCCTCCCCCACGGTATAAACCCTGCTTTCACTGTATTTGATGTTGGTATCATTTGTGGAGGGGATGGGAAAAACAAATTGTTTAAATAGGGATACTGGTGGATGCATTGCAGCGATGAGACGTACAAGTCATTATGTAGAAAAATAACTTTCAACTTTGGCCAGTGAGAGTGGGGGACGGGCAGGGCGGTGTTTGGAGAGCCGGGGCGGGGGGGGGGAAGATGAGAACGGATGGGAAGGGGAAAAAAAGGATGATGCAACAATGCTTGATGAGAAATGTACTCATTAGCTTGTCCATGTAATTGTTACCCCTCTGTATGGTATTTTCACAATAAAATAAATAAAGGGATGTGCTACAGAATAGATTCTAAATGTAATATTTAATGGTATTGGATTACTTGAAGACAAAGGTTTACAGAAAAATTTAAATTTCAGATAAACTGTAATATTCCAATAAACACGTTAAAGAAATATAATTTAAAAATTCATGGTTCAAGGCAAACCCTGACAGAAAAGTCTGAAAGATGCTTATCTGGAAACAAGAAGTGACACTGTGGCTCAAGTGGTAGAGGGCTCCTATTGAGCTGAAGAACTCAGGGATATGTTTACACCCAGGTCCTGAGATTAAACCTCATGACTGACAAAAAGAAAATAAAATTTAAAGAATTAAAGCATTAGGGCTGGGAAAGAGATTCAGTAGTAGAGTGCTTCTCTTGCATGCATGAGGTCCTAGGTTTAATTCCTCAGCACCACATAAGCAGAAAAAACTGGAAATGGCTCTTTGGCTCAAGTGGTAGAGCACTAGCCTTGAGCTAAAGATCTCATAAGGGACAGTGCCCTGACCCAGAGATCAGGCCCTCCTACCACCACCACCAACAACAACAAATTAAAGCATCAAACAACCTGAAGATGTTGTCCAGAATAATGAGTGCGGCATTATCCATTTACATGACTTAGTGACTTTAAACCTAGTTTACCAGGGGAGGTGGTGGGCAATTTGTGTGTTTGCCAAAACCTGCAAAATTATTTTGTAACCAAAGCAACAGTGATACACAGGTGATATGTTAGAAATGGACTTCACAACTTTGGGAGAGTAGGATGTCAGGGTTGGGGGAAGGAGGACAAAATGTGGAAGGGGTAATACCGTTAAAAATGTACTCATGGGGGTGGGAAGGTGGCTCAGTGGTAGATTGCTTGCCTTGCATGCCTGAGTCCCTGGTTTCGATTCCTTAGCACCACATAAGCAAAAAGAAAAAAGCCAGAAGTGGCCCTGTGGCTCAAATGGTAGAGCACTAGCCTTGAAATGAAGAGCTGAGGGACAGTGCCCAGGCCCAGAGTTCAGGCCCCATGACCAGACTCCCCCCCCCAAAAAAATGTACTCATTACTTATGTAACTGTAACCCACCCCTCAGTATATCACCTTCATAATATAAAATCCCCCCCCCAAAAAAGAGAACTCACACAAATAGAGAAAATTAGAGACAAAAATGAGACATCACAACAAAAATAAGAAAAAAATTAAGAAGTTTATAAGAGACTACTTTGAAAACTGTATGCCAATTACCTGGAGAATCCTGGGGAAATTCATGCTTTCCTACACTTGATCTGAACCAAGAAGTAACACATAAGAAGTAATGAAAATGAAATGTCAATAAACCACTTTCCATTGCAGAAAAATCTAGGACTCAATGAATTTACCATGAAATTAAGGCCTGCAAAGAACTTACAATACTTAGAACTAACTCTTTAATGGAATAGAAAGGGAAATGGAATTATCAAAACACATTCTATGAGGCTAGAATTAGACTCTTCCCCAAATCACATAGGGACTCACCAAAGAAAGAGAACTATGAAACCAGTTCTTTGATAAGCATTGATACAGAACATCTTAAAACATTCTCACCAACCAATTTCTGCCAGTAACAAAAAAATCATATTGTATGATCAAATAGGATTCATCCTAGGATACAATTGGATTCAATATTCTTGTCACTAAACATAATACAAACCATCAGCGGAAGCCGGGACAAGAAACATGTTATCGTCTATATGGAAGTAGAAATAGCTTTTAACAATCTCCAATACCCCTTTATGATTAAAAAGTTATGAGAATCTAGGAATGCATTGAACGTTCCTCAGTATACTACTGAATATGTATATGATAGTGGTAGTTAGCAATTACGTAACAGTGGAAGTATGAAGACATTAAAATCAGGAATGAGAAAAAGATGTCCACTTTCTCTACTACTCTTCAATATGGTAGTGGACTATCTAGCAAAAGCAATAGGGAAGAGAAAAACATAAAGAGGATTCAAATAGGGAAGAAGTAAACCTATCCCTTTTTACAGATGAAATGGCCCTATAGCTTCCTGCCTTAAGATAGTAAAAGTGATGTTAACCTTCGGCAAAGTAGCACGGTATATAGCCCACAAGAATCAGTAGTTTTTCTGTGTTACCAACAATGGGAACTAGGCTGAAATCCAAAAAACAACCTCATATGTATTAGCCTCAAAATAAAAACAAATCTAAACAAAACAAAAGAACAACAACAAAACTGGGAATTAATTAATTTAACCTCTACTGTGAAAACTTTAAAAATATAAAAAGGGAAACTGAAGGAGATTCAAGTAAATGGAAAGTCTTTCAATGCTCCTGGTTGGAAGAATTAATATAGTGAAAACTGCAATACTGTCCCCAAACTATGAACAATGCAATACATATCAAAATCCCAACAATATTCTTCAATGCATTTGAGAAAGCAATTCAAATTTAATATGGAATTACAAAATTACGGATGAAACAGAAGGTTTAGAAATGAACTCATGGGCCTATAGTCATCTTACACACACACACACACACACACACACACACACACACACACCATGGAATTCTATTCACCCATTAGAAAGGATAACTTTTTACCAGTCTTAAGAAAAATGAAAGGCTTAGGAAAATTCTACTAAGAAAAAAGAGAAAGGAATGCAGACAGAATAATATAGGTTTCATGGATTCATTCAGTTATGGTATCTACAAGTAAACAAGACACGTTTTACCTCTTCCCAGTTAGAACGGTCATTATGAAGAAAGTTAACAATAGCAAATGCTGGCATGGATGCAGCCAATTGGGAACTCTATTACACTGTTGGTTGGAAATTAAATTGTTCAAACACTGTGGAATGCAGTATGGAGTTTCCTGAAAAAAGTAAATATATATCTCCCTTAAGACCCTGTAATTCCCCTCATGGGCAGTAATCCAAAAATTAACAAACAAGCTCACATGAAAGCTACAAGTATAACCATGTTCAGTGCCCAGGTCCAGAGTTCAAGGACTGGAAAACAAGGTACTACTGCTGGCATTTGTTTCCACAAATATGAACCCTTTGACATAAGATACCAAATCATTCTATTTGCAGTAGCTAGCATAGGACTTAAAGGTAGTGGGTGACAAAATGGCTTCTTTGTTGAATATTAGGAAAAGATGTTGGCAGTCCAAGAAAAGGGAGATTTTGTTGTTGTTGTTGTTGTTGTTTGAGGGGCTTGAAGTCTAGGCATGGGCACTGTCCCTGAACTCTTCAACTCAAGGTGGGTACTCTGTCTCTTGAGCCACAGTGTCACTTCTGGTTTTTGGTGGTTAAATGGAGATAAGAGTCTCAGGGACTTTCTTGTCCAGGCTGTCTTTGAACTGCAGTCCTCAGATGTCAGCTTCATGAGTAGCTAGGATTACAGCTGTGAGCCATTGGCACCAGGCTAAAAATGGAGGATTTTTAGAAAAGAAAATCCACCTCTTCACTTGTGTCTAAATCTTAGATATCACTATTAGAACACTTCACCTTCAACTCATTTCATCAGATATTTGTAAATTTTCTCTTTTCCTTCATGCAGGAATACTGCAGTCAGTATCAACTCAGCTGTGGGACTGAACAATTGTATGGAAATTGCTAGCACCTAAATCAAGAACTTTTACATCAAAACAAATGATTCCCACTTTTGGAATAATTGTTTTCTCTTTTTATAACAAATCTTTGCTTGATTACTTCTTAATGTGACTGATGACATATTCATTCTCTTCAGCCTTCTCCCACATGATGTTAAATATTTAAGAATTCAAAGATTTCCATTGATAATTCATTAAGCTGACCTCTAAGAAAATGTGCATTTCTAGAATTTGGTTTTCTGTCTTGTTCTTACATGCATAGGCTTTCTATGATTTATTTGTTCTACAAGGAATTCTACTTTCTAATCTTTGTGTGATCAATTTTAGTCTCTCTGTTCAGTCTTTCTGACACTCTCTCTGGAGTCTCCTTTGAGTCTGCCTCATAAAAAATATATTATTTATCAGCTAAATGACTTTCAGTTTCTGTTTTTTGCCTGACTTCATTTAGGCTGTGATCAGAACTGACTGGCTGTGCTTACTTGAGGTTTTTTTTTTTTTTTTTTGGGTCCGGTCATGGGGCCTGAACTCTGGGCCTGGGCGCTGTACCTCAGCTCTTCAGCTCAAGGCTAGCCCTCTACCACTTGAGCTACAGCGCCACTTCCGGCTTTTTTCTTTTTACTTATGTGGTGCTGAGGAATCGAACCCAGGGCCTCTGGCATGCAAGGCATGCGCTCTACCACTGAGCCACCTTCTCAGCCATTTGTTTGTTTTGTGTGGTATTTTTTTGTTTTAGAGGTCTAGGATTACTATTCAAGGTAGTTGCTTCTCTGGGTCGCAGTGATCCCCTGACCTAGAGTCAATGGGTTTTTCTCCTAAAGGTACAAAAAACAGCTCACTAAATTCCTGTTAATTGTCTCAAAATGAGGCAATCTGGCATCCTTGTAAAGCCATCAATAATCCTCTGTAACCACTTATAGAAATGGTCTATCAAGATGACTTTTCAAGGTTGACAGTGAACATTGTTCATTTCCAATTCATCACAATGAAGCAGATCACATCCCATGGAGCAGACTTTTAGAAGGAAGGTCCCCTTCCTTCTTTATCTTATGATACATCAAACCATAATATTCTGCAGTTGTGGCCAGCCTGGAGCACATTTTCCCAAGAATATTCTGTAGTGTAAAAGAGGACCAACTATGAAAATAAAGGTGAAAATAGTTGTCTACTACAGATTGATTTATCTTGCTTTTATCTGTTGTTATTTTCATTACTTCAAACACATGGATAAATTATATTAGGATTAGACAAGTGGCAAATGATTAATGGAATAAACATTCAGTTTACTTTCATATATCCAATATAGTGCACTTAACCCTTTATGGAAAATTAAATCCGACTCTAGAAACAATGTCAGAAATATAAAAGCCTCAATATGAATAATCTGGCACATATACACCATCATCTACTCAGACATTCAGTCTCTCTTTAAATATTTATTTGGTACAAAATAATAAAAATTTGATTAATGAATGTAACATTTAAGTACCATCTGAAATACTCCTCGTTTATATGATTGTATATGTTTTAGATGTCACCTAGACAGGAATTAAACATGCATGTAAAATTCAAATTTCCACAATTTAATCTAGATTAGAGGAGTCATCCCTCCTGTAATGTGTGGAGTGAATTTTACTACAATGCTGATCCCTTCCACCTAATACCAAGAGTCATGTGCAATAATTTATTTTTTCATGTTAAGATGAGTGCTGAGTGTAGGATACACTTTGAATTATTATATTAATTTATTAAAATTAGTTTCACTTTTTTCTTTTCTATACCTGCAGAAAGTAAAATTATATATTAAACATTCAATATGAAGTAATCAATAACAAATAAACTATTATTAAAATGATATACTATTAAACTGTGATTTGAATTATAGTTCTAACAAATTGTGATGTAAACAACATTTAATAGAATTATGGGTAATGTTTTTTAAACTTACCATCTTGTTAATATTTTCTAATTGTGTCATTTGTTATTGTTGATCCATGTCATCTCTTCACCTCAATTGTTTAGTTTTCTGTTTTATCTGTATTGGTTTGCTGATTATGCATTTTGTTTTCCCTTTTTAGTGATTGACATGAGGCTGAAAATCTGTATGCTAGTTTATTACTTCCTACATTAAAATCAAATTGCTGCTCTCCACAGCTGTTCTATTTGTTTTTGTGTAGTTCAGAATTTCCCCTAGTGCCACTGACTGTATTGCTGCTCTCATATATTATATTTTATTTTTTATTTAAATTTTGTTGTCAAGGTAATGTACAGAGGGGTTATAGTTACATAATTAAGGTAATGAATTAATTTCTTTTCTAACTTGTTACCCCTTCACCCATTTTTCTCCCTCTTCCCTCCCAAGGCACCTTGCAAGATCGTTTCCAACCTATTGTTTTGTGAATATCACTGTTGCATAGATTTTCCCTTTGTTCTTTGTCTCACTATTTTGTTTTTGTCCTTCCCCTTCCCCAGTTCAGATCAACATATTTAAAATACCCCAGGTATCAAAACCAAATACAGTGACTACAGGGGATAAAACATAGGTGGGGAAAACACAAAAGGATAAAAATAAATCACATAGTACATTAAGAACAACAACAACAAAGAACATGTCTTGGAGTTCATTTCACTTAGAATCACCTTGTATGGTCATATGTACATAGCTATTGAGCTATTCTACTCATCTACTAAGATTATCCTTGATGTACACAATAATGCTCCCTCAGACCCAGTAATCCCACTTCTGGACATTTAACCAGATGACCACAAACAAGGCCACACTAAAGCTACCAGCACAATTATGGTTATCACAGTAATATTTACCATAGCTAAGATATGGAATCAACCCTGATGCCCCTCAGTAGATGAATGGATCAAGAAAATGACACACACACACTAACATACACACATACACACACATACTATGCTTCCATCAGAAAGAAAGATACCACCTCATTTGTAAGGAAATGGAAGGTCTTGGAAAACATCATATTAAGTGAAATAAGCCAGACTTAAAAAAACATAGTTCCCATGGTTGTCCTTATTTGTAATGATTAGTTTATATCAAGGATAATCTCATGTATTTTAATTTGACAGTTTGTTCTATGTTGAGCGTGCAACATTATTGCTATATTGTTTGTTGTCATTTCTGTAAACAGGCAGGTATATTGAAAGAATTACATTCATCTTATCCATTACTGAAAGGAGAACAACTAAAAGAGCAACCCCTACTAGGAAGAACAACTCCTACTTACTTAGCTTCATTCCTATGTAAGGCCATTGTTGCCCCCTGTATCATCATGTTGTACATTTCAACCATATACCTCACACTGTATATCTAGTATCTTCTACATTGTGAGCAAAATGCCTGAGAAGTTCCACTTTGCTTTACTTTAAAACAAAAATTCTGTCTTAATATTTGTGGTTGGGGTGTGTGTGTGTGTGTGTGTTTACAAAGATCAGAACACAACATTTTTCTTCATTTCGAATACATCTTTCAGGTCATTGTAAGTTGTGGCTAATGGGAGCAGTCTCTTGTTATTTTAAGGATGAAACAGAAAAAGATATTTGTGCATGTAACACAGTTGCTTTATTAGTGTCGTTGAACACTGAACTTCGATTTACATCTTGGCTGTTGTTGTGAATAATGTGAATAACAATGAACTACAGATATATTTATGAGTTACCCAGAGAGAAATAATCACATGATTGGTGGGTCAGATGATATCTCAACTTTGGATTTCTTTAGAAACTTGCATACTGCTTTCTACAATGAGAATACTAATCTGTTTTTTGACCAATAGTGTAGAAAATTTCCTTTTCTCCACACTCTCACCAACATTATTGCCTTTTATTCAAAGGTAATAAAGGGCAGGTTTTAACTATCTGCAGTACCCTAGACTGGCCTTAGACTTAAATCCAACCTCCTAAATTCTTGGAATTACAAGCCTTTACCACCAAAACTGGTTCCATTGATTTTTTGATGAGTTATAATAGTTATGAAGTTGTATCATATAAATTTTGAGTTATATTTCTCTAATGACTTCTGCTCAAAATCCGTTAAGGCAGCATAGATGTTGTATTAAACATAACTCTGTAAACCCACAGGCAATTTTCAGGGCTTTATGGAGAACATGTATATTCAGACCTTTTGTCCATTTTTAATTCAGTTTCTGGTTAATCTCATCTTTAATCTCGCTAAACCAGATCAATAATTAATTCGAGGTAGTAGAAAAGAAAAAAAACGCAGCAAACCCTAACATTTTTCAGTTTGCAATAACATGGTATTGCTTAAATCATTTTCTGTTAACAACTGATACTATATAACTCAATTTAGTTAGAACTATTACAAGGCTGTAGTTTATTTATTTTACATTGATTGCTCTTTCCAAAGCCTGTTTGTCTAATTTCCCTTGGTTTGTTTCAGTCTCAAGTAGCTCAGATTTCAAACTGAAGAGTAAATGGAAGGAAGCAAACAAAAAAAAATACAATTCCTCTCATCCGATGATGCCTGTATAAGAATGAGGAAAGAGTTCATCCTTCTAAGGACCTATGATAGGACAACAAAAAAAGAATTTATTCTTCTATGTCTTCTTTATCTTTGCGATGTAACTTAAATGTTGTAAAACACATTATACTGCTCAGATACTTTTATGTTTTATCAGTTTTGCACATTTTTACACTATCAAGACATAAGATAACCAGTTTGATTTACAGCATGAGAAGTTATCCACCTGGCTTCCTTGGAAGCAGCATGATCAATGGATCTTACTTCTGGTTGCTCACTACCTGTAATGGTTTCTGTACTACTTATCACATTCTATTTAGTATTTTAAAAAGACTGCTGGCTAAACTCAAAGCTCATTCCTAGAAGTTTATGTTAAGTATTTCACAAGTTTTATTCCCTTAATTGTTAATATAACATTTGCTATAATGCTAATGTTATTACCAATTTAGTGTTGGGAAAAATTGTAATTAAAGGCAGTAAGTGCATGGCCTAAAGACACATACAGTGAGGAAGGAAATGAGTCAAAGTTTCCGAAAGTCTTCCAGCAATACACAAAAGGTAGATAAAATCTCTCCATTCTATGACACTCTCAATTCAATATTCATATTGTCCAAGAAATAATAGCATACTAAATATTGCCCATGGTGATTGTTTTCTGTCACATTTGTCTTCAGCACAGATTGTGTTGGTGACATTGGGTTATCATGAACAGAACTGAGCTTATACATTGAGGTCCAAAGAGAGGCAAATTTCTTCTGTCCCACAATTCCAGTATCCTTTTTAAAAAGTACTAAAACTTTTCAATATAATCACCTACTGTCTTATAAGTATCCAAAAATAAAAAATCATAAATAATAACTCCAAAATGCTTTAAAATTGGAGATGCTAAAACATGCCCCTCTGAAGTAAATTTTCTTCTACTTTTAACGTTATTCTGAAAGCCTTTGCTGGTTTGTCATACCTAACTACTTGGGATATCTACTCAGGAGCCTGAGATCTGTGGATAAAAGTTGGAAGCAAATCAGGGCAAAATAAATTCATGAGATTATTTTTCAAAAATTTTAATGAACCTGCAAAGGGCCAAGAATGGAGATATAGTTCATTTAGTAGCTCACCAAT
The DNA here is from genome assembly GCF_019054845.1 of Dipodomys spectabilis. Taxonomy (NCBI): domain Eukaryota; kingdom Metazoa; phylum Chordata; class Mammalia; order Rodentia; family Heteromyidae; genus Dipodomys; species Dipodomys spectabilis. The sequence goes on along the minus strand of NW_024871156.1, from coordinate 660,713 downwards.
CTAGAGAGAAAAGGCCTATCAAGACCTTGAAGCCCTGATTTCATACTCTGAGCACTCCAACCCACATGCAAATGCTTGAGCACATGCGTGCATTCACACACATATTTATTCAAAATACCTTCATATCGGAGTTTTTCATGAATTTCTTTGCTAACGATATTATATGAGTAAAATAAAGGAAATAAACTCTTCCATCTCAGAACATTTTTTACTTTCTTATTGTAAAAATACTGTACAGAGGGGTAACACTTACATGAGCAATGTAATGTGTACATTTCCTAACAAGTATTGTTACCTCCTCCTTTATTGTTTCCCTACCATCCCTTCCCTCCCACCTCCACAAGTCCATTAACCTCCTCCCTTTCCCCGCCTCAATTGTAAAGTTCACTTTACAACATAGTGTCTTGTGCATCTCATTGTTACAATGGGTCAACCTGTATCCCTATTTAAGGATTTTGTTTTTTTCCTTCCCTTCAGTAAATTAGAGGAAAATATATACAAGAAGAAGGCGCACAAACTTCCAATACAGTGAAAACAGGTGTTATAGCATGAGGGAGGAACATATAAAGAAACAAAAACAAAAACAACACACTGCACGTTATAAGTACGTGAGAAACGATATCAAGAAAAAAAAAAACCACTTGTGTCCCTAACTTGGGGTTCATTTCCCTTAACATAATCTTTTTTTTTTTTTTTAGCTTTTTTTTTGTTTGTTTTGGTCGGTCGTGGGGCTTGAACTCTGGGCCTGGGCGCTGACCCTCAGCTCTTCAGCTCAAGGCTAGCGCTCTACCACTTGAGCTACAGCGCCACTTCCGGTTTCCTGGTGGTTTATTTTAGATAGGAGTCTCATGGTCTCTCCTGCCCGGGCTGGCTTTGAACCACGATCCTCAGATCTCAGCCTCCTGAGTAGCTAGGATTACAGCCATGAGCCACCAGCGCCCGGCCCTTAACATAAACTTATCTGGTCATATACACATAACTTTTGACCTTTTCTGCTTATCCCAGACATATATTAGTTATTGAAAATTAGAGAAACCATGGGACTTATGTTTCTTTGGACTTGGCTTACTTCACTTAATAATTTTTTTTCCAAGTCTTTCCATTTCCTAACAAATTGGGAGATGGAATGCTTCAGGAATTTGCCTGTCATCCTTGGGCAGGGGCCATGCTAATCTTCTCTGTATCATTCCAATGTTAGTGTATGTGATGCTGAATTGAGCACAGAATATTTTTATATATAAATTGTAATTGATTTTTTAAACTAGACAAATCAAAAAAAAGTAAATTTAAAAGAATTGTTGTGAAATTTGAGAACCATGTACTTCTTACATAAGTACACATTTAAGAATAAAGTCAAGATTTACGTGTCAAAAACAAAATAAATCCAGATATTTGTTGTTCAAGAGATGTGTAGGAGAAGGGAATCAATTATTCTATGCAAAGGACCTGTCATAATGAACACTGCAGCAAGTGTTAAGGTTTGCTAAAAAGTTTTAATGTTTTAAATATATTTACTTTTGGATATTTGCTTATATATGCCAAAACTGGGACTGTATGACAGGTCATAATACTTTTCTATAAAGTATTTAAGATTTATGGTAGCATATAAGTACTACTAAGTATGTACATTTCAGAGTTTATAGAAACTTTACTAATGAGAAGTTGTAAAGTCTTTGTGTAAAGCAGAATAAAGAGTTGACTATGTTAACTACACAGTTTCTATTAAAACTGTAGGCCTTCCCTACTTTATATGTTAGTGAGGAACAAATGATGATATAAGCCATATACAAATTATGAGATGAACTATAAATGGTAATCTTAGTGGGTGACTTTAAACACTACTCATAGCCTATAAAATTCTTGTTGAACATCATAATCTTAGCCAGTGTTAAATGTAAAGAAATATGACAATAATAAAATCTAATTTGTAGTACACTTCAAATACTGAAAACACTGGTAATTGTTTTGTTTTTTATTTTATTATTCGTTAATATTTAATTATTGGTTTTCTTTATTTGTAGCATTGTTTTCCTTGTTGTAATATAATAGAACTTTTTGTAAGTTGTCATTAGGAGGTACTTTGAGAAGGTTACTGGGATGGCCACACCGTTTTTTATAGGTTCATGTGAATTTATAAAGAGGAAAATTAAGAACAAAATATGTATTTAAAAGTGATTAAGTAGAGTCTGATTCAGGAGTGTTGATAAATGTCCACACCTAAAATATTAGCCCTAGGCTGAAGAAGAGTTATTACAGAGTTGAGGTCACAAAAGTGAGACACTGTGTTTTGTTTTGTGTTTTATTTTTATTTTGTTGGTCATGGGGCTGGAACTCTGGGGCCTGGGTGCTGTCCCTCAGCTCAAGGCTAGTGATACACTTGAGCCACAGCACCACTTCCATCTTTTTCTGCTAATATGATGCTGAGAAATCAAACCCAAGGCCTCATGCATGCAAGGCAGGCACTCTACCATTGAGCCACCTTCCCAGTACCTGAAAGACTGGGTTTTAAAAAGTCATCTAAAAAACATTTGCTTTTTGCTTTGGATTATATAATGAAATATATCAGTATTTTTGATGTTTTTGTGCATTGTCATACTTCTAAATTTATACTAACTTTACCCACTTTATCCTTGTCAAAGTCATGAAATATCTCTGGGAGTTTGCTTCTGTGAAGATTGTTTTTGCATTTATAATTTCTTCTGAGTTATTTTTATTTTTTATCAAAATAACTTTATATTTCATGTTGATGTGTATTTACTCAGAGAAAGGGATATAGAGGATTTAGTTTACCAAGTGAACATTAAAATTAGAGGTCAACAATAAGACAAGATGTAAACATAAAGGGGATCCAAATAGGGAAAGAAGAAATAAAACTCTCCCTCTTTGCACATGACATGATCTTGTATTTAAAGAATCCCATAGACTCCACTACCAAATTACTCAAGCTGATTCAAAACTTTGGCAAAGTAACACGATATAAAATTAACCCCCCAAAATCAATGGCTTTTCTGTATGCCAACAATGAGAAAAGTGTGGCTGAATTTAGGAAAGTAACTCCATTTGCAATAGCCCCTCAAAAAATAAAATACCTAGGAATTAACTTAACTAAAGAAGTGAAGGACCTCTATGATGAAAACTTTAAAATCTTGAAAAAGGAAATCAAAACAGAACTTAGAAAATGGCAAAACCTCCCATGCTCCTGGATTGGAAAGATCAACATCGTGAAAATGGCAATACTTCCCAAGGCTATCTACAAATTCAATGCAATACCTATCAAAATTCCAACCTCATTCTTCAAGGAAAAAGAAGAGCCAATCCAAAAATTCATATGGAACAATAAAAGACCCCGAATAGCAAAAACGCTCCTCAATGGAAAGAACACTGCTGGTGGAATATCAATACCAAATTTCAAACCCTAATATAAAGCCATAGTAATCAAAACAGCTTGGTACTGGCATAAGAACAGACCTTAGGACCAATGGAATAGAATTGAAAACCCAGAAATGAACCTACAGACCTATAGCCAACTAATCTTCGGTAAGGGAGCTAAAATAATAGAATGGAAGAAAGACAGCCTCTTCAGTAAATGCTGCTGGCAAAATTCGTTAACTACTTGTAGAAGACTAAAACTAGATCCTTATATATCACACTGCACCAGAATCAACTCCAAATCGATCAAAGACCTCGGAGTCAAAGCAGACACTCTGAAAACCTTACAGGATGGAATAGGAGAAACCCTAGGCCTCCTTGGCTCAGGCCGAAGTTTTCTTAATAGAGACCCGGAAACACAACAAATCAAAGAAAGGTTGGACAAATGGGATTGCATGAAGTTGCAGAGCTTCTGCATGGCAAAGGACATAACTAGCCAGATCAATAGAAAGCCCACGGATTGGGAGAAGATCTTTACTAGCCATACAACGGACAAGGGTCTCATATCTAAAATATACTTGGAACTCAAAAAATTAAATCCCCCAACAATAAATCCTCAAAGAAACAACTGCCCAATAAATAAGTGGGCTAAAGACTTGAAGAGAAACTTCTCTGAAGAAGAAAGAAAGATGGCCAATAGACACATGAAGAAATGTTCAACCTCCCTAGCCATAAAAGAAATGCAAATCAAAACAACATTGAAATACCACCTCACCCCAGTTAGAATGGCTATAATCAAGAACTCTAACAACAACAGATGCTTGAGTGGATGTGGACAGAAGGGAACCTTACTTCATTGTTGGTGGGAGTGTAAACTTGTTCAACCACTTTGGAAAGTAGTATGGAGGTTCCTCAAAAGACTCCACATATAATTCCCCTATGACCCAGCAATCCCACTTTTGGGCATTTAACCAAATGTTCACAAACAAGACCACACTAAAGCTACCAGCACAACTATGTTTATTGCAGCATTATTTACCATAGCTAAGATATGGAACCAACCCTGATGCCCCTCAGTAGATAAATGGATCAAGAAAATGTGGTATATATACACAATGGAATTCTATGCCTCGATCAGAAAGAATGACATTTCCCCATTTGTTAGGAAATGGAAAGGCTTGGAAAAAATTATATTAAGTGAAGCAAGCCAAGCCCAAAGAAACATAGGTCCCATGGTTTCCCTTATTTGCAATATCTAGTATATGTATGAGTCAAGCAGGAAAAATCAGATAATGTATTGTTAGGAAAATGAACCCTTAGATATGTATTTAAATATTTTTTTTCTTTCATGCATTTGTTTCTAACTCATTTATAAGATTATTTCTTTGTAACTTTGTATGTCCCTCCCCCACAGTATAACCCCTGCTTTCCCTATATTTGATGTCGGTATAATTTGTGGAGGAGATGGGGAAAAACTCGTCGTTTAAGGATATAGGTAGACCCAATGCATCTATGAGCAGTACAAGTTGTCATGTCAAAAACGAACTTTACAAATTTGGTGCGGGGGGGGGGATTGGGTTGGGGGGCAGGGGGAGGCTGGGAAGGGATGTGAAGGGTAAACAAAGGAGGAGGCTGCAATGCTTGATAAGAAATGTACTCATTATCTTGCCCATGTAATTGTAACCCCTCTGTACAGTATGTTCACAAAAAATAAAAATAAAAATTTAAAAAAATAAAATAAAATAAAATTAGAGCTCAAAAATAAAAATCAGCTTCTGAAACTAAGGTTCAATGCCTTGCATCCTTGGATCAGCTAGAGGATCAATCCAGGCTTCAGACTTAAAGTGGGCAGCTGAGGGAGTATAGTGGGTAGGACTTTTTGAGTTCCCCTTTCAGGATATAAGATTTAAAACACACACATGCAAGCACATATTCATAACAAGTTTTTGTTTGGAGAAGTGCACATTATGGAGCTCCATAATGAAAATCATACATTATTTAATAGTGTTCTCAGACCTTTGTCAACATTCTCCCAATGGATTATCAGAAGCAGGTCCTTAGATCATTTTTCTTGGGTTCCTTAGGCCTAGAATTCTTATTCCCCATTTCAGCAGGTCTGTTGTGATTTCAGTTTTTGGTGCACGTAATCCTCCCTTTTGTAAGTTTCTTGTGCACCCTTCTCATATTTAACTCTCCTGTTACTGGAGATTTCTCAACAATGGATTCCTCCAACTCGCCCATTTTTATTCTTGGGCCAGAGAATGAAAACACACATCGAGACTCAACTTCTCTTTGTACCTAAGACACACTCAGCCCAGAAAAATCCCCAACCAACCAGGTAGTATGCTCTAGTCCAATTTTTCCTCTCATGGGTGATGCATGACATTACTTTTTATTGAGGTGCTTCCTTGGGCCCTTTCCTGAAATTGCTGATACACTTTCCATCCTTTACCACAACGGATGGTGTTTAACCCAACCTTGAGCTATCTCAACAACTCAGGATATGTCTTCTCCTGAGGGTCTCCCTACATCCCCCTTGCATAATATGGATCCTGTACTAGTCCCCACATTGTTGGGAATACTCCCTTACTGTAACCCAATATCCCAAGAAGGACCACCAATTTGAAAGGAACTTAGCATGGCAATGTTTAGTTCTGTTAAAAAGCATGTTATTGACAGAAAGCAACCACTATGAGTAGGAAGTCTGCCCAGGTTATACCCCTAATGAGTTACTACTTCTGGTATTGATCACAAGTTGTGTTCACAATCTTGCTCTATTGGCTCTTTTGAAGCTCAGCTGGTTATTTTGAAAGGGGTTAAAAATATCAGAGCAATCCACTAAACCAGGACACCCAGGCCAGAAATTGTTAGAAAATTCTTACTCAGCTTGTGCTTTATGAGTTAAACTATTCCTCAAGTCCCTAGAACGATTTTAGCAACAGGATATACTTTAGTTATATAGCTTTTTGGAAGATGATTATGCTTATTCAATACTTTCCCTTATTTCCATCATTTTCAGAGAAAAAGAATATTCTAACTCCTACACAGTCCATTCCCAGACAGAATTTATTATAAGCAGCTCCCTTTTTGGAATGGAGGCTTATGAGCTTCCAGGTGAAAACACCTTATTTGCATATTGCCTTGGTTCCCTTAGGAAACTCGTCTCAGCAAGTGGTTATGAAACCAACAGCTATGTGTGGCTGCTTCATTATAAAGAACCTGTCTGTACTTGTGTTCCTACTGCTAATAGAAAGAGGAAAGACTGCTCTCTGGAAGCACGTAGCTATGGATTTAAGCACACTTACTGAACTCTGAGCACAGAGCACAGATTGAGCTGCAGGATTTTAAGAGCCATAGATGAATCAGTCAGATACCAGCTGCTTGGCTGACCACAGGGCACACTTTTGATGCCACATTTCTGAGGTAAAGCAGTTCTAAGCTGCCAAGACACTATGGTAAGAAGAAGCCTGAGGGGGAATTCTTGGTGGGAAGGAGAAGGTAAAAGTTTGGATTTAGGTTTTAGAAAATGCAAGCCACTTTCTGAATTGCTTGAGGCTGCGAGCAGAGCATCATATTTTCTAGCTCTCTAGATGCAGAGTATGAGAACACTTCCCACATATCACACTCAATCCCTCCTGCCTAGCAGTCTTCAATTCCCTCTTATAGCAGTCAAACAATTTTTAAGAAAGCAAAATTCAGCGAACCTGATTAGCTTGTGAAGAAAACATATCCTCTGGCTTTAGAATAGATCAATTTCTATCTCAGAATAAGAGGAAGAAAAGAAACCACATTCTACAGAATGTAACACCTTAAACATGCTAGTTTGCTGCATGAACTTTTCATTAGATTCATACAAGAAAAAAAAGAAATCTGAGAATTTCTGGAGCCTTTGTTAGCCTAATATCAAGTTCTTGTTGTTTTTTATTTGTTTGTTTGTTTTGTTTTTTCCTAATACTTCAGAGATTCTAGTTAGAAGAATTGAAAAAATACAGATATTAGCCTGGTTCAGATTAATCTGAAACCACAACAACTAAGTTATCAAATTCTAAATCTAGTCCCAAAGCTGAAAGTCAAGGCTTCCCTCCCCACAACATCTTCAGAATAGCAGTATTGTCTAAGTCTCGGGTTTGTTTTCTTTAAAGAATTAGAGAGCAGAACAGTTTTTAAAGCAGTTTTTCTTCAAAGCGAAAAGAGAGCAGTGCAACAGTCTCTTCCTCAAAGCAAAAACAAAGCAGTGAAACAGACTCCCCAGCGAAAAGAAGGACATAGTGTCTCATAATTGGTTTCCTAGTCTCAGAGCATGAGTATGGAATTTTTCCTTATTGGATGCCCCATCTCAGAGCACAAGCACAGAAAACACTTTTGATTGGATGGGAAGTAGTGGGACACTCCTAGACCATAGTCAGAAAAAGCCATGTGTTAGCACCTAAAGCTTCATGTGAAAAGGGTGTGTAATATTTGCTGCATCATTCATCCTCACCATGTTGGAGCCAGTTCCAACCATTACCTTTTATCCATAACTACCCAGATACAGTGATTTAACTCCCTCTGAGTGTCACATAAGCACTTGTTACTCACAGGGCACTGTACATTGTAATGTTCCACCAACACTATGTTGACAGAGAAATTAGATTTCTAAATTGCTGTTTTGAAGAAGCAAAGCCCTCTGACTTAAACTTGCACACTTAACTTAAAATTTATTGTCTTTTTTCAATTCTATTAGCATTACCTACTTAAATAAGTGTATTTTTCATTTTGATATATCCACATAGGCATACAATGTACCATGATTATGCTTAACCCCTTCATAATTCTCTCCAAAGTTTTATTAATCATTTTAAGAATACAACATAGTAGTAATAAGTACATTTACAATATTGTACAATCTCAATATCCACACTCTTTACATCCTCCAAGATTCAAATTCTTTATTCATTAAAACAATTTTCCACCTCTCCTCTGCTTCAAGGTATACATCAAGTATGATTTTGCTTCCTGTCTCTATCAATTAGACTGTTCTATGTAACTGCTGATATAAGTAGAATCATGTAATACTTGATCTTTTTATGACTGGCTTATTTCACTTAGCAGTGTTCCAAAGTTTCATCCATAATATAGCATATGTCACAACATAATTCTTTTTTTTTTTTTTTTTTGGGTCCGGTCGTGGAGCCTGAACTCTGGGCCTGGGCGCTGTCCCTCAGCTCTTCATCTCAAGGCTAGCACTCTACCACTTGAGCCACAGCGCCACTTCCGGCTTTTTTCTTTTTGCTTATGTGGTGCTGAGGAATCGAACCTAGAGCCTCAAGCATGCAAGGCAAGCGCTCTACCACTGAGCCACCTTCCCAGCCCCATAATTCTTTTTAAAGTTGAAATAATATGCCACTGTATGTTTAAACCACATTTGCTTTAGCTATTCATTTGTTGATGGCCACTGGATTGCCTCCATGTTTTGAGTATTGTACAAAATGACTATGAGTGTAAAAGATCTCTTCCAGACCTTGCTTTTAGATGTTTAAAGTATATGCCCAGAAATGGAATCACTGGATCACATGAAAACTCTCTTTTCTTTCTTTTTTTTAAAATTTTTTTGTCATGGGTCTTGAACTCAGGGCCAAGTCACTGTCCCTGAACTTTCCCTCAAGGCTAGAGTACTACCACTTTAAAACACAGATCCACTTCCAGTTTTCTGCCCAGGCTGGCTATGAACCGTGATCCTTGGATTTCAGCCTCCTGTCCTGAGTGGTTAGGATTACAGGTATGAATAATCCTGTTTTCAATTGTTTGAAAAGATGCCATTCTGTTTCCCATAGAACGGTTCCAATTTTACCAAACTTTTGGCAGTATTGTTACTTTAATTTTTGTAGTTATCCTACTTAATTCATATGAAGTGGTAATTTTCTTCATTATTTTGACTTACACTTTCGTGGTGATTAGTGATGTTAAACACCTTCTTCGTGGGCTTGTTAACACTTTCTCTTCTCTGGAGAAACATCTGAGTTCTTTGCACATTGTAAAGTCAGGTTGTGTGTCGTTGCAATGATGTTTTTTATATATTCTTGATGTGAACCACTTATCAAATATATACGTGCAATAACTTTATCCCATTCTGTGTTGCTTTTTTGGACACTGTTGATTGCAACCTTTGGTGCATTCTGATTTATGTTTTCCTGTAATGAATGACCCTTCATTGATGTCAGTTTCCAGTATGACTTCTGGTCCTGTAACTACGAACCATCATATTGATTTGGACTCCTGCTATGGTAACAGTGAAGTAAAGCTACATAATTATGCTCTGGTCACCTACCTACTGCCACTTTTGTATCTCTCTCCATTATCTTTTCGTAAAGGCCTTGGGGCATATCCACAACTTATTTGGTCCTTAAAAACCTGTAGAATTACAGGCCTTAAATTTAGTTTTAATGGAAATATGTGACGTCCAATTTCTTTTTTTTCCTTTTTGCACACTTTTGATTGTAAGAATACTGTACAAAGGGGTTGCAGTTACGTGACAAGGTACATTTCCTATCAAGCATTTTTGCCTCCTCCAGGCAAATAAGATGAAAATTGAGAGCTTCCTAATATAGAAGGACACCAAAACTCTAGGTATATATTTTTCTTCATATGAGTATTTAGAATTGTGTGATGCTAGAGATATAACCTACTTGCAAGTTAATAATGAACTTGTCACACTTTAATGGATGCTAGACGATTTATGATGCTCTTGGGTCAGAGACAAAAAGGACTTAATTTTTACAGTAATAGTGAAAGCCAGTGAGATATGTGTGTATGTGTATATTTATATATTACCAGTGTAGCTCCCATCCCTCAGTGCCACTGAGTGAAGTAAAGATAGCCATGTGAAGCCTATACAAACAATGGGTTCTGAGTTTGAGCAACTTCAATCTTTCTAATGAGCAATAGGCATGCTTGAACTTTACTCTGGAGAATGACAATAGCTTAGAAAAAGCTTGCAAATATACTATGGAATATAGAGCAGCTAATGTTCACTTGAAGATATGCAAACACTTGAGTCTGCCGTGGAATTGTTTTTTTTCTTTTGTTTCTTGAATGTTCCTAGCTACTAAGACCAATATATATTTCTCCTAATAAACGTTTAGCTCCCCTTAAAAAGGAGGCATGACAATTTGTTGAGAATACTTATTATTTTTCTAGCCCTAAGCCCTCAGTCCTATCTAGAATACAATTCAACAAAATAAATAGATGGAATTCAAATTTAACACATCTAGAAGTTTTTTTTCTTAGAGGCATTTCTTAATGTAGGTGTGGAAGAAATTAAGGAAAAAATAGGCCCACAAATATATATTATGAAGATATTCTATGTATTTTAACAGTAATAAAAGATTACATTTCTGTTTTTTAGTGTGTGAATATTTACATAGTATGTACAGAGTGCCAACGTTTATGCCAGGGCCTATCATGGAATAGAATGTAGCAAATTTTCTCTATATTGTTTGTATATTTATAGAATTCACCTGTTTGACTTCTCTCCCATTTTGATAAAAAAAAGAGCACCTGTTTGATTGAAATACAATCATTATTTTTCTACCTTCAGGATTCCACACACTTTGCTGTCTACTAAATATAGAAAAGATTCATGCATAACCCTCATCTTCAAGGAGCAATTTTCAGTATCCCAAGTAGCTTGTGTTTATCTCCCACCCCTTTCCTCCCAGCTGTCAATCTAGGTGAGTGATGGCTGAATTCTATAAGACAGGAAAACTCAGATAATTCACAGGCATTCAGTTAGTATCTAATGGAAAATTCTTCACTTGGATTATATTTTATCATCATCTTTGTGAGAACTTCAGCTTCCTTATTTGGAAACTGAGCTGTTCAGTTAAAAGTGAGTAAATGAATCTTATTATTTAAAATTTCATTTAACTGAAATTGGAAGAATTAATTTTTCAGACACTATTCACATTTAAGGTTCATTAGCCACATATAGCCAGTGGCTAGTCTGTTAGACAATGCATATATAGAATATTTCCATTATCACAGATGTTTCTGTTAGAACTGTTTTAGAGCATATTTTAGTTTGTTAAGGCATGGTCCATGTTCATAAACTATATATGCTCCGTAGGTGATACTCAGACTGAAGATCCAACCAGAAAGGCTAGACACCCATGAAGTTAAGATATAGGTATAAATTGTTCTACATAGGCACACTTATTTGTGAGGAGGAAGAGGATCAAACAGTCAACGTCAGCAGAATCAAACCTCTCAACTCCAGGAAAGAATAGGTAAAAATTTTAGCAGTTCTTTGCAGCTTTGCTTCTGTGATTGAAATTGACTGTGGTATTCTCAATGGTGATTTTGTTGGAAAATATAAATGTGTAATTATCACATTAGCTCAGTGAAGAATTAGAGTTTGTGCTTTGTAAATGCAATTTGATATTTATATGTGACATTTCAATTTCTCCTGGTATCAATACACCACAAATATCTTTATATGGTTTCTGAGTTGTTTCTTTCGTTAATTTTGTTGTTCTTACAGCAGACATTTTAGAAATTAGTGGAAAAGTTAAGACTTTCTTGTGTTTTGCAATCCAATTATTTCTCCGTAAGCTTAATAAAAAATGGGAATCTAAGAACTATGTGAAGAAATTGTATCTCCAATCACCTGTTCACTTTCATTAATTACTAGACCAAAGGGAACTGGCTCCCCAGAATCTCACCTTCAGAATTCAAGAATGAGGTGGGAATAAGGCAAGGAAAGAGAGACATAGTAATTTGCACTGAAGTTACTGTGCTGTCACAATGAACACTTGTTCTCATGCAATCTTTTTGAATCCCACAGTTAGCTTTTTTGTGGTTTTTATTAGTATGACAAAGATGACTGACTTTCCCAGATTTACAATTGGAAGTGTGTGGGACACTTTCCTTTATCTATGGAATCTTCCTTAAAATTGTGCATCATTCACTTTGGGTCTCAGTGCCTTTTCCATCCTTGTCACAAGTATGTATTTCTACAAATGGAGACGTTGGTTCATCATTTGTCTTTAAATGATTAAATTATGTGGATTTGCTATAGAAGGAAGGTATTATGGGTAGGACCCTTTGGTCCATGTTGACATTTCTTTATGGAATTCTTTTACGGTCCTTACTCATGGACTCATGTGTAAGTAATTCTCCCCATATTCCAGTATACTCCAGTGGAGTGGGGCAACGCAATAGAAATTTAAAACATGCCTATAACTCTTTTAAAGTATACTTTTAAATATAATGATATAAATAAAAGCTTTTGTTTTGTTTTTATTTTTTATTTTAATATTATTGTCAAGGTGATGTACAGAGGGGTTACAGTTACATAAGTAAGGTAGTGATAACATTTCTTATCTAACTTGTTACCCTCTCCCTCATTTTTCTTCCTCTTTCCTTCATTCTCTCAATCCCTCCAAAGTTGTACAGATCATTTCCAACATATTGTTATATTTGATTTCCTTTAATTAAATGTTTGTGATGTTCCCATCCTGGAACTCCACAATGTAAACACTGGAACACCACGGTTAGACCCCTCTGCCATGCATATATGCATATGCATATTTTCCTAAAATTTGGGGTCATATATTTGTTTGATTATTCATTTGTTTATTGCCCAAACTGGAGCTTGAATCCAGGGCCTACACACTGTTCTCTGCTTTTTTTTTTCCCACAGCACTAGCCACAGGCCCATTTCTGTCATTTTGGTGGTTAAATGGATATTCCTCTGGTGGCTGGCTTTGAACCATAATATTCAAATCTCACCCTTGTGAGTAGGTAAGATACAGGTGTGAGCCTACTTTATAAGTTGACTTTTCATCTCATTATATCATTCATATATTTCCTATCCTTAGAAATTTCATACTGTTCTAAGAACATCACTTACAATGATTGCATGGGAGTCCAGTGCTTATAAATTCCATAATTAATTAAACTGTCCCTAACACTGAAAATTTTGTTGTCTCCAAAATATTAAATGCATCATTAAAGTTCATTTGGATTTTTCATTCTAGTATTTATTTTTTATAATTAGATAAGTATCTGCTAGTTGTTAGAAAGAACCAAAATTTCTTGTTACATAATGATCTATCTTAACTTGGCTCATCTAAAACAGTACGTTACTCCTCCCCATACAGTTTATATTTTTCCCAGCATGCAGTTCCAGTTTTGTAACTTTTACACACCTTACCCATTATAATGCTTTTGTCGAAAATCCCTCTTGTTATCATCCAGTTTTTGTAAAAACATTTTCCACGTATTTCATTAATAGGAAGGCATATTTAACTAAAACCAACTCAACGTCATCATTTCCACGTGTATTAGCATTTTAACCTGGATCAGAACTTGATTCTAACAATATTTTATTTTAATGGAAGAATCAGAGTATCAAACGGAAGGCTGAGGGTTCCCTTATGAACAAATTTTATCATTCATTGCTTATTTTTGTTTTTGAATTTAAAAGTTAAAGATTACTAGCTCACATATCCTCTGTTGTCACTGCATTTGATTCCAGTTCTCTACATCATGTATATACATTTTTCTAATTTGGGAAGGGGAAGGGAAACAACAAAATGCTGAAACAAGGATACAGGTTGACCAATTGTAACAATGAGAAGTACAATAAACTATGTTGAAAACTAACTTCACAACTTCAGGGTAGGGGGAAGGAGGAGTTGGGGAAGTAAGGAGGGAAGGAAATGTAGGGGGAAAACAGAGGATGGGGTAACAATGCTCAACAGGAAATGTACTCATTACCATGCTGTAACTGAACTCTGTAACCCCTCTATACAGTTTCTTTACAATAAAAATATTTTTAAAAAGATTACCAGCTAATATTTCCATGGTTAACTTGCTATGCAACTTAAATGTTTCATATAGCTGAAAATGGGAAACCAAAAAGAAAACAACTTTCAATATATATATATATGTACATATATATATATATATATTGCTGTAACACTGAGATACCAAATCCAGTGCCAAGTGCACAAGAACCCAGAGTACAGTCATTAATCTCTAGAATTCTGAGTTGTTTTCTTTGGCTGGAAATCTCTTTAGTGTATTATGCACAATATGCAGAAATGTCCTGAAAAAATATTCATGGATAAAAACAATTCTACATGATCAGGAAAATTTGCACCATGTCAAAAAGTGGAAAATAAGACGAGAAAAATTCTATTCCTGTTTATATAAAAGCTAGGATTGGACATGGATCTACCAGTAGACTGAAGAAGAGTAACAATTATTTAAGTGAGTTGTTATTGTAAATGTAATAATATAATGATATAAATGATAATAATATAATGATAATATAATAATATAATGGTAATGAGCCATGAACTCTGCCTGGGGAGTTCAAGAAAATCTTTATTGCTCTGTATCTTGACACATAGGAAGGGAGAAAACAAATATTCTGTAAAATGAAGAAAATCTTATGAAGTGCAGAAATCTCTAAATATTATGATCAAGGCACGTAAAGTATCAGGAACAAGGTACCAGTTAATTGAAGAGTGAAATTGGAGTGATTGAAATGACCATATTGCTTGGTATTATGGAACTTCCTTAATATGCACAGGGCCCTGGGTTCAATCCCCAGCACTAAAAAGGAAGGAAAGAAAGAAACCAAGAAAGATTTGCAAGGTGGGGTCTATAGTTCTCTTTCTTTGATGAGTCCCTGCCTGGTTTTGGGATAAGGGTTATGATGGCTTCATAGAATGAGTTCGGTTGTGAACTTTCTCGTTCAATTTCATTGAAGAGTTGGAGGAGTATTTGTGTGAGCTGTGCTTTGAATGCCTTGTAGAATTCTGCTGTAAAACCATCTGGTCCTGGGCTTTTCTTAGATGGGAGGACTCTAATTGCTGTTTCTACGTCAATACTTGATATGGGCCTGTTAAAATGATTTAACTCATCTTGGTTTAGTTTCAGCATGTCAATATTTGCTAGGAAAAGGTCCATTTCTGCCATGTTCTCAAATTTATTAGTATAAAGTTTTGAGAAGTATTCCCTTATAATGTTCTGTATCTTGGTTGTTTCTCCGGTGATGTTTCTATTCTAATCTCTGAGTTTATTTTTTTGGGTTGTACTCTTGTTTTTCTGATAAGGTTTGCTAAGGGTCTGTCAATTTTGTTAATTTTTTAGAAGAACCAACTCATTTTTTGTTGATACTTTCTATGGTTTTTTGTGGATTCTAATTTATTTAATTCTGACTTAATTTTAATTATTTCTTTCCTTCTACTGGATTGGGGTTTATATTGCTGCTCTTATTTAAGGAGGGTCAGATGCCTTATTAAACTGTTGGTTTCAGATCTTTCCACTTTGTTGATGTAGGAACTCAGAGCTATAAAATTGCCCCTGAGTACTGCCTTTGCTGTGTCCCAGAGGAGCTGTTAATTTGTGTGTTCATTTTTGTTGAATATCATGCACATTTGAATATCCTTTCTAATATCTTCCATGACCCACTCGTGATTCAGTAGTGTGTTGTTCGGCCTCCATGTGTTACAGGACTTTCTTTGGTGGCTTTTGGTGGTGAGTTCTAATTTTATTCCCTTGTAGTCTGAGAGGTATAAGTTCAATGCTTTTGAATTTGGACAAGTTTGCTTTGTGGCCTAAAATGTGGACTATTTTGGAAAATGTTCCATGTGTTGCTGAGAAAAACGTGTATTCTTATGCTGCTGGGTGAAATATTCAGTAGATATCTGTTAAAACTGGTTGATCTATGCAGTTGATTAGATTTGTGATTTCTCGAGTTGATCTATCTAGTGGGGAAATTGGTGTGTTAAAGTCCCCAACAATTAATGTCTTTGGATCTATGTGGGATATGAGGAAAAGTAGTGTTTCTTGGATAAATTTGGGTGCTCCTTTGTTTGGTGAATAGGTATTTACAATTGTAATATTCTCATGGAGGAGAGGTCCCTTAATTATTAGTATGTAGTGACCTTCTTTATCACTTCTTACTAATTTTAATTTGAAGTCTATTTTACCTGATATTAGGATTGCAACTCCCGCCTGTTTATGGGGGCCGTTTGCTTTGGTTCCAGCCTTTCATGTTGAAAATGTTGTTTTTATGGGCAAGATGTGACTCCTGAAGGGAATAGATAGAAGGATCTTGCTTTTTAATCCAACTGGGCAGTCTATGTTGCTTAATTGGAGAGTTAAGTCCGTTAATGTTGACAGATAGGACTCAGAGGTATTTGGGAGTTTCTGCCATTTTGTGCACATTCTTGGGGGCTGCAGCAACTGGGTTCTTCCTATGGTTCTTGGGTGCTCAGTTTGGGTGTGATTTCTTGGCCTTTATTGTGGTCTTGTTGGTTTTCTCTGTGTAGAAAATCATTAAGACTCTTTTGTAGGGCTGGTTTGGTGGATATATATTGTTTCAGTTGTTCTTTGGTATGGAAGGTTTTTAGTTTACCTTCGGTTATGAAGGAGAGTAAGCTGGGTACAGTATTCTTGGTTGATAGTTGTTTGTCTGTAGTGCATGGCATACATCATTCCAGGTTCTTCTTGCTTTGATTGTCTTTGATGAGAAATTTGAGGTGATTCTAATTGGTTTCCCCTTATAGGTGATTCATCTTTTCTCCTTGACAGCTTTAAGGATCTTTTCATTGGTCTGAATTGATCCATTGTGAATTATAATGTGACAGTGGGATGTCCTATTCTGGTCTTGTCTATTTGGAGTCCTAAAACTTATTGTATCTGAATAAGTTCCTCTACACCCATTATCCTCAGATTAGGCCTTCTGATGGTGTCTTCCAAATGTTGAATAGATCTATCATATTTCTTGGATTTGTCTTGGATGGTTATATGTTTTTTCTCTATAATATCCATGCTGTCTTCAATCCTGGAGATTCAATCTTCTGCAAGTTCTAACCTACTATCAAGACATTCTACTTTGTTTTTTTTTTCTTTTTTTTCTAGTTGGTCAGCTTTGATGGCTTCAAATTCTTTGTTGGAGCTTTGTTTTAGATCTTGTATGGACTTCTTTACTTCCTTAATTCGGTGTTCAGTGTTTATTCTCAAATCACTTAGTTGATTGGTTATGGTTTCCTTGGACTCCAATTCCTTCTTCTGGGTTAGATTCAGTATTCCCTTTGTGGACTCCTTGAGTTCTTTTAGTTCACCACTTATGGATTCCATGAATGCCTTAATTATCTTTGTGTATTCTCATCCTGGTCTCTCAATTCCTGTATTACTCTTTGATTAGCTTCCTCCGGTTCATGCGATTCCTGTAGCTCTCTTTGACAGATCTCAGCCTGCTCACACCATTCCTTTATTTCTGTTTGAGTGCTCTCAAGCTGCTCATGCAATTCTGTATCAATCTTTGAGTAGCTTCCTCATGCTCATGATATTCCTGTATTTTCGACATAACGACTTGTACATCTCATTGTTGCAATGTAGCCCACTTATTTATTGGGCAATTGTTTCTTTGAGGATTTGTTGTTAGTGGATTTAATGTTTTGAGTTCCAGGTATAGTTTACATATGATAACCTTGTCCATTGTATGGCTAGTGAATATCTTCTCCCAATAAGTAGGCTTTCTATTGATCTTGCTAGCTATATCCTTTGCCATGCAAAAGCTCTGCAACTTAATGCAATCCCATTTTTCCAAATTTTCTTTGATTTGTTGTGTTTCTGTGTCTCTTTTAAGAAACTTTAGGCTTATGCCAAGGAGACCTAGTAATGATTTCAGACCTGTAATGTTTTCAGAGTGTCTGCTTTGACTCCAAGGTCCTTGATCCATTTGGATATGATTCTGGTGCAGGATGACATTATAGATCTATTTTTGATTTTCTACAAGTGATTAACCAATTTTGCCAGCACCATTTACTGAAGAGGCTGTCTTTCTTCCATTCTATTTTTTTAGTTCCCTTATCAAATATTAGATGACTATAGGTCTGTGGGTTTATTTCTGGGTTTTCAATTCTATTCCATTGGTCCTGAGGTCTGTTCTTGTGCCAGTGCCAAGCTGTTTTGATTACAATGGTTTTGTAGTAGTGTTTGAAATTTGGTATTGATATTCCTCCAGCACTGTTCTTTCTGTTAAGGATCGTTTTTGCTATTTGGGGTCTTTTATTGTTCCATATGAATTTTTGGATTGCCTTTTCTATTTCCTTGAAGAATGATGTTGGAATATTGATAGGAATCACATTGAATTTTAGATAGCCTTGGGAAGTTTTGCCATTTTCACGATGTTGATCCTTCCAATACAGGAGCATGGGAGTTTTTTTTTTTTTGCCACTTTCTAAGTTCTGTTTTGATTTCCTTTTTCAAGTTTTTATAGTTTTCATCATAGAGATCCTCCACTTCTTTGGGTATGTTAATTTCTAGGTATTTCATTTTTTGTGAGGCTATGACAAATAGAGTTGTTTTCTGGTTTCAGCATGCTTTTCTCATTGTTGGCATACAGAAAAGCCATTGATTTTTGAGCGTTAAATTTATACCCTGCTACTTTATCAATATTTTGAATCAGCTTAAGTAATTTGAGAGTGGAGTCCGTGGGCTTCTTTAAATACAAGATCATGTCATCTGCAAAGAGGGAGAGTTTTACTTCTTCTTTCCCTATTTGGATCTCTCTAATGTTTGCATCTGGTTTTATGGTTTAACTAGGCATTTAATTCTAAATTGAAGAGAAGTGGAGACAGTGGACATCCTTGTCTCATTCCTGAGTTAAGAGGAAATGGCTTTAGTTTTTCACCATTAAGTATAATGCTGGCTGCTGTAAGTTTGTCATATAGAGCCTTTGTTGTACTGAGGAATGTTCCCTGGATTCCTAATCTTTGCAGAATCTGCAACATAAAGGGGTGTTGGATCTTGTCAAATCCTTTTTCTGAATCTATTGAGATAACCATGTGGTTCTTGTCCTTGCTCTTGTTGATGTGATGAATTATATTAATTGATTTGTGTATATTGAACCAACTTTGCATGAAATGAATCCTGAAATGAATCCTGTTTGATCGAGGTGTATGATTTTTTGGATGAATTGTTGAAGTCGATTGGCCAAAAATCTGTTGAGAATTCCTGCATTAATGATCATCCAAGAAATGGGTCTATAGTTCTCTTTCTTTGAAGACTGCCTGCCTGGTTTTGGGATGAGGGTTATGATGGCTTCATAGAATGAGTTCGGTAGTGAACTTTCTCTTTCAATTTCATTGAAAATTTGGAGGAGTGTTGGTGTGAGCTCTTCTTTGAAGGCCTTGTAGAATTCCACTGTAAATCCATCAGGATCTGGGCTTTTGTTAGATGGAAGACTCTTACTGCTGTTTCTATTTCAATGTTGGATATGGGCCTGTTAAGATGGTTTAACTCATCTTGGTTTAGTTTCTGCATGTCAATATTTGCTAGGAAAAGGTCCATTTCTGCCAAGTTCTCAAACTTATTAGCATAATGTTTTGAGAAGTATTCCCTTATAATGTTCTGAATCTTGGTTGTTTCTGTGGTGATGTGTCCATTCTCATCTCTGAGTTTATTTATTTGGGTGTGTTCTCTTCTTTTTCTGGTAAGATTTGCTAAAGTTCTGTCAATTTTGTTAATTTTATCGATGAATCAACTCTTTCTTTTGTTGATTCTTTCTGTGGTATTTTTGGATTCTAATTCTTTAATTCTGATTTAATATAAATCATTTCTTTCCATCTACTGGATTAGGGATTATCTTCCTGCTCTTATTCAAGGAGGCTCTCAGATGTCCCATTAAATTGTTGGTTTCAGATATCTACAAGTTGTTTGTGTTGGAACTCAGGGCTATAAACTTGTCTCTAAGTACTGCCTTTGCTGTGTCCCAGAGTAGGTGGTAATTTGTGTGTTCATCTTTGATGAATATCATGAATATTTGAATTTCCTTTGTAATGTCTTTCATGACCCACTGGTCATTCCACAGTGTGTTTATCAGCCTCCATGTGTTACAGGACTTTCTTCGGTGGCTTTTGGTGGTGAGTTCTAATTTTATTCCCTTGTTGTGTGAGAGAATGCAAGGTATAACTTCTATGTTTCTGAATTTGAAAGAGTTTGTTTTGTGACCTAAATTGTGGTCTATTGTGGGAAATGTGCCATGAGCTGCTGAGAAAAACGTGTATTCTGATGCTGCTGGGTGAAATATACTGTAGATGTCTGTTAAATATAGTTGATCTATGCAGGTGTTTAGATATGTGGTTTCTGTGTTGAGTTTTTCCCGAGTTGATCTATCTAGTGGGGAAAGTGGTGTGTTAAAGTCCCAACAATTAATGTCTTTGGATCAATGTCAGATTTCAAGGAAAGTAGTGTTTCTTGAAGAAATTTGGGTTCTTGGTTGTTTGGCAAATAGATATTTCAAATTGTAATATTCTCCTGAAGGAGAGATCCCTTAATTAGTATGTAGCAACCTTCCTTATCTCTTCTCACTAATTTTAATTAGAAGTCTATTTTATCTGTTATTAGGATTGCAACTTCCGCCTGTTTATGTGGGCCGTTTGCTTGGTAGATTTTGTCCCAGCCTTTCACATTGAAAATGTGTTTGTATTTATGGGCAATATGAGACTCCTGAAGGCAGCAGATAGAAGGATCTTGCTTCTTAATCCAAATTGACAGTCTATGTCGCTTAATTGGAGAGTCAATCCGTTAATGTTGAGAGTTAGAATTGAGAGCTGTTTGGGAGTTCCTGCCATTTTATGCCCCTTCTTGGGGGCTGCAGCAACTGGGTTCTTCCTATGGTTCTTGAATTCTCAGTTTGAGTGCGGTTTCTTTGCCTTTATTGTGGTCTTGTTGATTTTCTATGTGTAATACATCATTATGTGTCATTTATAGGGCTGGTTTGGTGTATATATATATTGTTTCAGTTGTTCTTTGGTATGGAAGGTTTTTATTTGGCCTTCGGTTATGAAGGAGAGTATAGCTGGGTACAGTATAATTGGATGATAATTGTTTGTCTTTAGGGCATGGCAGCTCTTCTTGCTGTAATTTTCTCCACTGAGATATCTGAAGTTATTCTAATTGGTTTCCTTTTGTAAGTGGTTGATCTTTTTTCCTTGACTGCTTTAAGGATTTTTTCCTTGGAATTGATGCTGTGTGGATTATAATGTCACGGTGTGATATCCTGTCATGGTCTGTTCTATTTGGGGTTCTAAAAGCTTCTTGAATCTGGTGTTGTGTTTATTCTCAAATCACTTAGTTGATCGGTTATGGTTTCCTTGGACTCCCATTCCTTCTGTTGGGCTCCATTCAACATTCCCTGTCCAGTCTCCCTGACTTCTTTCAGCTGTCTTTTATTGGATTCCATGAATCCATTTTTGTGCTAGAACACTATTTTAAGGCAAGCATCAACCAAAGTCCTGTAGTTGCACAGTCAAAAGTCTGGGCATTTTGTCAGTATCAATTTCTGGGCCTTTGTCAGTATCAAAGATGGAGCTCTCTGGTGGTGGGAGAGGGGCCACCTTCCTTCCTCTGCTTTCTGAGAAGGAATGAGGATGTCAGGGTTCTATTCATGCCAGAATCTTGGTGACTGGGCCCTCTATGGTCTGTGATATGCAGCATGAATATATCTGTTCCTTGTCAGTTCTTCCTGGTGTTGAGTAGAATACGCACACTGTGTCTGGCATCTTTTTGACTGGACTCTCTCTGTAGGCATGTTGGCTCAGGCCCCTGATTCTCAGATCTGTTTCCTTGCCTGGATATTCCATCTCTGGCCAAACTCTCTGTACTGTGATGGCACACTGGGTGTGATTCTCTAGCCTAGGACTGTTGACTGGAACACTAAAACTGTTGTCTACATGATAGCTCGTTTAGCCTAGACCTTCTGCCATCTTCATCCGAACTCTAGATTATGACTTTTTATACTCTAACTTGGGGCAATGATCTGCTGTCAGTTACTTTCCTCTCTTCTCCTTCTTTTGCCCTTCCACTTACATAATTTTTATTTAAAGAAACATATTTGAGCTTGTATTTTTAAATTCTTTAAAATTATCTGAATTTCTTCATACTTCTGGCAGACTCCTATATCTTTCTCAAGGGAATATTTTGTCACTACCATTTTTATCCTATATAATATTAGATATCTTCCTGCCTAATTCAGTGCAAGATATAAATTACATTCATCCAGATATTTCAACACTTGTACCACCATAAAATCCTTTCTTAAGAAGAAATCATGATTTTTCTGGGGAGGTGTCATCTGTCATTTTTGAATGACCCTAAGTAATACTTACATGCAAACATTTTCAAACCAATATGCCATTCAGTAGATGAACGAATCAACAAAATGTGATATATATATGTATATATATCACATTTTGTTTATATATATATATATATATACATATATATATATATATATATATATATATATATATATATATATATATATATATATATATATATATATGGTTGAATTCTATGCTTCCAATTCAAAAGGAAATGGAAAGATTTTTAAAAATCCTGCTAAATAAAATAAGCCAGACCCAAAGAAACAGATTCCATAGTTTCCCTCATTTGTAATAATAGGATATGTATAGAATAACACTAGCAGATGAGCAGAATGGCTCAAAAGCTTTGCATATAGGATGAGCAAAATAAACACCTAGATATGGAAATAGAGGTTTTTCTTTGTGGTTGTTTTTTTTTTAAATGTACTACGTGATTTCTTTTCTTTTGTGTTTTCCCCTATAGTTTATCCCCTGCTGTATTTGATTTCAGTACTGTGTGTATTGCATATGCATTTATCTTAATTTGAGAAGGCAAGATGAACAGCAAATTGGGGAGACAAAGGACAAAGTGCAAACCAGTGCAATAGCAGTACTCACAAGACAGAATGTTGGAAATTTACATTACAACTTGTGAGGGGTTTGGGGGGAAAGGAAAAGTGTGAGAAAAATGAGGTAGTGGGTAAAATTTCGACATGTTATGTATTCACTACTTTACAATTAATGCAACCCCTGTATATATCACCTTAAGAATAAAATTAAACAAAAATAAGTTACATAAAGTGTAATTTCACTGTATTGCTATAGTAAATATTATCCTATGTGCATTACCTTTTAAAAAATGAACACTATTTGGCATCTAATTTGAATTAATTACACCTTTCTTTATCAGAGGTTCATCAACTTGAATGTTATCCAAATATATAATATTTTCACAATATATCTGTCATAATTTTCAAAAAAAATTATAAGTTAATATTGTCCCATAGTAAAACAGAAAACAGTTTAATTCTATGGAAACTCCTAACTTTTAAAACTGAATAATTGTTAAAAGGACATAATATATGTGTTCTTCAAAGTTCTTACAAATACTAACTACTCATTTTCAAATTCTGAACATTCCATATCAGAGATATTCAAAACAGTACCTGTTTGTATGTTATTTAATTCTGCAATAACTGCAGTTTCTAATTGGGTGCTACATATTGAGAAATCAACAAAAAAATAGCCACATTCTGGTGGAGGATATAACTACGAAGTATGTGTAATAATTAATTCCTCAAGAGTAAACATTTGTTCATCATAGTAAGCTATTATTTCTGTGATCATCAATCCCAAGTTTTTATGCCATAAAGTCTTCCTAGCCCAACAGTTTCCAATTTGTATGGTGCACCTTAAAATTCCCTTAATTCACGTCATGAATAGCTTATCACTATTGTGAAAAAATACTACACTTGTGCTAATATGATGCCTTTCCTATTGTGGAAAGTACACTACACTAAACTTTGCTGCAACATTTTTCTGATTTCTAGAAATCAGAGCACTTGCAAATATTATTTATATTTTTATCTATCATAGATATTCAGGAGGCTAAGATCAGAAGATTATGGTTCAAAGCCCACCCAGTCAGGAAGATTCCTTAGATTCTTATCTCCAATAAACTTCTCAGGAAAAGCCAGACTCAAGTGGCACTGAGGTTGAAGTTGTAGGGCATGAGCCTTGAGCAAAAACCGGCTCAAAGAGAGTGGCCAGGCCCAGAGTTCAAACCTGAGGACAATCCAAAAAATAAAACCAACTCCAACCTCGCATTTTTCTCATTGTATACAGAGGCATGTAATTAAGGAAATTTCTTCCTGTATTACAAATAGATAGAAGAACCAAGACCTCACACAATTACTGTCTTCATACCATGTTACACCAAAGCCTCAAAAAATTGCTTGTTCTAAATTAATAAATTAATATCATCCATTTGTTGGCAACTCTGTGCAGATTATTCACACTATCTCATTTTATACATGAACTGTTGGAATTATCAATTAACTAAGTTCTAATTATACCTCGCTTGAAAGAATATTTTAAGCAAATAAAATGCCTGATTCATATGTGAATTTGTGAATTAAAACCTCTACTTAAAAAGAATTTTGTAGTATCCTATAGAATATGAAATTAGAAACAAAACCAAAATATTTATTTTAAATATAAATTCTAATTTAGCAAGATCTACAAAGTCCTACATTAGATGAACTTTGTATTTTTCCAGGCTTAAAATTTTGTAATCCTTCATTATTTCTTTGAAATCCAACAGAATGATGCTTATTTTTTTAAATTTTTGATTGGGAATCATGAGCCATTTTGCATCTAGGAATGTTGTGTAATGCAGAGAGCATTTAAAACACAACTGAGGATTATATATGAGTTGCATTTCAATAGGAAACTTGCCTTCTCAAAACATAATGACAAAATTAGCCCAAACTTCCAACTGTGTATTCCTTTCTTGTTGTTTGGTTTGTTTCATTGAGACAAAATTATACTACCTGGTCCAGGGAAGGTATCACTATGTAATCCCACTCTCTAATCTCCTGTGTTAGCTTGAGTGCTAGAATTCCAGGCTTGTATCAAATTGCCCTTCCATAGTTTGGTGGTTTATTTAATCTAGATACAGACTAGCAATTCTCAACTTCTCCTATGATCTTATTCATTAGACTGACTCCTCAAGTTGTTTATGTACTATTTTCAAAGATGTTCTATCATTTCACACAGGATATGAACATTTTCAGATGCACCTGCAGGGGTCTCTGATTCATTCTTCCATGGATCCAATCCCTTTAATAATGATTACTTGACTTTCTTTTTATCTCTGGTCCCTAGGTATGTAATATTATCAAACTTTGAATAAATTTCACTTGAGGACTTTCTAATATTAAAAATTATCACTTGATCTAGTCTTACTCAGGATATATTTTCTATTGTTTTCTAACATTTCTCCATATTCTGAGAGTTGTTTTATTTGTGCAGGTGTGTTTGCACATATATGTGCCTCTGTGTGTATGTGTATGTTTGTATGTTTGTATGCAAAAGCCTCAGCAACCTCATTCAGCAATCTTGCTCATCACTAGCATTCCATCACTTGAGTTCACGCCTATAATTCTAGATACTCAGGAGGCTGAGATCTGAGGATTGCAGTTCAAATCCTGTATGAGTAGGAAAGGAATGTTCTGAGGCACTTAACTCCAATTAACCACCAGAAAACTGGAAGTGGCGCTGTGGCTCAACAGGTAGAGCACTAGTCTTGAGCTGAAGAATGGAGAGATATTTCCCAGGCTGAGTTCAAACCCTGCCTCAACCATAAAAAAAAAAAAAAAAGAAAAAAGATGAAAGAAAGAAAAAGAAATGAGATCTTGGCCACCAGTTCATTGCTAGTATAATTCCTGCTTTCTCACCATGGACTTTTTTTCCAGTTAAGTCCATGCTCTTATATCTAACTTACTTTGGAACCAGAATTATTCTTCAATTGTACATTTTACAAATTTGCGTGATTAGCAACCATGATTTAGAGATAGAAGTTGAAAGAGAGTGGCCTCATCGTTCATATTCCTCTTAGTATTAATTATTTCTCTATGTCACTCCCATAGATCTACATAATGGCTTTGGCTTTATTGGTTCAATGTTGTCTTATTTGCAGAGTCTTCCATAGTATATTGAACCATTAGACTTAAACACAGAACTTTTCTTTCTCTTATTATTGCTATTGTTTCTTCTACTGTTAACATGTGTACACTTGGGAAATAATTCACAACACACACACAAATAAACTTTTCTGAGAATCTTCTCCAAGTTAAATTTAATTTAAGAGCACTTATGGAATTTGAAGTTAATGTACTCATGGATAATGGTTTCTTTTATGTTTTTATAGTAAAAAATAATGTACAGAGGGCTTAGAGTTACATAAGTAAGGTAATGAGTACATTTCTTATTGTTACATCCTTTTTTGTTTTTTCTGTGTTATCCATTCCCTCCCCATCTGACCAATTCCCCCTCCCCTCCACAAGTTGTAAAATTCGTTTTCTACATAGTGTCTTGTTCATATCATTGTTACAATAGGTCATCCTGAATATTTGTTTCAGCATTTTGTTGTTTCCCTTCTCCTCCCCACACTAGAAAAATGTATATGCAAGATGCAGGGCACCAACATCATATCCAGTGAAAACAGGAGTTATATCATGCGGGAAGAACATGGAGGAGAAACGAAAAAATCACATAGTACATTTTAGATACATTAAAAACAATTTCAATAAAGAATAAACAAGTTGTGTCCCTATCTTGGGTTTCATTTTTCTTAACATTATCTTATATGGCCATATGTACATGAATAATGTTTTTATAAGTCATTTAAATTTTATATTTTGTATTTACTAAATTGTCTCTGAAAGGCGTGTTACCTCATGTCCAAAGATATCTTTGTGCTAGTTCTATGAAGCCTGAAAACATTCATTTTACCTGAAGAGGGTGTCTTTCTTCAATTTTTTTAGCTCTCTTATCGAAGATTAGATGGCTATAGGTTTGTAGGTTCATTTCTGGGTTTTCAATTCTATTCCAGTGGTCCTGAAGTCGGTTCTTGGAGATTCCTCAAAAGACTCCACACAGAGCTCCCCTAAGACCTAGCAATCCCACTTTTGGGCATTTACCCAAATGTTCACAAACAAGGCCACATTAGAGGTACCAGCACGACTATGTTTATTGCAGCCTTATTTACCATAGCTAAGGTATGGAACCAACCCAGATGCCCCTCAGTAGATGAATGGATCAAGAAAATGTGGTATATATACACAATGGAATCCTATGCCTCCATCCGAAAAAATGACATTGTCCCATTTGTTAGGAACTGGAAAGACTTGGAAAAATTACATTAATTGAAGTAAGCCACGCCCAAAGAAACATAGGTCCCATGGTTTTCCTTATTTACAATAACTAGTATATGTCTGAGTCAAACAGAAAAGATCAGATAAGTTGATGTTAGGGAAATGAACCCTAAGATATGTATTCGAATGTTTTTTGTTCTTTCATATGACTTTTTCTAACACATTTATAAGATGATTTCCTTGTTGCTTTTTATGTCCCTTCCCCACGGGATAACAATAACCCCTGATTTCACTGTATTTGATGTCGGTATAATTTCTGGAGGGGAACGGAAAAAAAACAAATCATTTAAATAGGGATACAGGTGGACCCATTGCAACAATGAGATGTACAAGTCGTTATTTCAAAAACGAACTTTACAACTTTGTTGTTGGGGGGAGGAGGGTTGGATGGAGGGGGGAGGGGAGGATGGGAAGGGGAAACCAAGGAATAGGCTATATTGCTTGATAAAAAATGTACTCAGTCCAGATCTTAGCTGTAAATAATGCTGCAATAAACTTAGTTGTGCTCGTAGCTTTAGTGTGGTCTTGTTTGTAAACATTTGGGTAAATGCCCAAAAGTGGGACTGCACATCCCCTCCAGCATCTGTTGTTATTAGAGTTCTTGATTATACCCATTCTAACTGGGGTGAGGTGATATCTCAATGTTGTTTTGATTTGCATTTCTTTTATGTTTAGGGATGGGAAGGGGAAACCAAGGAGTAGGCTACAATGCTTGATAAAAACTGTACTCATTATCTTGCACATGTAATTGTAACCACTCTGTTCAGTATTTTCACTGTAAAAAATATATATTCATTGTTAGAAAAAAAAGAATCCACGCTTGAAGAAACTGTCCTTGACTTTTTTCGAGTGTGTTCTTTATTCATATAAAAATTGTCTGAAAACTTCTTCTTGAAAGTATTTCAAAAGGAAACAATGTGCCAATTGAAGGCCAGCATAGAACAAAAGGAAATAAACATTGTTTTAAAAGCTTTCTTTTGCAAGGAAACAAAGACTTGGAGGTTTTCATTTGTCTTATGCATGGATGTTTCACTATTGAGATGATTCTGTTGTTGCAGGAGTCACTTATTAATTCATTTAGTCTTGTCCTGAATTCTCCAGCACAATTAGTATTCCAAAAAAGCAGGATTCAGTGAGTATGATCAGCAAAAGGAGTCTGTTCTCAAACCAGTGCTTTATGGATGGTCCCAAAGAAATATGTGCGTTTTTTTCTTGTTTGTTTGTTTAGTTTGTCCTGGTTCTGGAGCTTGACCTCAGAGGCTGGACCATGTCCCTGAAGAAATGTCTTCCCTGGCCAACTTCCCCCAAAGCTAGGACTCTACTACTTGAGCCAAACTCCACTTCTGGTGTTTTTGGTGTTTGGTTACAGATAAGAATGTGACAGACTTTCCTGCGTAGGTTGGCTTTGAACTGAGATAGTAAGAAAGCCAAGTGACATCAACTGTATCAAGATTTCTGTTTTGAACCAAGAAATACTAGACAAAGTTTATTGTAAACTAATATTTGACAATTTTTAAAAGAAAAGAATATGTCTAACAAAGAATCCATAACTTAAATAACTCCACAAATGTAGGGGCACTGAATCATTTTGGACGCATTTTTTCATCAGCTTGGGAAGATAACTATTGACTTCATAGATTCCTTTTGGGGAAACTTAGTCATATTTGTCTGTTGTCACTGGCTTTGTACACATGCATGCTGTACATACTTCTAAGGGCCCTACATAAAGGAAGTCTTGAAATTCTCAACAATATTTAAATAAGATGCTCCAGCCTAGGGTTAAGATTTTAGGTGTGGACATTTATCAACACTCCTGATTCAGACTCTACTTGATATAATTTTTAATCAATATTTTGTTTTTAGTTTTGCTCTTTGTAAATTCACATGCACCTATGAAAAATTGTGTGGCCATCCCAATAATATTCTCAAAGTACCTCTTAATCATGACTCACAAAAAGTTGTTATAAATAAAGAAAACAATAATTAAATATTGATGATTACTAAAATAAAAAACAAAACAATTACCAGGGTTTTCAGTATTTGAAGTGTACATAGTAGAGTTTACTATTTTCTCATATTCCTGTACATTTAAAACTGGATAAAGCTATAAGTAGCCTTTAAATTTACTCACTAAGATTACTATTTATAGTTCATCTCATCATTTGTATGGGGATTATATCATTATTTGTTCATCACTAACATATAACGTAAAGGAGCCCTAAAGATTTAACAGAAACTGTGTACTTAAAATCTTAACTCTTCACTCTGCTTCTTTACACAGTCTTTGCAACTTCTCATTAGTAAAGTTTCTATAAAATCTGAAATGTACATACTTACTAGTACATGCTACCAGAAATATTATATACGTTATCAAAAATTTTTATGACTTAATTTTGCCATATATAAGCAAATCCCAAAATTAAACATATTTAAAACATTAAAACTTTTAACAAACCTTAACATTTGCTGCAATGATCATTATGACAAGTGCCTTTTGTAGAATAATTGAACTCCTCCTCCTACAAATCTCATGAACAACAAATATCTGGAATTATTTTGTTTTTGATATGTCAATCTTGACTTTATTCTTAAATGTGTGCTTATATAAGAAACACATGGTTCTAAAATTTCACAATTCTTTTGAACTTATTTTTGTTGAATTGTCTAGTTTAAGAAAATCAATTACTTTTTATATATAAAAAATGTTTTGTGCTCAATTTGGCTGCACATACACTAAAATTGGAACATACAGAGAAGATTAGCATGGTCCCTGCACAAGGATGATGTACAAATTAGTGAATCGTTCCATATTTTTACAACAACAGATGCTGGAAGGGATATGGCCAGAAGGGAAGCCTACGGCATTCTTGGTGGGAGTGTAAACTTGTTCATCCACTTTGGAAAGCAGTTTGGAGGTTCCTCAAAAGCCTCCACATAGAGCTCCCTATTATACAGCAATCCCACTTTTGGGCATTCTCCCAAATGATCACAAACCAGTCCATACTAAAACTACCACCACAACAATGTTTATTGTAGCATTATTTTCCATAGCTAAGATATGGAACCAACCCTGATGCTGCTCAGTAGAAGAATGGATCAAGAAAATGTTCTCTCTCTCTCTCTCTCTGTCTCTCTCTCTCTCTCACTCTGTGTGTGTGTGTGTGTGTGTGTGTGTGTGTGTGTGTGAATGTACACTTACACAACCACTTTGGAAAGCAGTCTGGTGAGTCCTCAGAAAGATAAATATTGACCTTCCTTATGGCCCACTCATACCACTTCTAGGCATCTATCCTGAACAACAGGTACCAATATTCAAGGACAAATGCACTTCCATGTTTATTGCAGCACTGTTCACAATAGCCAGGATATGAAAACAACCCATATGTCCCACCAGAGATGAATGGATCAAAAAACTGTGGTAACTATACACAACAGAATATTTTCCAGCCATTAGAAAGGACAAAATAATGGCATTAGTAGGGAAATCAATCAAGCTACAGGAAATCATGTTGAGCGAGTTAAGCCAAAAGCAAAGAGACAAATGGCACATGGTCTCCGTGATAAGTAGATGTTAAATCCAAAATGTAAGGTGATATGACAAAATTAACAACACTTAAGAAACCAAGAACTTCCACTCATCTGCTCGAATCACTACTAAATAACCCCATTCTGCCCGTCATATGTGCACACTGAAGGGAAACCAGGAGGACGACACAGAACTAGAGGGAATCAGGGAAAAACATACAACAGTGGGATCCATCAGCTGTGCTGGACATTGACCAAAATGAACTAAGCAACTCAATGTCACTGGAGGGAGGGAGGGAACAAGTGGGAAAGAGGGAACAGCTGATGCTATGCAATACATACAAAAGAAATATACATATTTCAAAACAAAAAAGTTTACATATGGAAGAAATAACTCTATTGCAAAGCTCATAGAATTCATAAATGTTGTAGACCATAATAGACAATTTGCTCCATCGAAGTTAGAATGTGTTTGTGACTTAAACTAAGCATCACTATCCCACAATATTGTGAAATTTGGGAAATTTGTAACCACTTAATCACAATAAAAACATTTGAAAAAATGATGAAAGTGGAAAACTAAGTTGCTCTAAAAAACAAAAAAGGAAAATGTTCTGTGTGTATTTGTGTGTACACACACACGCACACACATATACTATATATATATATATATATATATATATATATATATATATTAATTCTATGCCTCCATCAGAAAGAATGACATCGCTCAATTTGTTAGGAAATGGAAAGACTTGGAAAAAAATTATATTAACTGATGTAAGCCAATTCCAAAGAAACATAGGTCCTATGGTATCCCTTATTTGCAATAACTAGTATATGTCTGGGATAAGCAGAAAAGTTGAAAGCCTATGTGTATATGACTAGATAAGTTGATGTTAAGCTAAATAACCCCCAAGATATAGACACAAGTGTTTTTTTTTTCTTTCTTGCTGTTGTTTCTCACATATTTATAATGTACGACGTGATTGTTTTTCTTTTTTATACGTTCCTCACCAACAGTATAACCCTGTTTTCACTTTATTTGATGTTGGTGCACCTGCATCTTGAATGTACACTTCTCTAATTTGGGGAGGGAAAGGAAAAAAGCAACATGCTTAAATAGGAATACAGTTTTCCCCACTGTATAACAATAGATGCACAAGACATTATTTTGAAAAACGAACTTTACAATTTAGGCTAGGGACATTTGGTGGGGCTTTGGGGTATGAGGAGTGTACTTGTGGAGGTATAAGGGAAGGAATGGTGGGGGAAAAACAAAGGAGGAGGTAACAATGCTTGATAGGAAATGTACTTATTACTTTGCTCATATAACTATAACCCCTCTGTACAGTATTTTTACAACAAAAATGTATAAAAATGTTTTGAGATGGAAGAATCTATGAAGCCCATTTTACCCATATAATATCGTTAACAAAGAAATTAATGCAAAACACTGATATGAAGATATTTTGAAAAAGTGAGTGTGTGTGCATTCCTGCGTGTTGGCATGCTCAGAGTTTGAAATCAGGGCTTCAACATCTCGCTACGTCTTTCTCTCTAGATTGGTGAGTTATTATATGAGCTACATCTCCATTCCTGGCCCTTTGCTATTTCGTTAAAATTTTGAAAAATAAGCTCATGAATTTATTTTGTCCTGTTGGCTTCAGAATATTATCCACAGATCTCAGGCTCCTTAGTAGGTATCCCGAGTAGTTAGGATTACAGGTGTGACAAACCAGTACCAGGCTTTCAGAATAATTTTAAAAGTAGAAAAAAATTTACATCACAGAGGCCTGTTTTATCATCTCCTAGTCTTAAAGCATTTTGGAGTGATTATATGTGAAGTTTTTCATTCTTGAATTATTAAAATACAGTAAGTGATGATATTTAAAAGATTTAGTACTTTTTAAAAATGATACTGGAACTATGGGACAGAAGAAATTTGCCTCTCTTTGGACCATAATTTATAAGCTCAGCTCTGTGCATGATAACCCAATGTCACCAACACAGTCTGTGTTGAAGACAAAATGTAACAGAAAACAATTACCATGGGCAATAATTGCTATGCTATTATTTCTTGGACAGTATGAATATTGAATTGAGAGTATCAGTGAATGGAGAGAATTTATCTACCTTTTGTGTATTGCTGGAAGACTTTTGGAAAATTTGACTCATTTCCTTCCTCACTGTGTGTCTTGGGCCATGCACTTAGTGCCTTTAATTACAATTTTTCCCAACACTAAAATGGTAATAACATTAGCATTATAGCAAATGTTACCTTAAGAATTAAGGGTCCTTAGAATGATGAACTCTTTTCTCATTCTTGTAGAGGCATTATCAGATGAGAGGAACTGTATTTTTTTGTTTGCTTACATCCATTTGTTCTTGAGTTTGAAATCTGAACTTCTTAAGACTGAAAGAAACCAAAATTAGACACGCAGGTTTGGAAAGAGCAATCAATGTAAAATAAATAAAATATATATATAGATATGTAAAAGGTCTAAATAAATTGCTTTATAGTCTCAAGCATAAACAGAAAATGATTTAAGCAATATCATGTTATTGAAAATTGAAAAATGTTAGGAGTTGCTTAATTTTTTCCTTTTTACTACCTTGAATTAATTATTTTTGTATAGAGAGATTAAAGATGAGATTAACAAGAAACTTGATTAAAAATGGACAAAAGTTGGAATAGACATGTTTTCCATAAACCCCTCTATATCACCAGTGGGTTTACACAGTTGTGATTAATACAACTTCTGTGCTGGCTTAATGCTGTGAGAAGAAGTCATTAGAGAAATGTAATTCAAAATTACTATGATACTACTTTATAACTATTATAACTCTTATCAAAAAAAATCAAAGGAACCAGGTGTGGTGGTAAAAGTTTGTAATTCCAAGCATTTAGGAGGTTGGATTTCGGTCTTAAGCCAGTCTAGGGTACTGAAGATAGTAAAAATTTGCCCTTTATTCCCTTTTGAATAAAAGGTAATCATGTTGGTGAGAGTGTGAAGAAAAGGAAATTTTCTACTCTTGGACAAAATCCAGGTTAGTATTCTCCTTGTAGAAAGTAGTATGCAGTTTTCTAAAGAAATCATACTTGAAATATCATCTGACCCACCAATCATGTAATTATTTCTCTCTGGGTAACTCGTAAATATATCTGTAGTTCATTGTTATTCACATTATTCACAACAACAGCCAAGATGTAAATCGAAGTTCAGTGTTCAACGACACTAATAAAGCAACTGTGTTACATGCACAAATATCTTTTTCTGTTTCATCCTTAAAATAACAAGAGACTGCTCCCATTAGCCACAACTTACAATGACCTGTAAGATGCATTCGAAATGAAGAAAAATGTTATGTTCTGATCTTTGTAAACATACACACACACACACACACACACACACACACACACACACACACACACAAACCATCCTCAAACATTGACAGAATTTTTTCTAAAGTAAAGCATTTAGTTCGGGCATTTAGTTCACAATGCATAAGATACTAGATATACATTATGACCAGGTATAGAGTTGTAATGTACAACATGAGGATACAGGGGACAACATTGGCCTTACATAGGAATGAAGCTAAGTAGGAGTTGTTCTTCCTAGTAGTGGTTACTCTTTTAGTTGTTCTTCCTTCAATAATGGATAAGATGAATGTAATTCTTTAAGTATACCTGCCTATTTGCAGAAATAATAACAAAAAATATAGCAATAATGTTGCGTGCTCAACATAGAACAAAATGTCAAATTAAAATACGTGAGATTATTATTCATGTAAACTAATTATTACAAATAAAGGAAACCGTGGGACCTATGTGTCTTTAAGTCTGGCTTACTTCACTAATATGATTTTTTCCAAGATCTTCCATTTCCTTACAAATGAGGTGGTCACATTCTTTGTGATTGAAGCATAGTTTTCCATGTGTGTTTATCTGTGCATGTGTGTGTGTGTGTGTGTGTGAGAGAGAGAGAGAGAGAGAGAGAGAGAGAGAGAGAGAGAGAGAGAGAGAGAGAGAGAGAGAGAGAGAGAGTGTCATTTTTGGTAAATATTACTGTGATACACAGTAGTAGCTTTACTGTGGCCTTGTTTGTGATCACCTGGTTATATGCCCAGAAGTGGGATTACTGGGTAATAGGGGAGCATTATTGGGTACATCAAGGATAATCTTAGTAGATGAGCAGAATAGTTCAATAGCTATGTACATATGATTGTATAAGGTGATTCTAAGTGAAATGAACTCCAAGACATGTTCTTTGTTGTTGTTGTTCTTAATGTACTGTGATTTCTTTTTATGCTTTTGTGTTTTCCCCACCTAAGGTTTATCCCCTGTAGTCACTGTATTTGATTTTGATACCCTGGGTATTTTAAATATGTTGGTCTGAACTAGGGAAGGGAAAGAAAAAAGAAACAAAATGGTGAGACAAAGGACAAAGGGGGAACCTATGCAACAGTGGTAATCACAAGTCAATATGTTTTAAATAATCTTGTGGGGGGGGCGTTGGGAGTGAAGAGAGGGAAAAATAGGGGAAAGGTTAACAAGTTAGAAAAGAAATAAATTAATTACCTTACTTATGTAACTATATCCCATCTGTACATTACCTTGACAATAAAATTTAAATAAAAAATAAAATAAAATATATGAGAGCAGCAATACAGGAGATGGGAGTGGGGGAAATACTGTAGCATCGTAGAGTAGAACAGCTGTGGAGAGCAGCAATTTGACTTTAATGTAGGAAGTAATAAACTAGCATACAGATTTTCAGCCTCATGTCGGTCATTAAAAAGGGAAAACAAAATGCACAATCAGCAAACCAATTGAGATAAAATAGAAAACTAAACAATTAAGATGAAGAGATGACTTGGACCAAGAATAACAAATGACACAATTAGGAAACAAATAACAAGCTGCTGGGCTGGGAAGGTGGCTCAGTGCTAGAATGCTTACCTTGTATGCCTGAGGCCCTGGGTTCGATTCCTCAGCACCACATAAGCAAAAAGAAAAAAGCTGGAAGTGGTGCTGGGTCTCAAGTTGTAGAGCGCTAGCCTTGAGCTGAAATGATGAGGTATAGCGCCCAGGCCCAGAGTTCAGGCCCCACGATCGGACCCAAAAAATAAAAAAAAAAAAAAAATAACAAGCTGCTAAGTTTAAAAATGATCACCCTTAATTCTATTGACTTGTTTACATCACAATTTGTTAGAAGTATAATTCAAATCACAGTTTAATAGTATATCATTTTAATAATAGTTTGCTTATTATTGATTTCTTAACATTGAATGTTTAATATATAATTTTAATTTCATCAGCTATAGAAAAGAAGAAAGTGAAAATAATTTTAATAATATATTTAATGAATTGTAAAATTGAGAAGCATTAGAATTTAAACAAATAACAAATCATTGCTTCATTTTTGTGAGTTAATGTAATAATTCAGTGTATTCTACACTTAGCAATCATCTTAACATCAAATAATAAATTATTACACATGACCCTTGGTATTATTTGGAAGGGTTCAGCACTGTGGCAAAATTCACACCACATAGTACACGAGGGTACGATCCCTCTCATATAGCTTAAATTGTGGAAATTTGATTTCTACATGCATGTTAAATTCTTGTCTAGGTGACATTTATAAAATTATTTACAATTATATATACAAGGACTATTTCAGATGATAATTAAAAGTGATATTCATTAATTAAATTTTTATTATTTCATACCAAATAAATATTTACAGAGAGACTGAATTTTTCTGTAGATGATGGTTTATGTGTACCAGATTATACGTATTAAAGCTTATTTTATATTCCTGACATTGTTTCTAGAGTTGAATTTATTTGTCCATTACGGGTTAAGTGTATTATATTGGATATATGAAAGTAAACTGAATGTTTATTCCATTAATCCTTTGTCTAATCCCAATATAAATTATCCATGTGTTTGAAGTAATGAAAATAACAACAGATAAAAGCAAGATAAATCAGTCTGTAGTAGACAAGTATTTACCCCGTATTTACAGAATATTCTTGGGAATATGTGCTCCAAGCTGGCCACAACTGAAGAATATTATGGTTTGAACTATCATAAGAGACGGAAGGAAGGGGAACCTTCCTTCCAAAAGTCTGATCCCAGGAATGTGATCTGCTTTATGGTGCCTACTTAGAAATGAATATTTTTCACAGTCAACTTTGAAAAGCCATCTTGATAGACGACTTCTGTAAGTGGTTACAAAGCATTATTGATGGCTTTGCAAGGATGCCTGATTGCCTCATTTTGAGACAATTAACAGGAATTTAGTCAGTTGTTCTTTCTATCCTAAGGAGTATAACTCAATGACTCTAGGCCAGGGGATCACAGGGGCCCAGAGAAACTACTACCTTGAATAGTAATCCTAGATATCTAAAACAAAACACACACACACGCACACACACACACACACACACACACACACACACACACTCCAGTAAGCACAGCCAGGCAGGGTTGCTATCACAGCCTACAAGAAGTCAGGCAAAAAACAGAAGCTGAGAATCATTTAGCTGATAACTAATACCTTTTTTATGAGGCAGACTCAAATGAGACTCCAGAGAGAGGATCAGAAAGACTGTTCAGACTAAAATTGGTCACACAAAGATTGGAAAGTAGAATTCCTTGTAGTACAAATAAATCATAGAAAGCTTGTGCATGTAAGAACATGACAGAAGACCAAATTCCAGAAATGCACATTTTCTTAGAAGTCAGCTTAATTAATTTTCAGTGCAAATCTTTGAATTCTTAAATATTTGACCACATGTGGGAGAAGGTTGAAAATAAAGAAAATTTCATCACTCTATTAGGAAGTCCAATATCACATTAGGGAATAATCAAGCACAGATTTGTAATAAAAAGAGAAAACAATTATTCCAAGTGAGTGTTTCATTTCTTCTGACATAAAAGTTCTTAAATTAGGTGCTAACAATTACCATACAATTGATCCAGTCCCCCAGCTGAGTTGATATTGACTGCAGTATTCCCACATGAAGGAAAAGAGAAAATTTACAAATGTCTGATGAAATGAGGTGAAGGTGAAGTGTTCTAATAGTAATATCTGAGGTTTAGACACAGGTGAAGAGGTGGATTTTCATTTCTAAAAATCCCCCATTTTTACCTGGTGCCAGTAGCTCACAGCTGTAATCCTAGCTACTCAGGAAGCTGAGATCTGAGGACTACAGTTCAAAACCAGCCTGGGCAGTATAGACCCTGAGACTCTTATTTCCATTTAACCATCAGAAAACCAGAAGTGGCACTGTCACTCAAGTGGTAGAACACTCACCTTGAGTTGAAGAGTTCAGGGACAGTGTCCAAGTCCAGACTTCAAGCCCCTCGAACAACAACAACAAAATCTCCCTTTCATGGACTACCTACATCTCTTCCTAACATTCAACAAAGGAGCCATTTTGTCACCCACTAACATTTAAGTCCTAATCTAGCTACTGCAAATAGATTGATTTGGTATCTTATATAAAACGGTTCATATTTACGGAAACAAATACCAGCAGTGGTAACATTTTTCCAGTCCTTGAACTCTGGGCCTGAGCCCTGAATACGGTTATGCTGGTAGCTTTCATGTGAGCTTGTTTGTTATTTATTGGATTACTGCCCATGAGGGGAATTACTGAATCTTAAGGGAGATCTATATTTACTCTTTTCAGGAAACTCCGTACTGCCTTCCACAGTGGTTGAACATGTTTAATGTCCCACCAACAGTGTAATAGAGTTCCCAATTGGCTACATCCATGCCAGAATTTGCTATAGTTAATTTTCTTAGTAATGGCCATTCTAATGGACGAGGTAGAATCTGTCTTGTTTACTTATAGATTTGTAAGCATCTTCTAGCTATCATAAATGAATGAATCCATGAAACCTATACTGCTCTGAGTCTGCATTACTTTGTCTTTTCTCTTAATATAATTTTCCCAAACCTTTCATTTTCCTTACTACTGGTGAAAAGTCATCTTTCTGATGGGTGAATATAATTCCATTGTGTGTGTGTGTGTGTGTGTGTGTGTGTGTGTGTGTGTGTGTGTGTGTGAGCGTTTGTGTTGGTAAGATGACTATAGGCCCATGTATTCATTTCTAAGCATTCTGTTTCATCTGTAATTTTGTAATTCCATATTATAGTTGCATTGCTTCTCTTTTACTTTGAAGAATATTGTTGGGATTTTGATGAGTATTGCATTGCCAATTGTTTAGAAGTATTGCAGTTTTCAAAATGTTAATTCTTCCAACCAGGAACATTGAAATACTTTCTATTTCTTTGAACCTCCTTCAATTTCCCTGTTTATATTTTTAAAGTTTTCACATATAGGGCCTTCACAATTTTAGGTAAATTAATTAATTCCTAGTTTTGTTGTTGTTGTATTGTTTTGTTTAGATTTGATTTGATTTTGAGGCTAGTACATATGAGGTTGTTTTTTGGATTTCAGCGTGGATCTTCCCATTGTTGGTAACAGAAAAACTACTGATTCTTGTGGTTTTTATACCCTGCTACATTGCTGAAGGTTAGCATCACCTTTACTAACTAGAGGGAGGAATCCACAGGGTCCTTTAAATACAGGATCATTTCAATTGTAAAATGGGATAGTTTTACTCCTTCCCTATTTGGATCTGCTTTATGTTTTTCTCTTGTCTATTGCTCTTGCAAGAAAGTCCACCACCATATTGACGAGTAGTAGAGAGTGGACATCCTTTTCTCATTCCTCATGTTAATGTCTTCATGCTTCCACCCTTAGGTAAATGCTAATTATCTGTGTCATATACATACTCAGTTTAATATTGAGGAATGTTCCATGCATTCCTAGGTTCCCAGACCTTTTAATCATAAAGGGGTATTGGAGCTTGTTAAAAGCTATTTCTACATCCCTATTGACGATCATGTGTTTCTTGTCCCTGCTTTTGCAGATGGTTTGTATTATGTTTATTGACAAGAATATTGACTCCAATCATATCCAAGATGATTCCTATTTGATCATAACATATGATTTTTTTGTTAGTTGCTGAAATTGGTTAGTGAGAATTTTATTAAGAAGTTCTGCATTAATGCTTATCAAAGAGTTTGGTTCATAGTTCTCTTTCTTTGGTAAGTCCCTATGTGATTTGGGGAGGAGTCTAATTCTAGCTTCATAGAATGCGTTTGATAATCTGTCTCTCATAGATACTCAATGGATGCATCTTGGTTTTTGATACAACTATCTAATCTATGTCTTCTATTTGGAAATTTATGTCCATTGATATTGAGAGTTAAGACAGAAATATCTGATAAGTCCTGCTATGTTATACACCTGTTGTTAGGAGCTGTCCCTCATCTACTCTTAATATATTTACCTTGTTTTCTGGTAGGGAACATTTTATATGACCAGTTCCTCTTCTTGATCTTCTCTATGTAGGATATATTTAATCATATTCTATTCTGATAATTTGGTGGACATATTTTGTTTCAAGTTTTCTTTGTCATGAAATATGTTTATATATCCTTTAAATGTAAAGGAGAGTTTGGCTTGGGAACGTATTCATGGTTGGTAGTTGTTTACCTTTAATGTTTGTCACATATAATGCCAGGCTCTCCTTTTTACCATATCAGTTAAGAAATCTGTATTTATTCTGACTGTATATCCTTTATAAATAATTAATCTTTTCTCTATGGCATCTTTAAGAATCCTTTCCTTGATCTTTAATAATCCTCTAATGGATTATGATGTGGTGGTGGATTGTTCAGTTCTAGAATTCTGATTGGTTTCTAAAGGCTTCTCTTCTTTGAATGAGCCTATCTCGTTGGATTTTTGGCCTCTTCTCTGCTAGAATTCTGTAATATGCTTCCCATCCATTTAGTATCTTGCTCTTCTCCTTCTTGATACCTATCTCCCTGAAATTTGATCTTCTAACTGAGTCTTGAAGTTCTGGCAAGATCATTTCTTATTTCTTGGATTTGTTCTAAATGATTATTTACTCTTTCCTATTAGATCTATTCTGTCTTTGACCCTGAGATTATCTTCAATGTCATCTATTTGCTGTGGAGACTTCTACTTTGATTTTTTATTTCCCTGTCTTCTAATTGGTCATTTTTTAGGGGTTCTGTCTCTTTATTAAAGCTTTGTTTTAGGTCTTGTATGAACTTTTTGGACATTTTTTTCTTTGGTTGGGGGAGATGTAAGGATTGTTTTCTTAACTGTGTCTTATGTCATATCTTTTAACTAGGCATCCATTTTTTCTTGGACTCCCTTGCCTTCTCAGAATTTATTTATCTTTCTGTTTGAAGTCTCCATGAATTATTTTGCTAATGACTGGTTGGTCTCATCTTGTTCACAATTTTCCTTGTAGAAGTTTTCTATCTTTCCATTAATCACATTTTCCAGCAGTATGTGTAATACATTTTGATAAGTATCTTCTATGTCCTTGATTGTCTATTCTAATGCCTGGATATTTACTGTATGAATAATACTACTTTGACATTACTTTTTTTGTATTTTTCTGATTTTTTTCTGTCCATTTGGAGGTTTTCTTTAAGGGGATATATGATATTAATAGGTGACTCTCTATGTTCTTAGTTGATTTGCAGGGTCTTGGTTTGGCTTCCAGTTGTAATGTGTTTTTCTGGAATTGCATTTTTGTCAAGTCCACTAAGTGTAGGAATAGAAATCAGTTGTGGTGAGATGTTGTGATGTTAATATTTGTGGTTCCAGTGACCATTTGGACTGTCCAGTGGTATGGCAAATTGTCTATGTATATGGGTGTGGCTTTCTCTGACGTACACTTCTGTTCCTGTTTTTTTCTTTTTTTTCCATGTTGCCTTTTATTTCCACACTGCACATGTGCTTTTGAATGTGTTGCCCAATGTGTTCCTGGGTGGCACCTTTTCATAGATTTCTCTTTTCTTGTGAAGACAGTATAAAACCTTCTTATGAATTGTATGTCTATAATTATATCTATATTTATAGCTGCATATCTATAATTATAGCTGATTTCATGTGACCCTCTAGCTGTGGAGTACCTGCTACGACTCTAAATCTCTGTTTTATTAGAGATAGCTAGGATAATTTTCTGTTGTTATTCTGTCATTTTTTTTCCTCTTCCTCAGATTTATTTTTTATATTGTGGATTTTTTCACATAATTTAGGATTTGTGATTGTTGTGTCAGGTTATTTTGTTTTCCTGCTTATGCTACTTTGAAATAGTGATTTGAGGCTTTTAAGAAGAAATAGAAATGTATGTTATTAAATTGAGAGAAAGAAAAGACTTTTAAACCTATTTGCTACAAGTAAATTAATATTAAGCAAAGCTAATGAAAATAATTACTTATTTACTCTTCAGAGGATGACTATAGTACTCTTGGATATCTCGGAGGAAAAGACTTTAGACTCATTACAATTGATGACTTACATTGAAATTACTGGCTAAACGTTCTTCAGAAAGGGAAAAGCTCCATTACTTCCATATTAGTATTATAAAATCATAATAGCTGCATGTTAAATTGTTTTCCCTTTGCTATTTTCAATTCCATTATTCATCCATTATGTATCTAGGGCTTTGAATGACCACTTCCTTAAAATACTTACATTGCTTATGTTGTGATGTAAATCTCAGTAATATAAATATGAATTTATATTCATCTCATCTTTAGTTACATTCATATGAAATTTATGCAGTCTAAAGCAAGAAACCTGACTTTTTTACTCTATTCTATGCTTTAATCAATAAATCCAGTCTCTTTAGAAATGCGTTCTCAGCTTTTAAATTGCTTCAGTAAACATCATGTGTTTCTACTATTTTTACTGAAGTAAATATAAAGTTTGGAACATGAGGACAACTCCCCTATTATCACTTTAAAGTAAACCCTTGGGAATTATTTTATATATAAAAATAAATAAGTGCAATGCAATGTTTATACATGAATAATATAATGGTTAATTCAATTAGACACAAGAACTACCATGCAATTCTCAATTAACTTAAAAGCATCAAAATATTGTGTTCATGAATATCACTCATTTTTAAAAAATGACTAGTC
This sequence comes from Dipodomys spectabilis, assembly GCF_019054845.1. Classification (NCBI taxonomy): domain Eukaryota; kingdom Metazoa; phylum Chordata; class Mammalia; order Rodentia; family Heteromyidae; genus Dipodomys; species Dipodomys spectabilis. The sequence continues at coordinate 617,672 of NW_024871156.1, read as the reverse complement.
AATACAAAGTTTACACTCTATTTGAAATTTACAAAATAAAAATTACTCTCAGATTTGCTGTCAATATCCTGTTTCCAGGAATACATTTATTTAGCAAACAGGGAAACAAAAAATAAGGGTTTGTCACATAGAATGAAAAATGTAGAAGCAGACTGTCTTTCCTTAAGATGTTAAGTACCTGCAAATCGTGTGATTTATTCAAAGATACTATACACACTCATAAGGGAATTTGTGATCAGAAGTGATAGGTAAGCAAAGTAACTGGAAAACTGTATGCTTAAATTGAGCTTTCAATAGAGGATGACAAGTTTTCAATAAATGAGCCTATTATTCTGTATCTCTAACACACATACAGCATTCTACATTTTTCCACATAGTCCCATTCTCTTAGCTCAGTTCCTGATCGGTATTCTTCTATTTCATGATCTCAATTCCTTCTAAAACAACAAAGTGGGCATGTTTTTTGTCTCGAGATCCAATACATTCTAGTATCTTGGAACAGTAGTATGAATTCACGGAGTTTGACTTGAATGTCAAGTATGAAGATATTGTATTCAAGGTACTCTTAATTGGCCTGAAGCATACAAAGATACACATTATACTTAGAACAAGGGACTTGATCTCAGGGAAACATACAGGCAAGATCCTGAAGCAAAGAAAAGCAAGGGAGCACAAACATCAGTCAACTATAATTACAAAGGAATGGAACTGATCTCTGATGTGTCTGGGTGGCAACTCTATGTGTTTGTGTGTGGGTGTTTGTGTGTGTGTGTGTGTGTGTGTGTGTGTGTGTGTGAGTAGAGAGAGAGAAAGAGAGACAGACAGAGAGAGAATTTAGTGTGGCTTCCATATTTACAGTCCATAGAGCATTACTTGTTAGGGAAGAGGTGCTCATATCAGAGCTGTGATACTACTGTCATCACTTTACTGCAAAAAAAACACTTGCTTAATCTCTAATTAAATAAGGAAAATAAACTAACATCTTACACGATTGTTTTGACAATTAATTAGTATGTTAAAGGCCAAAGGGAGGAATTGGAGATCAATATAATCTTTTTTTCCTCTCTTCTAAATATTACACTGCAATAGATGTGATTTCAGGAGTCTCCTGCCATGTACTTCCCGTTGAATTACTAATATGCTTAATAATATGAAACATGTGATAGAGAAATAGATCAGCCAACAAGCACAAAGAATTTGTGATAAGATTGAGCTTCCAGCAGGGTTGCCACAACTTTTAGGAATGTAATTCCTTCATATGAACTTCAAATTTTGTGGCTTTCCCTGTGTGATTAAATGGCAAGAAAGTACTGTAGAAACAAGAATTCTTGTTCAGCCAAGTAGAAAGTGCTCATGCTCCCATCCTCACGTTGCAAATTTCCATTCCATATAGACTTTCTGTTAGAGTGCTTTCATTTAATATACTTCAGCAACTCATCCTTCCCTGTGGGAGACAAGAAAAAAGATAATTTTTTTTGTATATTAAATTATGTAAATTAGTATGTACAGGCATGATTTGTATAATTACAGAAGATTGTAATAAATATAAGGAGGGATCATTTCACAATAAAAATATAATTAAAATCACATAATAAGACTAGAAGTCACAGAATTTTGTGCATGAAAACATGCATTAGATTAGTTGCAGAATTTCTATTTTGAGATAAACTTTATATTGAAGTATAATGCACTTTACCTAAGGATTGAAACATTTTATTGAAAAATATATTTCCTGGAGATATTTTTGCTTCATAATTTTAGGAATACCGTTGGACCCATTGTAATAATGAGATGTACAAGATGTTATGTCGAAAGACAAACTTTACAACTTTGACTGGTGAGGGTGTGGAGATGGGTAAGGATGGGAAGGGGAAACAAAGGAAGAGGAAACTGCTTGATAAGAAATGTACTCATTACTTTGCCCATATAATTGTAACCCCTCTGTACGATATTTTCACAATAAAAAAATTAAGAAGAAAATGATCCCAAAGTAATCATTTTTGTATTATTTTCTTATTTCCATGTGATTTACTTCCAATTTAGAAATCTAGATATATAATTTAATTTTACCAAAAATATTATTGAGTATAAGATTCTTATACTCTCTACATTCTTCACACTGAGATCATCAAATATGGTGAGTTTGAAATGATTAGTCTCTGTTTGACCCATGTGAATATTATTTACAATGTGAGTGAAATGTTTAAAAAGTAGTATTTATTTTAGTTGCTCTGAAGAGACAATAACTGATAAAATCAAAAAAATGATTAGATTTAAAATTTAGAATTCAGGAAATATTTTTGACCACACTGGTACTGGACCCTTCGCAAAAACCTCATGAGATAATTTATATTGATGAAGCAAACATCCCACACTGGTTACTGGAGCTTTCACTAAAACCTCATGAGACAATTTATATTGATGAAGGAAAAATCCCAGAGTTTAGACATTTATGAATAGAAAAATCATGTCATTCTGAATATGTAGAGCTACATAACAAACAGAAAATTGAGCTTTTAAATATCTGAATATACTAATACATTTAATTGGAGGGTAAGTACTTGTTCTGAAAGGAGTTAAAATTGCATTTATTTTGAAAAGTAAACCTAAGTATTCATTTGAATAAAAGACAATGTTTAAAATATCACTCATCCAAGACACAAGATGTACAGTTCATTGTATTTTATGCCTATTATGTTCTCTAAACTTACTACAAATATTAGATTAGTAAACCTAAATCATTGCTTTGTAGGGAAATAGAAAGATTCTTAAAACTCATGATTATAACTTTTTCTCAAACAATTACTAGGTAACTGTTTTATATTTTTTTTGTCAGGGACTCTTATTTTTATTCATTAAGTTAAATAATTGGCCAATAACAATATAAATTATGCATGAACAAAGTTTAGAACAAGTATTTCTTTCACAAAACATATCATAGTTCTCTTCACGAACACTGGAAGGCAGTGTGTTATTTATTTATTTATTTTTAGTTATTTTATTAATGGTTATTAATTTTCAGAAGTGGCAGTTTCGTTATTCTCTTTCCATAATATATTTAAAACATTTGACTATACTCACTCTATTTCCTTTTTGTTACTCCTTCCTCCAAAGATCTTGTTTTTTTACATAAAATTATATCTTTATATATGCACATATAAACTCTTTTGGAAGATTTAAGCTAAACTGCAACTTAATTTTGAACTAGGCCCTGAGAGGAGACTCGAGCTAGTACAGCTTCTTTACAGACTTTGTTTTTGTTTTAGGGATTTTAAGAAAAAAACCAAAAACCTCTAAAAAAGGTTAACTGGACCTTGGCTCCAACCAGCCCAGTTCTTAGAATGAGAAGAATGCCCCTAGGATCCCCTCCCCTTAACAACTTTACCCACCTTCATTGTTCTGTTAAGAACTGACCTTTTAAACAGAGAGCCAGTAATCAGGCTCATGCTGGCAACATCCTGATTTTACCATAAACTCCACCTTTTTCATATGCTTATGTTAAACTCCACTAAACTCCTTGTATATGCTTACCTTAAGCTCCACTTTACCAGTGAATTCGTGAGTCATTTAAACCAAAAGTGATAGGCTGGTTTAAACAGCCATTATGTGACAAAGTGTAACCTCATTGGCCACCTGTGTGTGGTCTGGTATGACTGTGCAATCTTTTGGGTGTGTGACAATCTCATTGGTTGCCTACATGACCAGGCTGTGATTTTTGCCTTTAAAAACCTAAGTACGTGGGCCACTGGGGGTCGCAGTATCAGCTCCTGAGCCTGTGCTGCAGCCCTGGCCAGTCAGTGTAGGAACCTTCTCAATAAAGTTGCTTCTTTAATAACAACTTTGTTGTGGTGGGCTCTGTCACTCTGGATGACTAGGTGGGCTTGCCTGCCTGATAGGGGGTCTTTCTACTACAAATTTAAGATGTACAGAGGATTAACAGGATGAACAAAAACGAGTATTTTTTTGTTAACTTCTAATTGAACTGTCATTATTATTATGGTTAGGGTTAGGATACCAGACAGAATTAGAATTAGGGTTAGAGAAATAGCAAATTTAGGTTCAACTCAGGATGACCTATTGCAACAATAATACAGCACACTGTACTGAAAATGAACTTTACACCATGGAGAGAGAAGAGTGATGGAGATGGGAGAGGGAAGGGATAGTTGGACAGCAACAAAGAAGGGAGTAACAATGGTCAACAAGAAATGTACTCATTACCTTACCCATTTAACTGTAATCCCCCTGTCAGCCTCATTACCTACTCTGGAAGCTGATTTCTGAGGAAGGCAGTTCAAAGCCAGCCCAGGCAGGAAAGTCTGTGAGAATTTTATCTCCAATTAACTACCAGTAAACCAGAAAGTGGTGCTGTGGCTCAAGTGGTTCAAGCGCACAGCTTGAGCTAAAGAACTCAGGGATTGTGCTCAGGCCCAGAGTTCAAGCCCCACGACCGACAAAAAGAAAAAAAAGAAAAAGAAATGTGTTAAATGTTAAGTAAAACTGAACTTTTTTAGATTTTAGGAATTCAGAAAAATCTGTGATAATGGAAGTACAATGTATTTCATTGAAAGACCCCCGACAGGGTGGGGTGCCTTTCAATCTAGAGAGACCCTCTCCCAAGGAACAACGAGACCACTTGTGCGGATGCAATCAGCAAGAGGTTTATTCAGGCATGCCCCAGACTCCCAGGTACACACGACCTCGAGATCCACAAGGTTCGGGTCGGTGGCTGGGAACCTGTTACACGGGTACCCGGGGCGACAAAGTCTATCGGGAGACTTGCGCGCCGGGACAGAAGAGCACCCTCTTTTATGGGCAGCTGGAAGCAGGGTTACAGAAGCGAGATGCATGGTTGATTAGGGTGGGGATTGGTAGGGTTGAGTCAGGCGAACGGGTTAGGCGAGGTCCACTTAGGGGTTAGCGGTGGGGCTTTCCACAGGCAGTTGAGTTAGCTGACGTGTCTGTACTCGCCCTTTAATTGTTAACTCAGAGACTTTTTGTTCCCTATTCCCGGTTTAACGGTTTAACCACAACATCATGCCTCGCCCTCTTTGGTGGAGGCTTAGTTTCGCGGAAGGGGGGGTTGGTCAGCAAGTTCTCTGGGGGACCTAGTGGCAGAACATATACTAGGGTCTTTCATTCCCCCATTTTCTTTTTGCCTGAATGAAATCCTTCATTCAACCGGGGCTTCCTCTGTTGTTTTAAGTTGATGGTATTGTTGGGTTAGCACCAGGGCCTGTACCACTGATAGGCGGTCTTTTATAAATTGTATCAAGCGGCTTACAATGCAAGGGCCTAAGGTAAGAATTAGTACTAACAGTATTAGTGGTCCCATCAGGGAGGATAACAGGGTAGTGAACCATGGGGACTTGTTCCATAATCCTTCGTACCAGCTCTGTTGGGATGTCAATTCTCGCTGTCATCAGGGTGGTAGGTGATACGGGGCCAAATTTGCAGGAGTACGTAGAACAGCCTTAAGGCACCACCGTGATGCAGAAGCTTGCTAGATTTTAAGGCTAAGAGTATTACCTCCATTGATAACACACTCAGGTTATTACCGTACCAGAGCCAAACTAGGCTGTGACCATAGAGTGGATTTCCAGTCACTATGCACTGAAGTGCCTAAGACAAGTAAGCCAGTGATATCCTTGTCCCCAATATCCACTGTGGGAAGAGAGGGCTTCTGGATATCACCCAAAAGAATGTCCCACAAGATTTTAGATTTAGCAGCAGTCAACCAGGAAGCAGACTCAGGTGATAGAATCAGGCAGGAGTTTCTCCAGGTGGCTGTCAGGCTGTCATTGAACTTTGCCCATTAGGGTATGCAGCAGCAGCAGCAACAGCAGCAGCAGCAGCAGCAGCAGCAGCAGCAGCAGGGTCTCTCAGTGGCTCCAAGGGACTGTCACACCTCATGCTGGGCTGTAAATTCCTACACAGACTGGTTAAAGATACATTGCATAGGCTTGGCAGGCTTTGATCCTGCTGGTCTTTAAGATCTTTTAAACAATAGCCCATCACAACTTTTTTACTAACCAGATATTTTTGTAAATAGACACAGAAGGCTCAGAAGGCTTAGTCTTGTAACCATCTCTGACAGATGCAGTCTCCACACCTTGCACATCAACAACTGTTAGCACTATTTTTTTATGCCTTTAAAAAAGTTATTTTATCTATTTTGCCTCATTTTTACAAAACTGACTCTGGACCCTTGATCTTAAAATGGGGGTAGAAGGGCGAAGGTCAATCTTCTGTAACTTCTTCAAGCTGACTTCAGGGGCGTTGATCTTACCTAGCCAGGAACCTATAACCTTAGCCTATTTTATAAAGAGGCCATCAGGGTTAGATGTCATTAAGAACAATATTTAACATTTGACAACTGCACAGACCTTTTCTCCGGCTACAGCAGTAGTGTAGCTTGTTTAGCACTCTGGTTTGCAAAAGCATCTTCCTAGATGGCTTAGGAATGTGATCTCAACAATGCCTAAGATGCCTAAGTTACCTTTGCAGGCCTTTAGACAGATATCAATAGAAACACACTCAGGTTTACAAACATTTTCCTGAGCAGATGAACTTCATGTAACTAGTGTCAGCTCAATTAGAGCTGCCAATTAGAGCTTTTTGGCACATAAAGGGGTTGAGATTTAAACTATCCCCCACATTTTATAACATTAGCTTTTTACTATCACAGAGGACTGGCAAGTTCCTGTCCCTTACAAGGTAGTCATGAACATTAGGCATGCTTCCAAACTATCTTCCTATGACCTCCCGGCTCTGACCAGTTTTGAAAGGCCACGCACAAATGACACTAGGATCTGACATTTCTGCCATCCAAGCAGTGGCTTACTGCCTCTGGATGCTCCTCCATTGCTTTTGTCCCAGGAGTGTCTTCTCCACATTGGGATAAATGCCTCATTGGCATTTCCCTTTAGCTGGTTGCTGGACTCGAACTCAGGGCCTGAGCACTGTCCCTCAGCTCTACAGCTCAAGGCTAGCACTCTGCCACTTTGAGTCCCAGACTCAGGGCTTGAATGCTGTCCCCTAACTCTTCAGTCCAGGGCTAGTACTCTGAAACTATGAGTCTTGAGCTTGGGGCTTGAGTACTGTCCCCTGACTCTTTTTAGTCCTGGACTAGTACTCTGCTGGCTGAATAGAGGTGACAGTCTCACAGGGACCTTTTTCTGCCCGGGCTGGCTTCGAACCAGTTTGCAGATCAATGCGTCTTATAAAAGGCCACTTTACTCCAATTAAAAGCAACAAGGTGGTCAACATAGAAGTAGCTTTTAAGCATGCTCTTACCTGAAACTTATTAAGAGTCAAAGTTACATCTGACAAACTTGTAAGAATTCTCTGTGCTTTGCTCTGGGCTTGCTGGAAACTTAAAAAAACCTATAAGAGCAAGCTAAAATAGCAATTATTTTGGTAATTTTAATTTTTTCCTTTGTGCACATTGAGGCCAATATCAAGAACAATTTTACATTTAAACTTTATACTTTAAAATCCATTTTTTATTCTTTAAAGTCTCCCACTAATCTTTTTTTTTTTTTTTTAATATACTTTAGTTTTTATTTGCATTAAAAAAAACCTCTTAAAATCTTGAGGCCAAGTGTCACTCATTGTCTCTTGGCTGCTTGTTTTTACATATTAAAATTTTTACACTCAAATGACAATTTTTTTTAATGTAGGAATTACAGTCACCTTTACTATACCATGAAGCTAGACTTAACACCTTTATAACTTTTAAAAACATTTTAATTGTAGAACATAATTGAAAGTAAGCCACATTATACAAATAACTTTTTGGCCCTCTTTTTAAGGCCTTTCTAATTTTAATGTTAACACATCCAAGGGGAAGTTTTAGCAATATTAATCAGGTCATCACATCACTCATTTTAACCATCATGTTTTCAGTGTCTGACTGCAGAGAAAAGAGAGAACAAAGATGGGCCGTTCGGCCCCTTCTATGGAATGGGCACCCCCAATCTGACTCTTTAGGGTTAGATGAACTGCGCTTGTGCCAGCTTACCCTCTTTCACCCTGCGTGGACTCCTCCCAGGGCTTGTCCCACCATGCATGGCCAGCTGAACTGCACTTCTGCTTGTTTACCCCTTACCCCTAAAGATAGGTCTTCTGTTGGTTTCTAAGTTTTTTTTTTCCATCTCTTCTCTTGGTTCTCGAATGAAATACAGTTTTAGACAGACAGAACAGGTCACATCTTTGACAGTGTTAAACTAACCTTTACATTTAAATTTTTAATATTTATCTCCAAATTTTAGCCAAGGGAATTAGATCCTAAACTGCCAATGCATTTTGTTAAGCCAGATAATTTGATTACAGTATAAACAGTCTTATGCATTTTAAAACAGTCTTTTAAAATACAGCCATTTAAAACAATGTGAACATTTTTTTTTTTTTAATTTTTGGTAATGTCCAAACCTCATAACCTTTTGAATTTGTAAACTTAAACTCACCCAATTGTTACAGCATGCTGACAATTTTTATCTCTGAAAACATTACAGGATGGAATAGGAGAAACCCTGGGTCTCCTCGGCTCAGGCCGAAATTTTCTGAATAGAGACCCGGAAACACAACAAATCAAAGAAAGGTTGGACAAATGGGATTGTATAAGGTTGCAGAGCTTCTGCAGGGCAAATGACATAGCTAGCAAGATCAATAGAAAGCCCACGGATTGGGAGAAGATCTTTACTAGCCATACAACGGACAAGGGTCTCATATCTAAAATATACTTGGAACTCAAAAAATTAAACCACCCAACAACAAATCCCCAAAGAAACAACTGCCCAATAAGTAAGTGGGCGAAAGACCTAAAGAGAAGCTTCTCTGAAGAAGAAAGAAGGATGGCCAATAGACACATGAAGAAATGTTCAACATCCCTAGCCATAAAAGAAATGCAAATCAAAACAACATTGAGATATCACCTCACTCCAGTTAGAACAGCAAAAATCAAGAACTCTAACAACAACAGATGCTGGAGGGGATGTGGACAGAAAGGAACCTTACCACTGTAATATTTTTATCCAGTAGGAATTCTGTCTGTAATTACCTATTTTACATTTGAATGTAACTAATGTAATGTATTTTGTGTGTATTTTACTATTCTAGTATAATTTCATTTGCACTACTTACAATTTTTTTCAAATTCTGTGATTTAATCACGTGTTTATGGATAGGAGTTTTGTTGTACTTTTATTTCAGTTTTCCATTATGGCCTTATGAATACAAACAATAAAATCCATTCTTGTTTGTATAAAGTTCAATGGTTTTGGACTAGAGACTCAAGGATATAGCATAGCATTACATATCATACAGTAATGTGTATCACTTTGTTTAATACTGCTCCAAAAAATAATTGATAATTCAGGTGGCAGCCACTTCATCTGGCATGCTGGTCTGTCTGGTGAAGTAAGATCCTAGTGGCAGCTTGCCCATATCAGGCCATTGCAGGCACCTCGCCTGGGACTGTGGGAGAGGATCAGGGTGCACCTGCTGTTCAGCTAGGGCAGCAACCCGGCAGCTTCTGTGTGAATGACACAGTGTCACTGACTCACATCTAACACATGCCTTCCCCGAGGGCTTGGGCCTTGAGCATCAGCCCCTGGGAGCACACACACACACCGTGTGGCAGGGGGCGCCTACCTAGGAAGGTGTTTAGACCAAACAGAAGCCACTCTGCAGATTAGCTGGTACAGTATTTATTCTCCTTAGGGCAGGGCACAATTCTGCTCTGCTGTGGGGAGAAAACAAGAAGACAGACCCAGGCAGGTAAAGCCAACTTTTTGTACTCAGGCTGGCAAGGAAACTTTCCTCCATGCACTCTCCAGCAGGCTCAGGAAGCCCTTCCATGTTCTTTGTCCATGGAGTAGCAGCCAGGGACATTCATGTCTGGTACTCATTGCTGCTCTTTTGGTTTGTTTGTTAATTTATACAGGCAGCCCCTCCCTCAGACAGCAGAGTTATTCTGGGTTTTGTAAAACGTTCTGCATCTGAGCATTTCCAAGTTTGGTTTTTGTATCGTTTCTTGTAAATGCTTTGTGAAATTTGTGTTTTAGGTGTTGAGGTGCAAGAGAAGGAGCCAGATTATGAACACAGTTTCCTACCAGTCTTTCATTTAAAAATGAAAACAGATTCTCTATAAAAATGCCTATCAGGAAATAAATTTGAGAGGGGAAATAAAGGCTGTTTCTCATAAGATCAAAATGTGCTAGTTTTATATGCATGTTTTATGCGCTCAAAATACAATTAAGTAACTCACTATCTAGGAACAATTGTCCAGAGCTAAGAGTTAAGTGTCTGGGACCTAGAGGCATAGTGTTTGTGAGGTTTATTCAAAGGGAGGGAAGAAAGTTAAAATTCATAAATGACTTTGTAGAATCAAGGTGGCAATACAAAATGAGAATCACAATAAACTTCTTTGCTATTCGGGGTCTTTTATTATTCCATATGAATTTTTGGATTGCTTCTTCTATTTCACTGAAGAGTGACATTGGGATATTGGTAGGTGTCGCATTGAATTTGGATATAGCCTTTGGCAGTATTGCCATTTTCATGATGTTAATCTCCCAATCCAGGAGAATGGGAAGTTTCCCTCTTCCATAGCTCTGCTTTAATTTTCTTTTTCAGGTTTTTAAAGTTCCCATCATAGAGGTCCTTCACCTCTTAAATTAACTCCTAGGTATTTTATTTTTTGTGCGGCTAGTAAAAAGGGGTTGCTTTCCTAATTTCAGCTGCACTCTTATCGTTATTAGAATACAGGAAAGCCTTTATTTTCTGAGAGTTAATTTTATAATCTACTAGTTTACCAAAGTTTCTGATCAGCTCAATTAACTTGGGAATGGAGTCCATGGGTTTCATTAAATACAAGACCATCTCATCTGCAAAAAGCGAGAGTTTTACTTCATCTTTTACTATTTGGATCCCTTTAAGATTGCATCTTATCTTATTGCCCAAGATAGCATTCTAATATTAAGTTGAAAAGGAATGGAAAGAGCAGACATCCTTATCTTATTCCTGAATTTATAAGTAATGGGTTTAAGTTCTCACCATTAAGTATAACGCTGGCTGTGGGTTTGTCAGTTCTTAGCAGAAAGAACAGCACTAGAACAATATCAGTTCCAAATTTCAAACGCTACTAAAAAGCCATAGTAATAAGAACAGCTTGTTTCTGCACAAGAACAGACCTGAGGACCAATGGAGTAGGACTGAAGACTCAGAAATGAACCCCCTGACCGATAGCCACCTAGTCTTTGACAAGTGAGCTAAAAAAAGAGAATGGAAGAAAGACAGACTTTTGAGTAAATGGTGTGGGAAAAATTGGTTAAACACCTGTTAAACTAAAGCTGAATCGGTATATATCATCCTGCACAAGAATCAACTCCAAATGGATCAAAGACCTCAAAATAAAAGAGGACACCATGAAAACATTACATGAAGGAATAGGATAAACTCTAGGGCTTTTTAGCACATACCGAAATTTTCTTAATAGAGAGCCAGAAACAAAGAGTAAAGAAAAATAAGAAATTCATTCCTTAATTCATCTCTTTATGAAACAAGTAATTTACTATTACAAGATGAGATGAAATTATAAATTCCAAATGCTGATGCAGTCTGTATGTAATAAACATATTACAATAGTCAGAAAAAGAAATCAAAGAAACGTTGGACAAATGGGATTGCATGAAACATGAGAGCTTCTGCAAGGCAAAGGTCATAGCTAGCAATATCAATAGAAAACACAAGTTCTGGGAGAAGATCTTCATGAGGTATAAAACAGACAAGGTCTTATATCTAAAATGTACTTAGGACTCAAAAAATTAAATCCCCAACAGCAGATCCTCAAAGAAACAACTGCTCGATAATTAAGTGGGCTAAAACTTAAAGAGAGACTTCCCTGAAGAGGAAATAAAAATGGCCATTAGACACATGAAGAAATGTTCAACTATTCTAGCCACAAAAGAACTGAAAATCAAGACAACATTGCGATTGCACCTTACTCTAGTTAGAATGGCTATAATCAGGAAATTTAATAACAACATGTTGGAGGGGATATGGCTAAAACGGAACCCTATTTCATTGATGGTGGGAGTGTAAACTTGTTTAACCACTTTGGAAAGCAGTATGGAAGTTCTTCAAAAGACTTCATTTAAAGTTCCCCTATGTCCCAGCAAGCCCACTTTTGGGCATTTAGGCATTTACCCAAAAGATCACAAACATGCCTGTGCAACCATATTTACTGCAGCATTATTCACCATAGCTAAGATATGGAACCAACCTCGATGTTCCTCAGTTCATGAATGGATCAAGAAAATGTGATACACACACACACACACACACACACACACACACACACACACACACACACACAACCCACACACACACACACACACACACACAATGGAATTCTATGCCTCCATTAGAAAGAATGAAATTGTCACATTTGTTAGGAAATGGATTTGGTACACATTATATTAAGTGAAGTAAGCTTGGCCCAAAGAAACATATTTCCCATGGTTTTCCTTGTTTGCAAGGACTAGTATATGTCTAGGACAAGCAGAGAAGATCAAAGGCTATGGACGTATAACCATATAAGATGACATTAAGTGAAAGGTAGCTCAAGTCAGACACACAAGTGATTTTTTCTTTCTTGTTTTGTTTTTAATATACTTATAATGCACTATGTGATTCTTTTGGAGGTTCATCCCCCCATGGTATAATACCTGTTTTCATTGTATTTGATTCCAGTGTTTTGCATTTTTGTATACATTTTTGTAATTTGGGGTGTGGAAAGGTTATAGCAGAATGCTGAAATGGGGATGCAGGTTGTCCCATTGTGATGATGAGATGTACAGGACACTGTGTCAAAAATGAATTTACAATGTCGGGTAGGGGTCAAGGAGGGAGGAGTTGGAGAGTTGGGGAGGGAAAGGGTAGTAGGGGAAAAACGAAGTAGGTGGTAACAATGCTCAATAGGAAATGTACTCATTACCCTACTCATGTAACTGTAAACCCTCTGTATAGTATTTTTACAATAAAAAATATAAAACTCTCTTCCTGGTATAGATTTCCAGTGCTGCCCTCGGCATTGCATTTTTTGCCTTTTCTGGCTGTGGTTAGGTCCATCTGCCTAGTGGATCAGTAGTCTTCAAGGCTTCTTGGTCCTGAAGTGGGACTTGGATTATCCAGTGATGGTTGGAACTAGGCCAAGGACAGGACAAAACCACTTCCAGGGCATGGCTTCTTCATTCCCCCCCCCCCCCCATGCAACTAGGATTGCAAGCAGAATTTCTGTGAATTTGACTCCAGAAAACAACCACTGAACCAAAAGGAAAGGTCACCAAACACCTCCCTTCCTCCCCCATTCCTTCCTTTCTTCCTCTTTGGGAAAGTACAAAATAATTTTGCAGGTTTTAGCTAACACACAAATTGCCCACCACCTCCCCTTTTAAACTAGGTTTAAAGTCACTAAGTCATGTAAATGGATAATGCCGCACTCATTATTCTGGACAACTTCAGGTTGTTTGATGCTTTAATTTGTTGTTGTTGTTGGTGGTTGTAGGAGGGCCTGAACTCTGGGTCTGGTTGCTGTACCTGATGAGTTTACAGCTCAAGGCTAGTGTTCCTCCATTTGAGCCACAGAGCCATTTCCACATTTTTCTGCTTATGTGGTGCTGAGGAATTGAACCCAGGACCTCATGCATTCAGGACAAGCACTCTACCACTGAGTCTCCTTCCCAGCCTTAATGCTTCAATTCTTTAAATTTTATTTTTGTCAGTCCTGGAGTTTAATCTCAGGGTGTAAACATATCCCTGAGATCTTCAGCTCAAGTGGAGCCCTCTACCACTTGAGCCACAGTGCCAATTCCTGTTTTCAGATAAGCATCTTTCAGACATTCCTGTCAGGGTTTGCTTTGATCAGTGAATTTTTAATTATATTTCTTCTATGTATTTATTGGAATATTGCAGTTTATCTGAAATTTAAAGTTTTCTGTAAAACTTTGTCTTCAAGTATTCCAATAGTATTAAATATTACATTTACAATCTATTCTGTAGCAATACATTTTGAAATTATTATGTTAAGACGAAAATCTTGTTGTTTGTAGAAAAGTCCCATTAAAGTCCAAATTGGAAATATGGTCATTTCAGCAGCCTTGAGTCTCCTTCATATTTATTTATTTATATTTGTGAAAATACCATACAGAGGGGTAACAATTACATGGGCAAGATAATGAGTACATTACTCATCAAGCATTGTTGCCTCCTCCTTTGTTTCCCCTTCCCATCTGTTCTCATCTGCCGCCCCCCGTGCTCTCCAGACACCCCTTTGCCCGCCCCCCACCCTCGCCGGCCAAGGTGTAAACATCGTTTTTCTTTCATTTTTTATTTACTATTTTATAGTGAGAATACCAAACAGATGAGTTACAATTACATGGGCAAGATAACGAGTACATTTCTTATCAAGCATTGTTGCCACCTCTTCGCTTCCCCTTACCATTCCTTTCCATACTACCCTCCTCTCCCCACCCGACCCTCCCCCCACTCCCCATCAAAGTTGTAAAGTTCGTTTTTTGACCTAAAAACTTGTATATCTCATTGTTGCAATGGGTCCACCAGTATCACTAGATAAAAGATTAGTTTTTTCCCTTCCCCTACACAAATTATAACAACATCAAATACAGTGAAAGCAGGGGCTATACTGTGGGTGATGGACATACAAACAATATAGAAATCATCTTATAAATATGTTAGAAAATATCGCAAGGAAAAATAAACATGGAATCTTTATCTTGTGGTTCATTTCACCTAACACCAAATTCTCTGACCTATTCTGCTCGTCTCAGACACATTCTGGCTATTGCAAATAAGGGAAACCAGGGGAACTATGTTTCTTTGGGACTGGTTTACTTCACTTAATATCAATTTTTCCAAGTCTTTCCATTTCCTAACCAATAGGGCAATGTTATTCTTTCTGATGGAGGCATAGAATTCTATTGTGTGTATATATATATATATATATATATATATATATATATATATATATATATATATATCTCGAACATATATATATATCAAACATGTATATACATCGTACATATATACATAAATATATGATATATGTGGTATATATATCATATATATGCATGTACATATACCTATACTTATATATAACATATATATACATATATATGTATATAGATAGATATATATATCACATATATATGATATATATAGTAGAAGCATGGATCAATAAAATGTGGTATATATATATATATAAAATGTGATATATATATATATAATATATATATAGGATCAATAAAATGTGGTATATATATAAAATGTGATATATATATATAATGTGATATATATATATGTATATATATGTATATATATATATACATATATATATATCACATTTTATTGATGCATGCATCTACTTAGGGGCATTTGGGTGGGTTCCATATCTTAGCTATGGTAAATAATGGTTCAATAAACATAATTGTCCTGGTAGCTTTAATGTGGTCTTGTTTTTGACCATTTGGGTAAATGCCCAAAAGTTGGATTGCTGGGTCATAGGGTAGCTCTATGTGGAGACTTTTGAGCAGCCTCCATACTACTTTCCAAAGTGGTTGAACAAGTTTACATGCCCACCAACAATGCAATAAATTTCCCTTATGCCCACATCCCCTCTAGCATCTGTTGTTATTAGATTTCTTGATTATAGCCATTCTAACTGGGGTGAGGTGGTATCTCAATGTTGTTTTGATTTGCATTTCTGTTATGACTAGAGAGGTTGAGCATTTCTTCATGTGTCTTTCGGCCATCCTACTTTCAACTTCAGGGAAGTTTCTCTTTAAGTCTTTAGCCCTCTTATTTATTGGGCAGTTGTTTCTTTGAGGATTTGTTTTTGGGGGATTTAATATTTTTGAGTTCCAGGTATATTTTATATATGAGACCCTTGTCTGTTTATGGTAGTGAAGAGCTTCTCCCAATCAATAGGCTTTCAACTGATCTTGCTAGCTATGTCCTTTGCCATGCAGAAGCTCTGCAATTTCATGCAATCCCATTCATCCAACATTTCTTTGATATGTTGTAATCCTGTGTGTCTATTAAGAAAATTTTAGCCTGTGCAAAGGAGACCTACTGTTTCTCCTATTCCATTCTTTAATGTTTTCAGAGTATCTGTTTGACTCCGAGGTCTTTGATCCATTTGGAGTTCATTCTGGTTCAGAGATGATATATAAAGATCTAGCTTTAGTTTTCTACAAGTAGTTAACCAATTTTGCTAGCACCATTTACTGAAGAGGTTGTGTTTCTTCCATTCTAATTTTTTAGCTCCCTTATAGAAGATTAGTTGGCTATAGGTCTATAGGTTCATTTCTGGGTTTTAATTTCTAGTCCATTGGTCCTATGGTCTCTTCTTGTGAGAGTACCAAGCTATTTTAATTACTATAGCTTTGTAGAAGAGTTTGAAATTTGGTATTGATATTCCTCCAGCACTGTCGTTTCCGTTAAATAATCGTTTTTGCTATTCATGGTCTTTTATTGTTCCATATGAATTTTTGGATTGCCTCTTCTTTTTACTAAAAGATTGAGGCTGGAATATTGATAGGTATCATACTGAATTTGTAGATAGCCTTGGGAAGTATTGCCATTTTCACTATGTTGATCTTTCCAATCCAGGAGCATGGGAGTTTTTGCCACTTTGTAAGTTCGGTTTTGATTTCCTTTTTCAGGTTTTTAAATTTTTCATCATAGAGGTCCTTCTTTTCTTTGTTAAGTCCTAGGTATTTTAATTTTTGTGGGGCTATTACGAATGGAGTTGCTTTCCTGATTTCAGCCCTACTTTTCTCATTGTTGGCATACAGAAAAGCCATTGTTTTTTGAGGATTAATTTTATACCCTGCTACTTTGTCAAAGTTTTGAATTAGCATGAATAATTTGCGAGTGGAGTCCGTGGTATTCTTTAAATCCAAGTTCATGTCATTTGCAAAGAGGGAGAGCTTCTTCTTTCCCTATTTGGATTCCATTTTATATTTGAATCTTATTGCTGTAGCTAGGCATTCTAATACTAGTTTGAAGAGAAGTGGAGTGAGTGGACATCCTTATCTCATTCATTAGTTAAGAGGAAATACCTTTACTTCTTCACCATTAAGTAAAATGCTGGATGTAGGTTTGTCATATACATCCTTTATTGTATTGAGGAATGTTCCCTGAATTCCTAATTTTTCCAGAACCTTCAGTATAAATGGGTGGTGGATCTTGTCAAATCCTTTTTCTGCATCTATTGCGGTATCCATGAGGTTCTTATCCTTGCTCTTGTTGATGTAATTTATTGTATTAATTGATGTGCGTATTTTGAAGCAGTTTACATCCCTGAAATGAATCCTGTTTGATCATGATGTATGATTTTTTTGGATGAATTGTGAAAGTCGATTGACCAAAATTTTGTTGAGAAGTTTTGCATCAATATTCATCAAAGAAATGGGTCTACAGTTCTCTTTCTTTGATGAGTCTGTGCCTGGTTTGGGGATGAGGTTTATGATGGCTTCATAGAATGAGTTCTGTAGTGAACTTTCTCTTTCACTTTCATTGAAGACTTGGAGGAGTATTGATGTGAGCTCTGCTTTGAAGGCCTTGTAGATTTCCGCTGTAAAACTGTC
>NW_024871155.1:955000-1108586 GCF_019054845.1 Dipodomys spectabilis | reverse complement strand
GAAAAAGGTTATTATAAATGTGTCAGCTTTGTTTATGGTCCTTATCAGCCAGGGAGAGCAGGAGGGAGCGGCTCCGGTCCTTGAACACTTTAAAGCTCAGCCAGCCTGGTTGGGGAGTGTAAATAATCTTTATTTTCAGCTGCATTTAGATATTTTAAAATACACACCCGCCAGCCATGGTGGGAAGCCAGCCTAGCCTGCTAAGGGGAAAATGGGGGGCTGGGGGGGATTGCCCGCCTTTCAACCTCTTTGTGGGGACCCCCTGCTTCACAACCAGAGCATTCAACCATTTGCAGATAAAAGCGGCTCCCCACGGAAGCTTCCACGGGAGCTGCCAAGATGCTGGGAGAAGGGAGCTGGGGCCCCGGCCCCGGCCACGGCCACGGGGGGGGGGGGGGGGGGGCAGACGGCCCCACCGCGCCCTCCCGGCGCTGTGACGATCGGCCTGTCACCTGAGGCTCCATCCACCCGAGGTGTCATTCACCAATCAGCCTTCTTTTTGTAACTTCCCACACTGGTCGTGGGACTTGAACTCAGGACCCGGGCGCTGTCCTCTGAGCTTTTTCACTCAAGGTGAGCACTCTACCACGTTGAGCCACAGCTCCGCTTCCAGCTTTTTCTGAGTAGTTTATTGGAGATAAGAGTCTCTCGGACTTGGTTGCCTGGATTGGCTGGAAATCTTGATCCTCAGATCTCGGCCTCCTGAGTAGCTGGGATGACAGACGTGAGCCACCGGCGCCCAGCCGGTGAACTTCAAGCTGCTGTTAAACAAGAAAAAAGCCGATTTAAGGGACACAGAATAGCCAAAAGATCTTTAAAAATAACAAAATAATGGTCAGCAGGTTTGTATTTGCAGAGTTTGAATGATGACCTCGGATGAGTGCAGGCCTGACAATCCGTGGGCAGAACGAGGCTCAGAAATAAAGCTCACACTGAGGGACAGTCATTCATTTTCCACACGGGAGCCAAGGCGACTCAGCTGGGGAAAGGTCATCTTTCCCATGGGAGGTGGTGCTAGCTAGTGACCCACCCCCCAGAGGACTAATGCTGGCGCTCTACCACTGGAGGCCCAGCTCCACCGCGACCTTTGTGCTGATTAAATTGGAGATAAGAGCTTCCAGAGGGTCCTGCTTGGGCTGGTTTCACATTGCGATCCTTAGATCTCAGCCTGTTGAGTAGCTGGGATTATAGGTGTGAGCTACCGCAGCATGCACTGGACTTTAGAGGTTGAGGGGTTGAGGAGCAGATGAGCCATCACAAAGGTTTCCTTCCCCGCACGAATCCATTTGTTTTCAGAGTCACCAGGAGTGGACAAGGGTGATGTCCATATCGCCCTGCCTCAAAAATGCAAAAACGGAAGCTGGGCGCTATACAGTTCATTGTCTATAATTCCAGCTACTCAGGATGCTGGGAGCTTCAGATCCCAGCTCAAAGCCAACCCGGGCAGGAGAGTCTGATAGCCATTAAACTACTCAGAAGAAGCAGGAAGTGGCACTGTGGCTCAAGTGGGAGAGTGCTCACCTTGAAGCTCAGGGACAGTGCCCAGGCCCTGAGTTCAAGCCCCAGGACTAGTACACACACATGCATACATACACACAGACATAGATTACGTGGAAGAAAACTGATTGTCACATTTATGACTATGTTGGTGGAAATCAAGGCCCAGCCGCCCTCAGACAAATTTCTGGGTACCTGGGGTGTCCTGATGCTGTACCCACATCTGGAACCCAAAGTAGCCCCCGCTGGAGCCCACACAGTGTGTCCCTCTTTTTATTATTATTTTTTTTCCCCCGCCAGTCCTGGGGCTTGAACTCAGGGCCTGGGCACTGTCCCTGAGCTTTTATTTTTGCTCATGGCTAGCGCTCTACCAACGTGAGTCACAGCACCAGACCCGGCCTTTTCTGAGTAGTTGGATTGGAGATCAGCGTGTCATAGACTTTCCTGCCCAGGCTGGCTTGGATCCGTGATCCTCAGCTCTCAGCCTCCTGAGTATTGAGTAACTGGGATTACAAGCGTGAGCCACCAGTGCCAGGCTAAACTTGTCCCCGTGAGAGATGGAGGAGGGACGGGGAGGGGCGGGCTGCTCTGCCGGCCTCCCTCCGCTTGGAGCCTCCAGCAGCCACAGATAATAAGCAAGAATAATAGAGAAAAGGAGCAAAATGTCACATGCACAAGCCTGCCATTAGCTACCAGACTCCGGGCCGTCGCATAATTAGGCCTAGCCTTTGTTTGTCTTTGTGGAGGGGAAGAAGAGGAGGCTGGGGGGGGGGGGGGGAGGCTGTGCTTCTGGGGGTGCAGAGGGAAGCCAGAGCAGGTGGATTTCGAGGTGAGGATGTGAACCCCCCCTCGGGCTGTCCAGTGTCTGGGGGTGCAGAGGGGATGGGGTAGAGGGCCGCAGGGGAAGCAATGGGGCCGATCTGTTGTGCTTGTTTGTTTATATTTCTCTCGTTATTACCCAAGTCACAAAAACACCCGGGTAATAGCTGTAAAATTACACACTAGCAGCTAATTCGGGTGCGACTCTTGGCATCGCAGCCGCACTTTCCAGAAGACGTAAACAAGGCCTGAAATCAAAGCCGGCAGGAATACAGATCTGCAGAGAGGAGGAAGACCGCTCCCTCCTGCCTCATCTTCTCTCCAGTTACGGTGTGGGGTGCACACACAGCCCCCCCCACTCCGCCAGCTGCAAGCCCACAAGCCTCCCCACCCCCTCTGCACAGCTGCCCCAGGCCTATTCCCTCTCATTGCTCAGTGGCACCCAGCTTCTAGGCTGGGTCTTGGAAGATGCAGGCTTCCATGAGCAACTACTTTGTGCCCTTGTGTGGCGATTTAGTCTGCAAAAATACAGATCTCCTCCTCCTCCATGTCTTCCTCTTCCTCCTCCTTCACCTCCACCTCCTCCTCTTCCACATCCACCTCCTCCTCCTCCTCCTCTTCCTTCTCCTCCTTCTTTCTTGTGCCAATTAAATTCAGGACCTAGATACGGTCCCTCAGCTTTTCTTTGCTCAAGGCAGGGGCTCTACCTCCTGAGCCACAGCCTCACTTCTGGCTTTTTCTTTTGGTTCGTTGGAAATGAGAGTCTCATAGAATGTCCTGCGCAGGCTTAACTTTGAACTAAGATCCTTAGATCTCAACCTCCTTGTGTATCTGGGATTACATACATGAGCCACCAGTGCCAGGCTTTATTATTTTTGCTCAGGAGAGTTGTGGGAACTCGCAGGGTGGCTTTTGTGTCTGGACAAGCACCAACAGCTTCGGGGTGAAGGGCTGTGAGCCCTATACTCACCCCCAAACCCTGGGCTGCAGCCATGAGGGTCAGCAGCAATCTGCTACGTTCAAATGTTTAGGAACCCCTGATGGTTTCTCAGGTTGGAGCTGACGCTTTCGTGCAATGCGTCAATACTGGAGCTTGCACTGGGGGTCTGGGCGCTGTCCCTGAGCTCTTTCACTCACGGTGAGCGCTCTACCACTTTTAGCCACAGCACCACTTCTGGTTTTCTGGTAAGAGTCTCACCGACTTGCCTGCCCGGGCTGGCTTTGAACTGCAAATCAGGTCTTTCTGTCACAGGATCTGAGGGCGCTGTGGCCTATGAGGAAGGATTTCTGGGCTTTGTCCCAACCTGTCCCCAGCTAATAGTTTCTTGCTGGGGCCTGAGGGAGCGCAGAGAAGCTGAGCACACGGGGCTGATGGAAGGCGCAGATAACCAGGCTGCCACAGAGTCAGAAACGGGCCAGCCAGGGTGCTAATGAGCGCAGCGGCAGCCAGCCGGGGCAGAGGCTACAGGAGAAACCTGGCAAGGTGTCCGCTGAGCCTCAGCGGGGTGGGCTGGGTCCTCCTGGTCCTCCCCAGCCTTGGGGACTGTGTGGCGTGGATGATCTTAAAGGCATTCACACATGCGCTCGTCATCCACAAATAACAATTTCACCACTCCACGGGAGCCATGGCGCAGTTCTCTCTGCATGAACTCTGGTCCTCAGGACTAATGGGTGAGGCATGCCCTGTGGAATAGCTACGGGCTCATAGTAATCTACAAAGTAAGCCGGGCACTGGCGGCTCACGCCTGTCACCCTAGCTACTCAAGAGGCTGAGATCTGAGGATCATGGTTTAAAGTCCGCCTGGACAGGAAAGTCTCTGAGACTCTAGCTCCACTAAACCACACACACACACACACACACACACACACACACACACACACACACAATCTAGAAGAAGAGATCTAGTGGTAGGTCTAGCTTGAGCACAAAAAGCTCAGGGACAGCACCCAGGCCCTGAGTTCAAGACCCTAGACAAGCAAAAAACAATCTACAAAATACCTAAGATGCACTGTGATGGTGTGTGTGTGTGTGTGTGTGTGTGCTGGTTCAAGGCTGGCACTCTACCATTTGAGCCACAACTCAACTTCTGGCTTTTTGCTGACTTATTGTAGCTAAGAGTCTCCTGTCAGCCTCTTTAATTGCTAGAATTACAGGTGTGAGCCACCCGTGCCCAGATGATTTTGTTTTTGCATTTGTGAGGTTGTTTTTTTTTTTTTTGCTTTTTAACAATTTCCCTGTTGAGGGGGCTGGGAAGGTGGCTCAGTGGTAGAGCACTTGCCTTGCATGCATGAGGCCCTGGGTTCGATTTCTCAGCACCGCATACGCAGAAAAAACTGGAAGTGGCGCTGTAGCTCAAGTGGTAGAGCGCTAGCCTTGAGCTGAAGAGCTGAGGGACAGCACCAGGCCCAAGCCCGACAAGAACAAACAACAACAAAAACAAACAACAACAACAAATCCCCGGACTCTTGCTTTTCCTGCTATTATAAACAGGCCTCCCTCCCAGGCCCTCACCACCCACTGGGGTGTGGTCTCAGGCCTCAGGATTTCCAGGCAAACTCTCTACAATGAGAGCCACAACTCCAGCCCTTTTTCACTTCAGTGATTTCTGTAGATCGGGTCTCGTGCTTTTGCCCGGGCCGGCTTCAAACTCCCAGCTCAGCCTGCTGGGTAGCTGGGATGACAGGCATGCGGGCCATCACCAGCCACTTTGGTCTTCCTGGTCCAGCTCAGCCCCCATGGCTCTCTGGATGTCAAGCACACTGGACGGAGGAAGTGCCCGACTTATAGGCTCCCTGAGCAGGAAGGCAGACGCCTGGACCAACACGGTCTTGGCAGCAATGGCCGCAGGAAGAGGGCTGCAGTGGGTCTCTGGTTCTCCTGAGTGCCCTGTGCCAATGCCCACATCTGTCATTTGCCTGAAGCAGGGCAAGGCAATCCTGGGTAGAGACCCACCTCGCCACCTTGCTCAGTAAGAACCAGCCAGGAGTGGCTGACCGCTCGCTGCCCCACAGCTCCCTGGTCTGCGAAGGTGGGGTCATGGGTTCTGACCCTGAGGGCCATGGCAAGGATGCCGAACGCTCACCATGGTACTGGGCACAGAGCAAGAGCACATTGTAACGGGAGAGGGGCCGCATCTGTGCCCATTTGCATCGTGGTGATTCAAGAATGGGAAGAAAATGGAAGGGGCAGCCAGTCCAGATGGCTCCCGGCGGGGGGGACGATTCAAAACAGCTTAGAGAGCTGGGTCTGGCTGCTGGGGGTGGTTCTCGCCTGTCATCCCAATTACTGAGGAGGCTGAAATCTGAGGGTCACAGTTCAAAACCAGCCCGGCAGGAAAGATCCATGAGACTCTGATCTCCCATTAACCACTAAAAAAAGCCAAAAATGGAGGCCTGGCTCAAGTGGTAGAGGGCTAGCCTTGAGTGCAAAAGCTCAGGAACAGTGCCCAGGCCCTGAGTTCAAGCCCCAGGACTGGCAAATGTCTGGGTGTGATGGGACTCCACACATTCTTTTCATATTGCTGGTGATCTAGACCCCGGCCTCCACACCCCTGGGGCCAAACACTGCCAATTTTTAGCCTCAAACTTCTATAATGCCAGAGCTCCCTCCACCCCAACAGACCTTGAGCACAAATGGTAAAATTCCAGGCACAGGGGTTGGGGTTCTAAATACAAATATCTCCAGGGACTTGACTATACACACCTATAGTCCTAGCTACTCAGGACATGGAGACAGGAGGATGGCAGTTCCAGGACAGAAGTGTGAGACCCTATAAGCAAAAATCTGCAGAGGCATGGTTTAAGGAGTAGAGCACCTACCTAAGGAAGTTCAAGGCCCTGAATCCAACCTCTAGAGAGGAAGAAAAGTCCCTGAGCCCTATTCACCCTACAGGAAGGCCAGACCCTCCTGGGATTGGATTAGGTCACCAGACAAAGCCCAGGTCCATCCATCCACCCATCCATCCACCCATCCATCCATCCACCCATCCACCCATCCACCCATCCACCCATCCACCCATCCACCCATCCACCCATCCACCCATCCACCCAATGGAAAAGGGACCAGAAAGGCCTTGGTTGCAAACAACAATCTCTGTTCTCCCTTCTGGGCCACATGGAGGATGGGTCTCTTGGGGAGAACCCCTTCAAGGTTAAGGTGAGTGGGAGCTGAGGACAGTGCAGACACTGTCCCTACCCTCTTCCTGCCCGGAGGTAACAACACCTCCCCCGTCATCCCCTGAACCAGGCGGAGGCTGACTGACAAGAAGCCTCTGGAGCCCGGCTGTCAGCGAGTGCCCCCTTGCCACCTTTGCCTGGCTGATTTGCATATGATTTGCATACATCTGCATAATTTAGGCCACAGCCAGTTCTCCTCTCAGGCAGTCTGATTCTCTGTGATTTTATGAGCTTTGAAGTGAGCCCTTTCTTCTCCCCCCTGCCCCCCTCCAGTTTCCCCCTCCCGTCAGGTCCCACCGCCCAGGTCCACCTCTCCAAGGGAGTCCAGATGCTAGATGTGGAGCACCTGGCATTAGTCCTGGCCCATCCCTCCCAAGAGGGCTTCCTCGGGGTGGGGCGTAGGACCCCCCCCCCCAAGAAAGCCCAACATCATCCCCCAAGAGTGGCTCAGGTTCCAACAAGCCACGCTATTTCCCGCAGGACATGGGAGGGTCAGGGTAGATCTCCGTGGCAAAGAGGCCTTGATCTTGAGGACCAGACCCAAGGAGACAGGGCCTGGATGGAGATGATCGGGCCACACAGCCTTCCCCGGGCCGCCAGCCGCAGACTGCCATGCCAGACTCTGTCCCTGCTTGGCCGACTTTTTTTTTTTTGTCGGTTGTGGGGCTTGAACCCTGGGTCTGGGCGCTGTCCCTCAGCTCTTCAGCTCAAGGCGAGCGCTCTACCACTTGAGCTACAGCGCCACTTCCGGTTTTCTGATGGTTTATTGGAGATAAGAGTCTCATGGTCTCTCCTGCCCGGACTGGCTTTGAACCGCGATCCTCAGATCTCAGCCTCCTGAGTAGCTAGGATTACAGGCGTGAGCCACCAGCACCCGGCTCGGCCGACTTTTATTCTTAAGTAGTCAAGATTTGTGTTGGGACTGGGTGCCAGTGGCTCACGCCTGTAATCCCAGCTGCTCTGAGGCTGAGATCTGAGGATCGTGGTTGAAAGCCACCCCATGCAGGAAAATCCATGAGACTCTCATCTCCATCAGAAAACCAGAAGTGGAGCTGTGGCTCAAGTGGTAGAGTTATTCGCTTTGAGCTGAAGAGCTCAGGGATAGCACCCAGGCCCAGAGTTCAAGACCCATGACAAACAAACAAACAAAAAAAAGGGACAAATGACACCAACTCTACCTCAACTGACTTAAGCTAAAGAAAAGAAGAAGCTGGAAGCCAGATGCTATCATCCCAGCAACTCAGGAGGCAGAGATCTGAGGATCGATATTCAAAGCCAGCCTGGGCAGGAAAGTCCATGAAACTCTTTATCTCCAATGAACCACCAGAAAACCTGAAGTAGAGCTGTGGCTCAAAGTGGTAAAGAACTAGCCTTGTACTCAGGGACAGTGTCCAGGCCCTGAGTTCAAGCCCCAGAACTGGCCAAACAACAACAACAAAAAACAGAGACTGGGGGTTTAGCTTAGTGGTAGAACATGTGTTTAGTATGCATAAGGCTCTGGATTCAATCCCTAGAATGGAAAATAATAGATGGAAGGAAGGAAGGGAGGGAGGGAGGGAGGGAGGAAGGAAGGGAGAAAGGAAGGAAGGAAGGAAGGAAGGAAGGAAGGAAGGAAGGAAGGAAGGAAGGAAGGAAAAAAAGGAAAGAGAAGAAGAAAGAAAAGAAGAGAGAGGGAATTTGCTATCTAATGTGGCTGAGAGGACCAGGGGCGCGTGGACTTCAGGCACAGCTAGATCCAGAGGTTCAAAGTCTGTCCTGAAGGCTGTGTGTGTTTGTTCTGCTTTCCTTGGCTTACTCCTGGCCATGGTCCCTGGAAGCCGCAGGGTTAGACCCTGCTGGGCTTGCAGTCTGGGAAAGCCAGAGCCGCTTTCTACCATCCAGCTCAGCGCCTTGCATCCCTGCCTGACTTTTTCTGTTTTTTTCCTCTACCACTTGAGCCACATCTTCATTTCTGGCTGTGAATGTGTGTGTGTGTGTTTCATTGGAGATAAGAGTCTCATAGACTTTCCTGCCCGGGCTGACCTTGAACCCTGATCCTCAGATCTCAGCCTCCTGAGTAGCTAGGTGTGAGCCACTAGGAGCCTTGGTTGAGGACGGCCAGGCCTGGTTTTGGAAGTTTTCGGTCATTAATCTTCAATAGCCACAAGAGAAAGACGCCTTGTGGTTATCAGCTACCTCTCCCATTTCTAAAGCCAGTACTGGAATCCCAGGCAGCTCAAGGAGCATGCTCAAGGTCCCCAAACAGCAGGGAGATTCCAGCTCCCCTTGACCTCGGATCTCTCTCTCTCTGTTGCCAGTCTTGGGGCTTGAATTTAAGGCCTGGGAGCTTTTTTGTCTGAGGCTGGCGCTCTACCCCTTGAACCACACCTCCAACTTCTGGCTTTTTGGTGGTTTATTAGAGAAAAGAGTCTCACGGTCTTTCCTCCCTGGGCTGGCTTCCAACTGCCATCCTCAGATCTCAGCCCAGGTGTGAGCCACAGCGCCCGGCTCACCCTGGGATCTTGGCATTGTACTGCTCCTCTTCCTCTGTGCCTCAGTTCCTCTCCTGTGTCCCTTGTGAACAAGCTGTCAGGAGGCAGAGCTTGAGCAAATGTCCTCTAGGTCCTTGTCCTGAGGCCCAGAGGCTCCCCCCAAGGCCTGGGCAGGTGGTGTGTGGGAAGGTTGTGGGTCGTC
Organism: Dipodomys spectabilis; assembly: GCF_019054845.1. NCBI lineage: Eukaryota > Metazoa > Chordata > Mammalia > Rodentia > Heteromyidae > Dipodomys > Dipodomys spectabilis. Next base: position 1,099,421 of record NW_024871155.1, on the reverse strand, counting down.
TCTCTAGGAAGGACAGGAGGGGGAGGAGGAGGAGGAGGAGGAGGAGGAGGAGGAGGAGGAGGAGGAGGAGGGATGGAGATGGGCGAGGGCAGCAGCCCAGGCGGAGGCTGTCTCCTCCCCAGGATTTTCAGTAGACTGGGAGGCGAGCTGGCGACCTGTGTGGTGGCGGGAGGGGACACAGCCTGCTCTTCCCGTGGGCAGCCTGGCCTGTGCCCAGGGCACGTGTGGGTGAGGAGGGCAAGGCGGGCGGCGTTGGCACCACTCCTGGCTCCGGGGTTGACCTTTCCTGGGTGGAGGCTCGACCCCCCCCTCCGCTAGGATTTGGGGAGCTTCCTGGCTCGGCCGCCCCCACAGCCTGGTTGGCATGTGGTTCTGGTTCCGGTGGCTGGGGCCCCGTCTACACCCCCGATGCCAGGCCTCCCGCGGCTGTGCCCAGCCGTGAGGCGGTACGTAGGCCAGCCAGGTAGCTCCACACCCCCTCTTTTGGATTTAGAGACCCTAAAGGCCAGCCCCCACCCCACCCCACCCCCCCCCCCCCCCCCCGCCTGGCTTTGCCTATTTTTTTAAATATCCGGATGCTTAGTAAAAATAACTCTCTCAGGCGAAGCTCTCTGCCAAGGCTTTCTGTTTGGGAGTCAGGATGGGTAAGAAAGACTCTTTCTCTCTCTCTCTCTCTCTCTCTCTCTCTCTCTCTCTCTCTCTCTCTCTCTCTCTCTCTCTCTCTGTCTCATGCCTGCTAAGACAGGTACCACTTGAGCTCCTCTTTTTACTGTGTAATCTCTTGGTTATTTTCAACACCGAGTCTCACTTGATGGACAAATGGTCCTGGACCGTGATCTTCCTGTTAGTGCTGCTTTGAACAGCTGGATGCCAGGCATGTACCACGGGGCTGGGAAGGTGGCTCAGTGGTAGAGCGCTTGCCTTGCATGCCTGAGGCCCTGGGTTCGATTCCTCAGCACCACATAAGCAGAAAAAGCCAGAAGTGGCGCTGTGGCTCAAGTGGTAGAGCACTAGCCTTGAGCTGAAGAGCTGAGGGACAGCGCCCAGGCCCCGAGTTCAAGCCCCACGGCTAACCAAAAGAAGACCCCATGCTCTAGATTATTCCTGGTGCTCAGCTGGCAACTCAAAGGCCAGTCTGGCTACAGAATTCTGGGGGACCTTCTGCTTTCTCCTTCTCCCCAGCTCTGGGCCACTCTGGGAAGGGCTGGTTTCCTTTGCTCTCCTCACAGCCCCCCACCAGACCTGCACCCCAAGGCTGCGGCCCTGAACACACAGGGCTGTCCCCGCTGGGGGGGCTCTTGTGTCCTGAGGGGGGGCTGGCGTCTCCCTGAGCCTCCTCCTTCCCTGTCTCCAGGATCCCACACAGAACTGGGTAGCAGCATTTGGGGGGGGAACGACTCATCCCCCAGTTATCCCGAGCAGCCTCCTTTCTGGGGTGTGGGGAGGAGCAGGTGGGGGGCATGGGGAGGCTGGGGGGCCCTGAGCAGAGGGAAGAGCACACAGTTGCCCGGGGCCTCCTGTCCATGGCTTTTCAGGAGCTCCTGGGCCGGGCAGGGGAGGGGGGAGCTTCACCTCCACTGTGAAGAGACCCCATGCCCACCCCAGAGGTTCCTTCCCTTCTCCAGCTCTGAACCCCAATCTGACGCTGAAGTCCAGGAAATCACATGGACTTCATCAAGGCTCTGGCTGTGACCTTTGCCCTTTGACCTCCCAGGTGACCCCCTCCCCTCCATTCCACCAGCCTAGGGCAAGTTCTGTTGTTCTTCCTGGATGGTGAGCAGGGGGAAGCGAGGAGGGGAAGTAGCCTAGAGCTGGAGTCAGGGCCTCTCCACAGAGCCTCTCCCCTTCCTACAGCCTTTGACCGGGCCCCCTGCCCAGTATCCAGGACAAGGAGCAGAACCCCCCACCCCTTCAGCCAAGTTCTGGGGCTTGAACTAAAAACCTTGAGCTCTTGGTTGGTTGGTGCTCTACCACTTGAACCATGCCTCTGGCATGACTTTTGGCTGGTTAATTGGAGATAAGTGTCTTGAAGACTTTTTTTTGCCCCGGGATTGGCTTCAAACCATGACCCTCCAGATCTCAGCCTGCTGAGTGTCTAGGGTGACAGGCACGAGCCAGGGGAGCGGGGCTCGGAATGGCTGCCCTGAGCTGAGCCAGCCCCGGGTCACGTTTCCTTAGCCCTCTTCACCGTCCTTTCTGCAGATGTAGCCAAAGAGCACCTTTAACTGCAGGGATGAGCCAGGAGGGAGGCTGGGCAGCGCCTGGGGAACAGGCCCGGGACAGGACAGAGGTTTGCCTCAGCCCTAGCACTTCGCCTGGAGAATCTGATCAAGAAGGACGGGTCAGCCTCACCCGGGGTCGGAGGCCCCTGACAGTGAGGTACTGAGCCAAACGGGGGTCTGGATTCTTCCAGGGGCAGGCAGGGTGACTCACGCCTGTAACCCCAGGTACGTGGGAGGTACAGACTACAAAAGATGGAGGGTTCAAGTCAGCTCAGACAAAAAGCAAGTGAGACCTATAAGCCAGGCGTTAGTGGGTGCTGGTGGCTCACCCGTCATGCTAGCTACTCAGGAGGCTGAGATCTGAGGACCATCAAGGTTCAAAGCCAGCCCGGGCAGGAAAGGCTGTGAGACTCTTACCTCCAGTGGACCACCAGGAAACTAAAAGTGGAGCTGTTCCTTAAAGTGGTAGAGCGCTAGCCTTGAGCTGAAGAGCTCAGGGACAGTGCCCAGGCCCTGAGTTCAAGCCCTAGGACTGACAAAAGAAAAAAATAATTAAAGCAGGAGAGGACTTGTGGACATGGCTTGAGGGATACAACCCTGCCTACTAAAAGTGTGGAGCCCTGAGTTCAAATTCTCCCACTGGCATCTGGAGCCGGGCGTATGGCGGTCACTGGGCCACGCTGCCTGCTTAGTCCTCCCTGCCCAGCTTGCCTCTGGCCCCTGTCCACACTCAGAGTTCCAGGGAACAGCTCGGGGTGGTGTCATCCCAGGAAGGACGCAGGCCTCCCGCCTCCCCTGCCCACCTGCCTTCCGCTCCATACTGCAGCCATCTCTGCCGTGGCCCGCCCATGGCCTACTGCTCCATTTGGGTGGGGGATGGGTGGAATGGAGCTGGACGCTGGACAGATGAGTCCTTCTGCCCTGCCCTTCACCAGCTGTCCACACCCACTCAGGACTCGCAGGGGCTCGCCAGCTGTCCCTCGGAACTGGCTCATCCTAGCTGCTCCCAAAGAGCCTCCTGGAGGGTGCTCTGACTCGTCTTTGCTTTTCTCTTTTTTAAATATATTATTATTATGTATTATTGTTATTGTTATTGTTATTATTTTGTGCCGGTCCTGGGGCTTGAACTCAGAACCTGGACACTGTCCCCAAGCTTTTCTTGCTCCAGGCCAGCGCTCTACCACTTGAGCCACAGCGCCACTTCCAACTTTTTCAGAGTCATTTATTACAAGTAGGAGTCTCACCCTCGTTCCTACCTGGGCTGGCTTTGAACCGTGATCCTCAGATCTCAGCCTCCTGAGTAGCTGGGATGACAGGCGTGAGCGGCCAGCGCCTGACTCCTTGTCTTCAGGTGGAGTTAGTAATGGCTGACGTTGTGGGATGGGGCTGAGGGTGAGCGAGTGTGGGGATCAGAACCATGTGCCAGCGTCTGGAAAGTGCTGGGGCCACAGGCAGGGCTCTGACAGTCACTGGTGCCTTTGTTCAGATCCCTGGTGGGGGAAGGGGGGCAAGGGGGGAGGGGGGAGGGCAGCCTGAGTCCCAGTTCTGCTCCCTCCCCTCTCCTCCCCCATGGGAGGGGGAGCAGCGACCACTGCTGTGGTGGGTGTTCATCACTGTCTTGCAGGCTGCGTGCTCACGGGGATCTCGGGCCGGGGAAGGTGACCTTGAGGCCTGTGGAGGGGGGGAGAGGGCGGGCAGGCCAGGCTGGTGAGGGGCTTCTAGCAGAGGTGGGATCCTCTGCTCTGGCACACCCTCAGAAAGCCTGGTCTTCGGCGCGGTTGGAAATTCCTAAGCCGGGGTTTCACTTTAATTACGTATTGATTAAATAGAACAAAAAACCCAGGGGCTCCAGGCAGCAGGCTCTGTGAGCCTGATGGAATATCAATCCTGCTTTGGTCCTGCTCCCCGCCCCCCTGCCCAGAGCCCCAGGACCACAGGGCCAGAGAACCCCAGGCCACAGAGCCACAGAACCACGGGGGGCGGGGGGAACAGAACCACGGAGCCACAGGCCACAGAGCCACGAGACCACAAGGCCACAGACCACGGGGGCCAGAGTCACAGAGCTGTCCCTGCTGAGGAGGCCTGGGCACAAGGGCTCTGTGGGCAGCCCTGGGCTGGGCCTCGGTCCCCAGCACCCTGTCCACCTCATGTCCCAAATCCTAGCCAGACCCTGATCAAAGTCATGTCCAAGGTCAAAGGCAGATCTGACACTTTTCAGTCTGGCTTTCCTGACCTGGTCTGTCCCTGGGTAGAGCGAGGTTCAACTGTCAGTACTGGGGGGGGGTTGGGGGTGGAGTAATAACCCTGCTATGACCCACAGTGAGGTACACTGGAAGACAGTCCAAGACCTTCCTTCTCTTCTTCCCTCCCTCCCTCCCTGCTTTCCTTCCTCCCTCCCTCCCTCCCTCCCTCCCTCCTTCCCTCCCTCCCTCCCTTCTTTCTTTCCTTCTTCCCTCCCTCCCTCCCTCCCTCCCTTCCTTCCTTCCTTCCTTCCTTCCTTCTTTCCTTCCTTTCCCCCTGTCCCTCCCTCCCCCGTCTTTCTTTTGTGCAAGTACTGAGGCTTGAACTCAGGGCCTTTTTCTCTCCCTTGGCTTTGTTTTTGCCAGTCTCAAAGCTTACACTTGGGACCTCAGCGCTGTTCCTGAACTTCTTTCGCTCAAGGCTGGCACTCTACCACTTGAGCCACAGCGCCACTTCCAGCTTTTGCTGGTGATTAATTGAAGGTAAGAGTCTCATGGACTTTCCTACCCAGTCTGGCTTCCAACTGCCATCCTCAGATCTTAGCCTCCTGAGTAGCTAGAATGACAGGTGTGAGCCACCCATGCCTGGCCAGACAGACCCGTCCTTCAGGGAATCACTCAGCGGTTCTGACCTGTGTCTCCTCCTCCGTGGGGTCTCTAACAGCCAGGATCGGAGGCAGTGGCCCAGCAGAGTACCCTGGCATTAAGAGCCTGGCCGATCAGACCCGGTAATCGATAGCTCAGGAAGCAATTCCCTCACCAGGAGACAGAGAAGACAGAGGGCAGACAGCTCCTGTTTGCTTGGTGTGGAGAGGTCTGTGTCAGAGGAAGGTGGGGGGGAGAGAGAAAGGGAGGGAGAGGGAGAGGGAGGGAGGGAGGAGAGCAAGCTATTCCCCACCCTGAAATCCTGGCTCCTCCCTAAATCCATCCTTCCCTCCACCTCTATCCTGGCTCCCAGCTCCCAGATTGTGGCTCAAAAAGACTAGCAGCTTCTGTGCTGAGCCCTCCCCCTCGCCCTCCTCCCTCCCCTCTCATTTATTATTTGTTACATGAACTGCAATGAAAGAAAGGGGAAAAAATCAGTAAAAAATTAAAGTGATGCGGTAGGTGCTGCGCTAGGGCAGGGGGAGGGGGAGGGGCTATGACCTTGCATCTTGACCTTGGAGCCCTGGGCTCTAGGGGAGGCCTGTGGGACCCCCCTTGGCCCCACTGCATGCTGGGAGCAGGGGAGCTGGGGGCAGGAGGGAGTGCTCACAGGAACAGCAGCCTGGAGGGAGTCAGACATTTCCACGGAGCCCCCCACCCCAGCCTGCAGCCCTCTCTTCTTGGGGGGTTGGGGGAGGAAGTGGTGCTTTTCAATTTGCCTTGTGCGTGCATGTGTTCACAGGAGAGAGATCTGCGGTTCAGGTCCCCCAGATGGAGGGCTGGGCCTGGGGGCAGGGGACAGGCCACACCCCGCCTCTGCCCGCCCCTCAGAACAGTGTTAATGGCTCTAATTCACTTCAGTCCATTAACAAAGGCTTTATTGAGCAGAAGCAGGCACCCGGCACCGCCAGGGCACTGGTTCGGAGGTGGGAACCTGTCCCCCCTGAAGAGGCCATCGTTGAAGCCGAGCCTCCAGGCAGCCACCTGCCCGCCCAGGCCCAGGCCCAGGCCCGGCCCCTGTCACCTTGCCTGGGCAGGAGAGCCCCAGACACGGCCCATGGGAACCTTCGCTTAGGAGGGGGATGGACCACAAGGAGGGCGGGCAGGCCCTGTGCTGGCCTGGACCCTCTTGGAGTCCAACCCAGGCTTTGAGGATAGGTGGGGGGCTAAGAGGCAGGACTGGAGGCAAGTGTCCCTGTGGGGGCCCCTGCCCCTCACTAAGGATGGGAGGGCTGTCTCGGGGTAAGGCTGACGCCCAGAATACGAGCGAGGGTCCCAGAGCACAAGAGAACTGTGTTGAGATGCTTGTTAGCCGGAAGTTGAGCCCAGCCCCACCTGGAATAGGAATGGATCATGCATATGCATGAGATCTCATGACTATGCATGAAGAGGCCTAAGGACTCCAGGGGACCGGCTCAGCTCAGTGTGGGAAAAAAGTAGGGGGTGGCTCCCTACCATGCTTGTGGGCCCCAGGACTTTCCCTCTGTATTATGGTCTGAGCCTCCCACAGCGGGTCAGGCTGAAGGTCAAAGCCAACCAATATTTATCACAAACAAAGGGGCTGCCTGGAGCCTAAGAAGCTGTGCGAGATGTAAAACCCTGTGACCCACCGCCGGGCGCACGCCTGTCATCCCAGCTACTCAGGAGGCTGAGATTTGAAGGTCGTGGTTTGAAGCCAGCTTGGGCAGGAAAGTCTGTGAGACTCTCATCTCCCATGAGCCAGCGGAAAGCTGGAAGTGGAGCTGTAGCTCACACAAAAGCTCAGGGTCGGCACCCAGGCCCTGAGTTCGAGCTTTAGTATTGACACAAGCAAGCAAACAAACAAAACAAACCTGGGACCCAGAAAACAGACGCAACTTCACCAAGTTCACACTGGTGGATTGGAAGTCCTCTTCCCAGATGACTTTAGGACCCTGGACAGGGCTGCGGCTCAAACCCAGGACCTGCGCAGATCCTCTCTTCCCCAGGACTTTCAGAGCCATTTGTTTTTATGTCTGTGCGTCCTGCGGCCCCGCTGGCTTCTGCCTGAGAGAGTAAAACTGACAAGAGCCGGTGGCGGGGTGTGGGGACTGTCAGCAGAGCAGCGGCCTGTGAAATTAACATGATATCGAAAGCGTCAATGTTTATTTACTGGAAATATCTGGACAGGATGCAAAGCAGGCCTGCCGCTGGTGCCTGGGGCTGAGGGTCACCCCTGTACGCCCCCTCCAACCCATCCAAACACCCCCTAGATTCAGCTGCTAGAACGCCCTGCCTGGACCTCCACTCTCTCTCAAGATGGGGCCTTTTAAATGTTTCTTTCTTGTGTCAGTCCTGGGGCTTGAACTCGGCTGTCTGAGCTCACTTGGTTAGTCTGATCAAGTTTGGTGCTCTACCACTTGAGCCACTGCTCCATTTCTGGATTTTATTTTTTGCTGTTTCATTGGAGATAAGAGTCTCCTGGACTTTCCTGCCTGGGCTAGCTTCAAAACCACTATCCTTGATCTCATTCAGCCTCCGAGGATTACAGGAGTGAGCTACCAGCACCAAGCCCAACACGGGGCCTTTCTAAAGCTAAGCCTCTGGGTTCTACTCCTACTTATGGGGGTCATCTTTCTCCCTCTTCCCAGCCTGGGAAAGGCAGCCCTCCCCTGGTCTCAGCTGATTGGATAAGACTAAGGTCACCTGACTCAAACTCAGCCAATCAGACTGTGCCTTGTGGGAGTTTGAAATCAGGGCAGACATTAGGTTAGGAGAAAGCTGCAGGTGTGTTAGCTGCGGGCAAGGGTGTGATTTTAGGGTGCTCAAGATCTGGGGGGGGTTGGTGCATTTTACAAGGGAAGGAGAAGCTTGATGGCTGGGACAATTTCTGGGGGGAAAAATAAACACTATTTTTGTGCCACCCATCCTTCTCCAAGACCATCCCTGGCTGGGAGGCCCAGGCTGTGGCTCCTCTTCCATAGCTTAGAAGAAGGCCCACGCTTGTCCCGCCTTCTGCCTCAGCTGATTGGACCCAGGTGGAAGACGACCTGATCCTAGCACTGTCTCTTGAGAATCTGCAGGGGAGGAGGAAGGTTGGTGACAAAGTGGCTGTGAGGCTACTGGCTTGGGGCCACTGTCCTCAGCAAAGGAGTCCCTGACTGGGAGACAGGAAAAGGCATTTCTGCTGCCCAGAGGGCCAGGTGACCCGAGGGCCGTGTGATCAGAAGCTGAGCAGAGAGGAAAGAGAGGAAGGAAGAGCATCCTCATCCCCCATCCATCCATCCATCCATCGCCAAGGTAGGCTGAGCCACGATCCCTCCAAAAACATTCTCCTCCCTAGAGGACACCTGAAACACGGCTACTGTTCTTTTTTTTTTGGGGGGGGGTTCAGTCGTGGGGCCTGAACTCTGGGCCTGGGTGCTGTCCCTCAGCTCTTCAGCTCAAGGCTAGCGCTCTACCACTTGAGCCACAGCACCACTTCCAGCATTTTCTGCTTATGTGGTGCTGAGGAATCGAACCCAGGGCCTCACGCATGCAAGGCAAGCGCTCTACCACTGAACCACCTTCCCAGCCCATGGCTACTGTTTTTTGATCAAACATTTTCCATCCAAGGGTCCCCACTCCATTCCTGGAGGGCCCAGTAGAGGAGGCAGCTAATGGAGCTCATCCTCAATGCCCAGGATGTGGTGGTGAGCATCGGGTCTGAGCTCACCAACACTCCTGGAAGGGGGAGTAATTATTTTTTTTTTCTTTTTGCTGGTCATGGGGCTTGAACTCTGGGCCCTGGGCGCTGTCCCTGAGCTCTTCAGCTCAAGGCAAGCGCTCTACCACTTGAGCCACAGCACCACTTTTGGTTTTTGGGTGGTTCATTGGAGATAAGAATCTCACGGACTTTCCTGCTCGGGCTGGCTTTGAACCTCGATCCTCAGATCTCGGCCTCCTAAGTAGCTAGGATGACAGGAGTCAGGCATGGGCCACCAGTGCCCAGCTTTTTTTTTTTTTTTAACTGAGAAGTTCAGTAATGTTGTGTGCCCCAGGGTGCCGGGCTCACTCCTGTAGAGCATGGACATAAACCCCGGTGGCCCAAATCACTTCTAAGACTCTCACCAGAAGCCAATTATGCAAAGCAGGGCCGAGTGGAGGTCCTGCTGGGGTAACAGAATGGGGGGCGGCTGGGCTGCACGGCTGCCTCCAGCGTGGAGGTCACCCTTCAAAGACCGCCTGGGAAAGAAGCTTGGGAGAGGAAGAGAAGAGTTTCAAATCCATGTCCATAGTGGGCTCTGGGACAAGGCCAGGTCCTAACCATTGTTATCACTGTTCTTTGTTTTGTTTTTCAGGTTAGAGTACTTTGTGAACCCTGCGGCCTGCTTCCCGGTGATCCCGATCTTGTGGAATTTCTCATAATATCAAGTCTTCGTACCTCCAATTACAGTTGTGCGTGTTTGCCGGTACTGGGGCTTGAACTCAGGGCCTGAGCACCATCTCTGAGCATTTTTCACTCGAGACTGGCACTCAACCACTTGAGCCACACCTCTACTCTGCATTCTTGTTGGGTTCCTTGGAGATAAGTCTGACTTTTCCATCTGGGCTAGCTTTGAACCAGGATCTTCAGATCTCAGCGTTCCTTTTCAGCTAGGATTACGTGCGTGAGTCATGGGCACTAATCTGTGTTGTTTGAGCCCAGTGGAGGGGCGGGGTGGGGTGTGGAGAACAAGCCCCAAGAACAAAGCGACAGTGAGATTTCAAGATGGATGCAGGCTTGTACACTGTGGGGAGATGTGGAAGGAAGTCCTGTCCTGAGCCGGGGGAATGAGCCCTGCTTCAGGCTGGCAGCCATGGCTCCTCCCAGAGCCAGGGAGACAGTCCACGAGGAGGAATGGAAGGGTCTCTGGGAGTCTTACTACAGGGTGTGCACATTCACGCTCCCTCAGGATGGCAGGGATGGGTGGGGAGGGGCAGGGAGGAAGGCCCCATGGGACGTATCTCCCTTCTACCCCGGAGCACGTGGTACTGGGGACAAACCCATAGTCGCTCCGGTGAGTCGCAGACCCACGAATCACTGAACATTCTGAATGAAGACCGGGGAGGGGAGGGGGGGACCTGGGAGCCGCGTGGGATGCAGGAAAATAACAGTTACAGCGAGCGTTTATTGGCCACTAACTCTGCGCCAGACTCATTCTAAAGACCTCGAAGGCATGATCTAATCTACTCCTACAAGTCACACGGGCAACTTGCCCAAAGTCACACAGCTGGCTGGTAGCAGAGCGAAGACTTGGATCCAACGCATCTGGCTCCACACACCACGCTCTCGAACCCCAGCCCTAGGCCCCACTTCTTCTAAATAAATAAATAGATACTCTTTAAGTTGCCTGTCACCAATGGCTCACGCCTCTCATCCCAGTTACTCAGGAGGCTGAGATCTGAAGACTGGGGCTCACAGCCAGCACGGGCAGACAAATCCCACACTCTTATCACCAGTTACCCAGCAAAAAGTCAGCGATGGAGGTGTGGCTCAAATGGTAGAGCACCAGCTTTGATCAAAAAGCCAAACAAGGATGCAAAACCCTCAGTGCAAGCCCTTGTACCTGCACACAATAAAAAGTGGTGGGTGAGGGAGCGGGGCTTTGAGCACAGGGGTTACAGTGTGGTGGGACCCATAGCTACACCCCTCCTCAGAAGCCCTTAGCCAGGCAGCCAGTAGCCTTGTTGCCTAGGAGACAGCATGCTCCCATTGGCTGGCTGGCTCATGTCCGGTGTGCTCTCATTGGTTGGCTGGCTGATGCCCAGTGCACTCCTATTGGCTGGCTGGCTCATGCTCGATGTGCTCCCATTGGCTGGCTGGCTCACAAAACAGCGACTTTCCAGCTGGAACTCTCCTGGCTGTGCACGGTGTGCATGTGGGCTCACGCAGGGATGTGCACTGAGCCCAGAGACCACGCTGATCACACTGAGGTCCCGGGAAGGAGAAAGATTGTGCGCTGGACCTTTGAGAGGTCCCTGATGGTGGGAGCTTGGGTGGGGGTGAGTGCTCTGAGGCCTGGCCCCCCCCCACGCCTCCCGGCTTTCCTCCTTACGCCCCAAGAGGTGCCCCTCTGACGCCCAGGAGACACTGTAACTCCCCACTGCTCAGATCAGGCTCACTGGAACGCCCTGCCTCAGTTTCCCCAGCTCCTTGGCGTCCACACCTGCAGTAAGAGGAGGGAGGAGTCTGACCCCTGGCAGAGTGGAGCGTTCAAAGGTGAGCAGGGAGGTGTTGTACGCAGCTTTTCTTCCTTCGAAGCCAGAGGAGCCCGCGCGGAAGGTCTGGGGTGTGCCCGCAGGCTCCTGTCTGTTGTCTGTGTGTCCCTGGAGGTTGATCCTGAGCCTGACACTGTCTGGTTACAGGGCTGCACAGTGGCAGGCTGCTCCCCCCAAATCTGTTTGGAACGTCTTGTCAGGGGAGGCTGGAGGTCAGCTGGGGGAGGGGGGCCTCCAGCTGGGTTGTAAGCCCCCCATCCTCAGCTCTCCTGGTCCCTTCACCACCTCCGATCTATGCCATACACCTCGAAGTCCTTTCTGCCGCTGGGTGACCGCAGGGAGCCATCAACCTTGCCACGTCCCTGTCCCTGGAAGCTGCTTCAGAGGAGAAAGACTACAGCTGTGCTTCTGGCTCAAGGCCAGCCAGGTGGCAGCCAGTGGCCTGGCAGAGAGACTCCAGCCTGCCCGCCCTCCTCCCGCCCGCCCTCCTCCCGCCCGCCCTCCGCGCTGTGGCTAATCTGGCTCTCCCCAGGGGCCCGAGGGTCTTGGCCACTCGTGGGCTGCCCAGCCTCGTGGGTCTTTAGCCTTAGTTTCTTGGCCCCAATCAGAGGTTTGACAGAGGAGCAAGAACTTACCCCAGGTGGCCAGTTACAAATGACACAGGACACTCAGGGTGGGGGGGTGTTGGATTTGGGGGAGGCTCTGGGCCAGAGGGTCTCTGAGGTGGTCAGGGCTGGGCAGGTGGGGGCCACAGGCTTGGGAGCTGAGGGTCCCCGCTGCCCCTGGAGAGAGGAGATTTATGGGCCAGACGCAGGGAGGGCTGTAAAAGTGTCTTTCTGCTGGAGAGGCCATAAGTCTGTCACGCTTCAGCGACAGTGTGGGGTGGGAAGGCGGGAGGGGGGACCCCGCCGAGGTCTGGGGTGAAGCTGGCAGGTGCATGCATGGAGTAGACATCACCCCAACCCTCCATCTCTCGGGGAAAGCTGCGTGGATGCCCAGGCCACTGAAACCAAGCACTGGGTGTGGACCGACATCCAGAAAGCCACCCCTACCCCGGCAGGGCCCCGCCACCCCGGCCACCCCGGCCACCGCGCAGCCCGCGTCCTTGGAGCGCCCGATGCGCGCTCTGGGGCCGCCGGGCAGCGGCGGAGACCGACTTTACCAGGCCTGCGTCTCTCTTCTTTACGATGCCGTATTTTTTTTATGAGCTATGTAAATGTCTGCAAGTCAGGGAGCAACGTTGGGGCCTCCAGCTGCCCGTGCTGTGGCGTTCCTGAGGCCGGCATGACCTGTGCATCCCGTGGGAAAGACTCCCTTCCCTCCCTCCCTCCCTCCCTCCCCTCCCTCCCTTCCTTCCTTCCTTCCTTTCCTGTCTTAAGGGTTTGAACTCAGTTTCGGGCACTGTCCCTGGGATCTTGTGCTCAAGGCTAGTGCTCTACCACTTTGAGTCACGGCGTCATTCCTGGCTTTTTTTGGTATTTGATGCTCACGGACTTTCCTGCTCAGGCTGGCTTTGAACCGTGATGCTCAGATCCCAACCTCTTGAGTAGCTGGGATGACAGGCGTGGCTGGCCAGGAAGGTTTTCTAGGCGTAGGGGAGTGATGTTCTCTTTGCTGTCACTTCCTGGCTTAAGCAAGTCCTGGGGTGGGGGGTAGAGGATGGCTATTGCTGACATGCTCAGAACCTGTTACTTCCTTCCTCTTACTTCTGAGGTGAAGAGCACTGAGTTGTTGTGACCCAGCTGTGCAGCCTCAGGCAGTAGCACACCCTCTCTGAGACTCTTGTTTCTCCTGGCTGGCCATCGGAGCCACCTTCAGGCAGAAAGAGATGCTGCCTTCCTCGCAGAGGGCTGGGGCCTGGGGAGGCCCCTTTCCTTTCCTGACAGGTTTTCCCTTCTGCTCTCAACATCCTCTTCCTCTCTGTTTCTCTGGAATATTCTGCTACTTGTTCCACAGTGGTGATGCTCAGTGCAGGCTGGGAACCATGTACGGGGGCACAGGCCAGGCTGCAGCCCCCGATGGGCGCCCACCCAGCCCGTGACCTCCTGGGCTGGCACAAAGCCTGGTGTCAAGAAGATGAGGGAGCAGGGCGCTGGAGGCTCCACCTGCCACCCCAGCTACTCAGGAGGCTGAGCCCTGAGGATCAGGGTTCAAAGCCACCTGGGGCTGGGGCATCCATGAGACTCTTATCTCCAATGAACCAGCTGGAACCGGAGAGGTGCGGCTCGAGCAGTAGAGGGTCAGCCAGGAGTGAGAAAGTTCAGCAGAGTTTAAGCCCCTGTTCCAGAACACACACACACACACACACACACACACACACACACGCACACGGGTCTGTCCTCCCTGAGGAATCTGTAGGCCTGTGACCTGTCCTGACCAGTCCAGGTGTGGGGTGTCCTGGCCCAGAGATCTGGGAGCTCTGTTAGAGCCGCGCCCCCAGGAAGACAGCCAGTGAGCCAGGAGAGCCATGTGGAAAGAGAGGCCAGCTGTCCCCAAGCTGTCCTGTGTGTGTGAGTGTGTGTGCCAGCACTAGGGGTTGAACTCGGGGCCTGCGCCCTGTCCATTAGCTTTTTGCTCAAAGCTGGCACGCTACCACTTGAGCAACACCTCCACTTTGGGCTTTTCGCTAGTTCATTGGAGATTAGAGTCTCACAGACTTTCCAGTCTGAGCCAGCTCCGAACCTCCATCCTCAGATCTCAGCCTCCTGAGTAGTCAAGGGTGACAGTCATAAGCCACCGATGCCTGGCTCCCTTGATTTCTTTGCCATCTTTACCCAAAGTTGGCTTGTGCAAGGCGGAGCTTCTTGGTCACAGCTGACTGGGTAAGAACTGGGCCCCTGACATTGAAGCAGCCAATCCATTGGCTGGTAGGTAACCAATCAGATTTCACCCCCATCTGGAGCTTGTGAATGAAGCAATCAGACTTAGCAAGTCAGCCGGTGCAGGAGGTGGAGCTGGGGGTCGCTTTCAGCTCTGTGCGGGCTGGCGTGAGCCAGAAGACATCAGGTGGGGCGGAGGAGCAGGGAGGGTGGTGTGAGTGCGGGTTCTGTGAAGCTCTGCGGGATCACGTCCCTCCGGCTGGTCTGCACTGTCCCTGCCCTGTGTGTGTGCATGCATGCCAACACCGGGACTTGAACTCAGGGCCTGGCTGCCATCTTTGAGCTTTCTCACTCAAGGCTGGCGCTCTATCACTGGAGCTGCGGCTCCATTTCTGGCTCTTTGGTGGTTCACTGGTGATAAAGAATCTCCACGGGCTTTCCCGTTTCCAGCTGGCTTCAAACCTCGATCCTCGGCTCTCAGCCTCCCCAGTAGCCAGGACTGCAGGCGTGAGCCCTGGCGCCTGGCTCCACATTTCCCTTTCAGCCTCTTGACTTCCATCCTGAAGGCAAAGCAGAGCATCAGGCTGTATGCGGGAACTGGGCGGGCCTGGAGGCTTCTGTCTCCTTCCTTCCCTAGAATCCTGGGTGCAGCTGGCCGTTCTGTGTCTTGGGAAGATGGGGCGATGGGTCACACCAGATCCCATCTTCCCCCAGCAGCCCTAACGTCATCCATGGCTACGCAGGCCCGGACAGGCTCGCGGGTCCACCTCTTGTAGACGCCGTGCTGACCAGTGACCACGACTGGACACCCCCAAGTACGCACACCTTTTATCACCCAACACTCCAAATCCACGGGGCTCCAAGTCTGGTTCTGCAGGTGGAATTCCGCGGCGGAGCTGGGATTTGAACCCAGGTCTGCTCGAC
The DNA here is from genome assembly GCF_019054845.1 of Dipodomys spectabilis. Taxonomy (NCBI): domain Eukaryota; kingdom Metazoa; phylum Chordata; class Mammalia; order Rodentia; family Heteromyidae; genus Dipodomys; species Dipodomys spectabilis. Next base: position 1,084,373 of record NW_024871155.1, on the reverse strand, counting down.
GCCCGTGCTTCCGTCTCTGCTGAGAACCTCTGGGAAGGTCACTGCACCTCTCAGCTCTCGACTGGGGAAGGATCTGCCGTTCCCACGAAGACACACGCATGCACACACGCACACACCACATGCCCTGGCCAGGCTCACTGGGAGCCGACACGGCCCTGCCTCTCTTGGGAAATGCTCCGCTCCCAGCGCTGCACACCCCTGCTTCTTCCCCAGCATCCATCTCCACCCTCATCCAGAGCCCCGGCTGGGAAGGTGCAGCTTCCTACAGCTCCTGAGCAGCCGGACGTCCTGGCTCCGCCACCACACCGGGTTGGAAGCAGAACGGTGCTGGACAGGGTGGGAGCTCAGGGCCTGCAAGGCTCCGGCCCTTCCTCTTCAGGGTCCAGGATCCCAGATCCTCACTCGGGTGCTGGGGAAGGAGGCATCCGCCATTCCTGTGAGCCTTCATTGGCTGGGAGTTGTTGGGCTGTGGCCTGCCCGGCCTGGCACCTCACTGTGTGAGTGTTTCCAGAGCTCAGGGGCGTGTGTGTGGGGGGGGGGGTGAGGGAGGGGTCTGCCCCAGGCTCCCCAGCCCCCAGCCTGACTCAAACCTGACCCATGACCCCGAGCACCTGCTTTCTTCTGTGCTGGCCTTCAGTCCTAACAATACAATGACTGATCTTTTTCTGGTTGTTTGGTGCCAGTCCTAGGACTTGAACTCAGGACTCGGGTGCTGTCCTTGAGCTTTTTTTTCTTTTTTTTTGGCTCAAGGTTGGTGCTCTGCCACCTGAGCCACAGCCCCTTCCAGGTTTTTGATGACTGGTTGCAGATTGAGCATCTCACAGACTCTCAAGCCCAAACTGGCTTTGAGCTGCGATCTTGGGATCTCTGTCTCCTGAGTAGCTGGGATTACAGGCGTGAGCTACCACGCCCGGATGATTGGATTCTTCTGTCCGTGTGCGTTTTCTTAGGAGCTACTTCTGCCCTAGCACCTGAGGCCCAGGAAGCTGCAGTGGCGTCCTCAGGGGCTGCCTCTGGGGGAGCGAGGACCTGCCTCCCGGGGGTCCCAAGCTGGGTGGAGGAGGGCTTGGGCTGAGGCCTTGTCAGACACCGCAGGGCCTGCGGGCGTCCTGAAGCCCCGTGACACGCCCGGCCTCTTGTTGCACAGGCCAGTTTCATGCCCAAGGGCTCTTCTCCCCTCTTTCCCCTCTGTGCGCCCCAAAATGGTGTCCTGCCTGGACCTGCCTCTAAGAAGCCTCCAAATAGGACCCTGGTCTTGTCTGCTTGTAGCTGGGCAGCCCTGAAGAAGCGATTGCCCTCTCTGATCCTTCCCTCAGCAAGTATGTAGCCGTGAATGGACGGGCCATCACCATTACTGAGTGCAGAGGGCTACGTACCAGGTACGGCACTTGCTAAGTACCAAGCACTGTGGCTAGCTAAGTATCAGGTACTATGGCCTACTAAGTACCAAGTACCGTGGCCAGCTAAGTACCAGGTACTGTGGCCTACTAAGTACCAAGTACCGTGGCTAGCTAAGTACCAGGTACTGTGGCCTACTAAGTACCAAGTACTGTGGCCTGCTAAGTACCAAGTACTGCATTGACCGAAGAACACGGCCTGTGCCCTCACTTGGTGACCCTCTGGCAGCCCAGGTGGAGATTTTACAGGTGGAGATGGAGTCTCCAAGGATGGCGACCGTCCCAGCTGGTGTGAGAGTGTGAATCTGAACTCAGAGCTGACCTTGGCATCGCCCCCAGCTGACCCAGCCTAGGGGACCCGTGAGATTCCTGGGTCCTCTGGAAAGTGGACGCCATTCCCTGGCAGGGAATAAAAAACATGGTCTTCCTCCAGACCCAGGGATAGCCTCGGCAGTGATCGAACCTCATCAGCCATAGCAGAGACTCCCAGAGTGCTTGAGAATGAATGAATGAATGAGGCAAGGGCTGCGTGCCAGCTCCATGCCACCCCAGCCCCGGTGCTGAGCACGCAGCTCTCCCAGTGCGTGCCGGCACAGCCAGTGGGGAGAAGTGGACCCGGGCTGGAGGGGCGATGTGGACGGGGCTCCTGGGCCGAGGGCCCAGGGGCAGCGCGGGGCTGGCCTGCGCCAAGCGGCCAGGAGGCCCTGCCTGGGCCTCCCTGCCCTCCCCGGCCAGAGCCCCAGCCCCATCCGCAGGCTTTGCTGGGGACCAGCCTGGCTCCTCCCTGGCACACAGGGACAGGCCGTGGCTGGGCGCTCCTGGCCAGCTGGTGAGCAAGACATGCTGGCTTTGCTGCGGCTTCATTAAAGATTAAGAGTCTCAAGGACTTCCTGTCCAGACTGGCTGTGAACCTCGCTCAGCAGATCTCAACCTCCTGAGTAGCTGGGGTTACAGGCGTGCGCTACTGGCCCTGGCTGAGCTTCTGTTTGGGGTAGGGGGAAGCCAGGCTAGAGCGCTGTTGTCCCAGCAGGGTGCAGCCTGGGCGATGTTGGGGAGCCGCCCTCTTCCCTCCCCCAAGCCCCATCCCCACACAATGAGATACTCGGGACCAGAATGAGAACAGTCACCCACACGTGTGCACAGCGCTTTACAAGGTTACAAAGTGTTTCACATACATCTCATCGGTTCCTCACAACAGCCCTGTGAGGTAGGCGGGGGGGGGGGGCGGGGGGCGGGCAGGGGGCGAGCTTCCCATGGTACAGATGGGGAGACTGAGGCCCCGGGGACCCGGCTCAAGTCCCACCGCAGAGCGCGTGTGCGCGGCAGAGCTAGGGCCGAGGCCGCGTCACAGGCCGGCCTCAGGCCCTTGGCTCTGTCCACTGACCGAGACGCCCCCCTGCGCCCCCCCTCCCCAAGGAAGACCCCAGCCCCGTCCAGTGTCTCAGCCACACACCCAAGCCGGCCCCCAAACCACCTCCCCAAAATAGAGCTGCCTGGCAGCCCAGGAGACAAGCCCCAGCCCCGTTGGGCAACTCTTGTCCTGGCCACCAAACCCTGGCAAAGAAGCCCGCCCAGAGCTGGGCCAGTAAGAGCCATCTAGCCGCTCCTGATGGCGCCTGGTGGGGTGGGCCTGTTTTCCTGAGTGATCCCTCCCCTCAAGGGAAGAGGAGAGGAGGAGGAGGAGGAGGAGGAGGAGGAGGAGGAGGAGGAGGCGGGGTGGGGGAAGGAGAAAGAGGAAAAGGAAGAAGAGGAAGGAGGAGAGGAGGAGTAGGGGGAGAAGAGGGAGGGGGAGGAAAGGGAGGAGGAGAAGGGAAGGGAGGAGGAGGGGGAGGAGGAGAGGGAGGAGGAGAGGGAGGAGGGAGGAGGGAGGAGGGAAGAACAAGAAACTGATTTGGAAGGAGGCCCTGGGATTGATCAGGGACGTCAAGAGTTTGCATTCCGTCTAACTATTGGAAAAGGTGTGGGATTTTTTTTTTTCCGGTTTTTCTTTTTCTTTTTTTTATTATTTCAAGTTTTCATAAAAATCCATCATGATTGAAACCCAAGTTACAGAGGAAGTTCGTCACTGTTTTTGTTTTTTTATTATTAATGGTTATTATTGAACTATGGGCTCTGCTGTGTTTTGCTCGGTCAGCTTTGGATCCCGGTCCTGTGGCGGGCGGCGGGCGGCGGGGACCCCAGGCAAAAACCTGGATTTCTGGGGTCCTTGGTTAGGAAGAGGGCTGGGGTGTGGAAGGGGGGGGGGAGGCGGGAAACAGTACGTGTGGAGGGTGAAGAAGTGGACAGGATCAGGGTGAGGTGCGGAAGGGGGGGTGGGGGGCGCAGGCACCGCCAGGTCCCCCTCCCCCGACACCCCTCCCCCCACGGCCCCGCGCGGGCACGCGCACGGCGGCCACGAGCCTCAGATCATCTTCATGTTGAACTTGCGGGGCGCGTCGGCCGAGGTGATGCCCGCGTCGGACTTGCGGGGCACGTACTCGATCTCGATGTTGTGCTTCGTGTTCCCCTTGCCCCGGCTCCAGAGGAAGAGCAGCACCAGGCAGAAGAGGACGACGCCCAGGAAGGAGATGAAGCCCATGGTGGTGGCGATGATGAGGGTCTTGATGTCGAAGGGGAAAGGCACGCTGGCACGGGTGCTGTTGGCGTCGCCGTCGCCGGGCTGGTTGGAGATGAAGGCGAACGTCTTGTTGGCCTGGTGCGGCCAGTCGGGCGCGTAGCTGCGCACGTGCAGGTGCGCGGGCATCGAGTCGTTGCCGCCCGCGTTGGCCGCGATGCACACGTACGTGCCGTTGTCCTGCACCTGCGCGTAGCGCACCTCCAGCGTCCCGTCGGGGAAGACCGTGAGCCGCCCGTTGCTCTTGGCCGACACCAGGTGCTTGCGGGGCGACATCCACAGGATGGCGGGCGGCGGGTCGCCGTCGGCGCGGCACACGAACTGCACGGTGTGGCCCTCGTCCACGAACACCTGCTGGGCCTTGCGGTCCCGGATGCGGGCGCGGCGGCAGGTGAAGTAGTTGGGCAGCAGCACGTCGGGGAAGTCCTTGAACTCCTTGCCCTGCACGAACTCGGGCGTGGCGCACGTGGGCTGCTGCCGGTTGAAGTTGAGTCTCCAGCGCCGTCGGAAGACCCACAGCAGCCGGCAGTCGCAGGCCAGCGGGTTGGCGTCGAGGATGAGGGTCTCCAGGTTGCCCACCGAGTGGAAGGCCGACTCCTCCAGCGTGGTCAGCTGGTTGCCGGACACGTTGAGCACGCGCAGGTGGTTGAGGCCACGGAAGGCGTAGGGCTCCACCACGGCCAGCTGGCCGCCCACCAGCTGGATCTCCTGCAGCCGCAGCAGCTCGTGCAGCATGGAGCCCTCGATGGCGCCGATGGGGTTGTAGGAGAGGTTCAGGAAGCGCAGGTAGACCAGATGGCGCACCGCCAGGTAGGGGACGGCGGTGAGGTTGCAGTGGGTGATGGCCAGGGACGTGAGGTTCAGGCCGTACAGGCAGTTGGGGGTCATGGTGTCCAGGTAGGGCCAGTGCGAGATCTCCAGGACCTTGAGGCGGTAGAGCCGCTTAAAGGAGTAATCGCGGATGGCGTTGATGTTGAGATGGCGGAGGCGGAGGACGATGAGGCCGTGCAGGTGGGACAGGGCCTCGGTGGGGATGGACGTGAGGTTGCATTTCTCCAGCGTGAGCTTCTCCAGGCTGTTGAGGCCGCTGAAGGCGCGGTGGGAGATGTAGACCAGGTCGTTGTCCCCGACCTCCAGGGAGCGGAGGTTGTACAGGTCCTGGAACATGTAGTCCAGCAGGATGACGATCTTGTTCTCGCTGATGTCCAGCCGCGTCAGGTTGCTGAGCCCCGTGAAGACGCCCAGCGGGATGAGCTTCAGGCGGTTGCTGCGCAGCCCCAGCGTCCGCAGGTTGAAGAGGTTGTTGAAGGCGCCGGGCTCCACGGCGCTCACGATGTTCTCGTTGAGCTCCAGCTCCTCCAGGTGCGGGAAGCCGGCGAACTCATCCTGGTTCAGGGTCTTGATGCGGTTCTTGCTCAGGTCCAGCAGCCGCGTCTCGGTGGGGATGCCTTCGGGCACGGCCACGAAGCGCTTGCGGTGGCACAGCACGGCGCGCTCCTGGGCCGAGCACTCGCAGCGCGGCGGGCAGCCCGTGGCCGAGCCCGACAGCACCGAGCCCAGCACCAGCAGCAGGATGGGCTGCCAGCAGGACAGGAGGGGGCTGGGCGCGCCCGTGCACCCCGCCGGCATCCTCACGCTCACCTGCAGCCGGGGGCAAGCACAGGGACGCCGTGAGAAAGCTGTGCGTGGATCGAGATCACGCCCGTATCCCCAGCCCCCCCAAATAACATCCCAGGGAGCAGAGTCCCCCCAAATAACACCCCAGGGTGCAGAATCCCCCCAAATAACACCCCAGGGTGCAGAATCCCCCCAAATAACACCCAGGGAGCAGAGTCATGGGGGACCCCCTCCCCATCCTTAACCTGTGAGATCTAGATGCCTGGGTCTGAGGGTTCCTGTCATCCTAGCTACTCAGGAGGCTGAGATCTGAGGATCGCGGTTCAAAGCCAGCCCAGGCAGGAAAGTCTGTGAGACTCTTATCTCCAACGCACCCCCAGAAGTGGTGCGAAGTGGCGCTGTGGCTCAAGTGGTAGAGCACTAGCCTTGAGCTGAAGAGCTGCGGGACAGCGCCCAGGCCCGGAGTTCAAGCCCCACGACTGACCAGAAAAAGAAAAAGGGACTCTCTGTGTCCTGGGATGGAAAGGCTGGGTGCAGGGATGAGCTAGGAGTGCCTCCTGGGCTTCAAAGGAGCTCAGGCCTGGGTTTCTGGGGAGTCCTAGCAGGAGCTGCCGTTCTGGAGGAGCTCCCCGAACTGGCCTGAGCCTCAGCTTCAGACCCTACTCCCCTCCCCGCCAACTCTGCTGCCCGGTCCCAGGCTGCCACCAAACCCAATGGCACAGGCCACTAGTCACAGATCGGCCACCCCGTGGAGCTCCCCACGGGGCTCGACCCGCCCCGGGCCTCACCCTGGGCGTTCCCGATCTCCCCACCTCCTTCTATCCGGGGCCTCAAGCCTGCAGCTCCTCCCTTCCCGGGCACCACGCCCACCAGGGTGTCCCCGGGGAGCTCCAGCCAGGCCCATCTGCCCCTTGGGGACCCGGATGCCAAGCTCCAGGGCAGCTGCTAGTGTAAAAGCAGAGCCCCTCCCCCCAGCGGGCTGAGGGTGGCTGGCAGGATGCATGGGCAGCCTGCGGGCACCTGTGCCATGCATAGCCCTGAGGCATCTGCTCCCAAAGCCACAGATGCCCCCACCCGAGCCCAGGGCAGGGAGGCCCGAGGCTGCCCAGCAGGTAGGGCGGGCTCCAGAGACGCTATGTTGTTTTTGGTTTGTTTTGTTTGATGTGCATTGCAATACTGGGACTTGAACTCAGGGCCTAGGTGCTGTCTCTTAGCCTTTTCTGCTCAAGGCTAGCACAGCACCGCTTCCAGCCCTTTCGCAGTCAATAAGAGATAAGAGTCTCACGAGCTGGGTGCCAGTGGCTCACGCCTGTCATCCCAGCTACACAGGAGGCTGAGATCTGAGGATCCTGGCTCAAAGCCAACCAGGGCAGGAAAGTCCCTGAGACTCTTATCTGCAATGAACCACCAGAAAACCAGAAGTGGAACTGTGGCTCAAAGTGGTAGAGTGCTCGCCTTGAGTGGGAAAAAACGAAGAAGAGAGTCTCATAGACTTTCTGGCTTCAAACCACGATCCTTAGGTCTCAGCCTCCTGTATGATGCTAGCAGTACAGACTTGAGCCATGCCGCCCAGCCGGCTGACACAACATTCCTTTGAATGCCCCTCAGCTCTCCAGGTCTGACAAGCCTCTCCTGGTCTGGTTGTAGATTGACTAAGTAACTGCTCTGGGTGTCACTGACACATTATGGAATCTGTCCAGACTTTATTGTCCCCAAGGGGACATTGTTCACCCCGCCCCCTCCCCCTCCTGATTCTCCCAGGCCTCGGCCTCTGCCCACCCTGTCCGGGCTGTTTTCCACAGTCACACACGCTCCAGTGACCCACCCGAAAAGCAAACATCCTGACAGGCGATCAATAAGTAATTGGGCCAGCGGCCGGGGCTGGCGGGGCGTGAAGCCGAGGACTCAGAGGTAAATAGGACTTTTAGCACCCGGCTCAGGGCTGGGCTGGCAATCCAGCTGCCAGGAGCGAGGATGAAGGACATAGCACCACTTTGGCACTGGGAGGAAAGAAAGAAAAAGCCAGGCGCCGGCAGCTCACGCCTGTCATCCCAGCTACTGAGGAGGCTGAGACCTGAGGATTGTGGTTCAAAGCCAGCCTGGGCAGAAAAGTCCCCCGGAGACTCTTCTCTCCAACGAACCACTCAAAAAAGCCAGCAGTGGCACTGTGGCTCAAGTGGTAGAGTGCTAGCCTTGGACACAAAGAAACTCAGGGACAGCACCCAACCCCTGAGTTCAAGCCCCAGGACTGGCAAAAAAAAGATAACATAAAGCTCATCTCCAATGAAGCATCAGAAAACCAGAAGTGGCACTGTGGCTCCAAGTAGAGTGTCACTTGAGCACATGAACTCAGGGACAGGGCCCAGGCCTGACCACTGGAAAAACAAAACACAAAAGACAACACTGGTCCCATGTCCCTTAGGATGCTGTGTGGATTCCATGGCTTATTATCATTATGACTATCATTTACTTATTTACTTTTTGCCAGTCCTGAGGCTTGAACTCAGGGCCTGGGCTCTGTCTCTGAGCTTCTTTTGCTCAAGGCTGGCACTGTACTACTTGAACCAGAGCGCCACTTCTGGCTTTTTCTGTGTATGTGGTACTGAAGCATCGAACCCAGGGCTTCATGCATCCTAGACAAGCACTCTACCACTAAACCACAGTCCCAGCCCTATATTATTATTATTATTTGTAGCCTGCCCTGCACATCTAATCTCTAAGCCACTGCCCTGTACAGAACTGCCCAGCCAACATTATAGTCTCCCACCCCAAAGCCACCTCCTGCATGAAGCCGTCCGCCACTTACTCAAGCAGACAACCACCTCTGCCTACAGAACCCAATCACTTTACTTTCCCCTATTAGTGACGCTGTGTACCGCTGTCTGCCGCACCTCATTCCAAGACTGACTTCAGCCAACTGACAGGGGAAAAAAAGCAAACAAACAAAAGGATAAAGAGCTACAAGCTAAAGAAGGAAAAATCCCGCCTAATGATCAAGTGCAGAGCCTCCCAGCGGCCCGAGGAAAAAGGGAAGCGTGCTCAGAAGCCTCAGCCTGTCATGTATTGTTTAGTCTTGGGACAGATACTCCTGAGAGTTTTTACTTCTTCCTTGTTGGCTTTTTTGTGTTTTTTTTCTTTTTCTTTTTGGGGGTACTGGGGTTCGGAAGTGAGGTTTTGTGCTTACCAGGCAGGTGCTCTACTGCTTGAGCCTTGCCCTTGGCCTGTTTTTCTTTTCTGCAATAGGCACAGTCTCAAGTTTTTGCCTGATGCTAGCCAGCCTCAGAGTGTGATCCTCCTACTTATGCCTCTGGGCTGGGGCAGGAATGAGTTTCTGCAGGTCTGGGGGCTGCCCGGAGATGGGGCCGGCCCGCTGATCAATGAGACCCGGGGAGACAGTGGCCATACAGCCAGGCCCTGTGCGGCCCCAGAGAACCGGGCTCCCCGAGATCCCGACACCCCTTCTCAACGGTGCCGGCCACTGTCCTGAAGGGAGGGGAAACTGAGGCCCAGAGCAGCGAGGATGCCTGTGCCACGGGAGTGTGACCTGCCCGGCCCGGTCTGGCCAGGGTGGCGGGGGGAGGACTCAGGAATTGTCACCCCTTGAGCCCCTGGGGAGCTCTCCTAAGGGCGAGGATTAAAAATGGCACCAACAAATACAGAGCACATAAGCATCAATGGCGGGCGGGTGGCAGGAGGGCAGCCGTGCCCAGCGCACAACACCCAGACCCTTGTGTCCTGCGCCCCTTCCCCAGCCCGTGACTGTCAACAGTGGTCTGGACGGGACCCCCCCCCCATCACAGAGGGGCGGGTCCCGGGTCCTGTGGCCCAGTGAATAGCGCAGAGCCTGCTCAGAGCCCAGTGGCCTCGCCGGCTCCCGTCTCCCTTCCTTCGGGGTGGGCTGTGGGGCTGGAGGGACGGCTCAGTTATTTCGGGTTCACAGCATCCATATTTCATGGTGCTCCCACGCAGTGCTCCTCGGGGACCGTGGATCCCAGCGCACATGGAGCCAGAGGCCGCGGCTCCGCAGAGCCAGGCCCACTGGGCACGGGGAGGCCCAGAGCCTTCCTCAGGGGACACTGGGCAGGGGAGGAGGGGGAGGAGAGAAAGGAAGGAGGGCAGAGCAGCGGGCGGTGGGGGGAAGATCATTTCTGCAAAGGAAAGGCAGGTGGGCACGGTGCCACCAGAGCACCGGGGACTCAAAAGACCCTCCCAGCCCCATACCTGGACCCCATCCTGGCCTTCACCATCCTGGACCTCACTGTCCTGGCCTCCACCTTCCAGGCCTCCGAGGGTGTCCTGCTCAATCCCAGAGGCACGAATGGCTGAGAATGGTGTGGAGGCCTGTAGGCTGCCTGGCACTGGGGGGGGGGGGGGTGAAGGGAGGGCTACTGGGGGGGTGGGGGGGAGGGGTGGGCCCACGCACAGCTCCTACAGCACAAATCCTGGCAGATGGGTGGGGCCGGGTGGGCCGGGGCTGGGGCAGTGGCAGCCTGGGTGCCTCCCTGCTGGCTGGCGGCCACTTTCCCCTCCGTTTCCCTCCCCTCCTCTCCTTTGCTCCTCTTACGGGGAGAGAAATCTCAACCTGGAAGAAAATTGAGGTCATGTCCTTTGTCGTAGATAACTCTTTATTTTCCTCTTGTTCTTGCTCCTGGCAAAGGGCTGCTGAGCTCCCAGTGTGTGTGTGTGTGTGTGTGTGTGTGTGCGTGCATGCGCATACACATGCATGTATATGTAAGCATATGTGTGAGACAGCACTTGCATCTGTGTCTACATGTATGTCTGTGTGCGCCTGTGTCATCTAAGTGTGTGTGCGCCTGTGCATGTGCACAGTGCACACGCACGCCCCTCCCAGCCCCTCCCCCTGCCCTGGCACAAGGCCCAGCCCTGTCTCAGGGCCTGGGCTTCTGCCTTCCAGAGGGGACCACCGGCCCGTGTGGCTGCCGCCTGCTTGCCTTCTAGGGCAGCATGCAGCACCCCAGATTCCCCGGAAGCACCCAGCCCCGATGCTCAGGGAGAGACGCTCTGCCCGCCTCAGGAACCACCAGCCTTCCGGCCATTTGCAGATAAATTATGAATTTTAATTGTCGGAGCCTCTTAGTGTTTAAAGGTTTCTCTATATAGCTCTGCCCCATCTTGGAGTGGGTGCTGGTCTGGCAGCCCAGCCTGGGCCTAAGGGAAGCCTGGTCCCCCGTGCTGGGCTGCACAGCACCCCTCAGATACCAGCTGAGCCACAAGGGCCAGGACCTTCATGAGAAAGAACCCCACAAGCCTACCCTTCCCTTCTTCTAGCCCCCAATCCAGCCAGGCTAAGCCCTGCCCACCCTGCCCAGGCCCAGTCCTTCCCTCAGCCTTCCTGAGGTGGTCTTGGCTCGAGGCATGGGGAACAGAGGGAAGTGGGGGACCCCATGGGAGATTTAGCATTCACCAGAGACCTGGGAAGCCCAGTTGGTGCCCGCAGACCCCCCCAGAGGCGCCCTGTGGGCGGGGCTTCACTCTGATAAGAAAGGTCTTTATGGCTGTCACAGTGTGGGTAGGCAGCAAGTGAGCATCCGGACACCAGCTCAAGACCACAGTTCCCATGACCTGAACCCCAGACATCTGGATCCAAGGATCTCAGTCGAATCCTTGCCACACAGTGCCTTTATACAACCCAAACCAACCAACGGAATAAAAGCGGCCTTCAAGCTGGGTGAGGTGGCTCAGGCCTGTCATCCTGGCCAATCAGGAGGCTGAGATCGGAGGATCGCATTTAGAAGGCAGCCCAGGCAGGCAAGTCCATGAGACTCTTATCTCCAATGAGCCACCAGAAAAACCAGAAGTGGCGCTGTGGCCCAAAGTGGTAGCGCCACTTGCCTTGAGCCAGAGCTCAGGCACAGTGCCCAGGCCCTGAGTTCAAGCTCCCCTCTGTCCCCCCAACAAAAACTCCAATGCATCATAAAATATGGTCCAGTAAGTTCTTTATACTGGGGACAGGCAAATTATTAATAAAGACTCTGCCCTTCTTCTGGCACTGGCTGGTCATCATCTCTATTCAGTTGAAAGCTGGCCCAAAACTCTTGCATTCTTCCAACGGGGTGAACAGCTCAGGATCAAGGAAGTGGGCGTCACCCAGGTCAGACTCAAGCGGTACGAGCCAGGCTCAGACAAGGCTGAGAGCGCCTGGCAGCCCAGCCTGGGAAGGGGGGACATCTCCACTCATCTCTAAGGGGGGCGGGGTCAAGACCAGGTGCCAAGCACCCACTGCAGGCCCAGAGACCACAGCCCAGTCGGGGGGGGGGGGGGGGGCAGAGTGACGCGGGACCCATCTGACTCAGTCCTAGGATTCGGGGCGTCTATGGCTCACACCTGTCATCCCAGCTACTTGGGAGGCTGAGATTTGAGGGTAGCTGTATAAACCACCCAAAAACCCACGAAGCAGAGCTATGGCTCAAATGGTAGAGGGCCAGCCTTGAGCCTAAAAGCTCAAGGGCGTGAACACACAGGACTGGAGGTCCAGCTCCAGTTCTGAACAAAATAAAAATAAAATAAACGAGGGAAGGCTTGCCAGGCAAGAGCAGGCACATTGCCCGGCCCTTCTTCTCCCATAGGTCCCAGAGCCACAGGGCTCCTGGAGCTCACCTTTCTTTTTCCTTTGTGCCAGTCCTGGGACTTGAACTCAAGACCCGGGGCACTGTTCCCCGGCTTCTTTCACTCAAGGCTTTAGTGCTCTACTGCTTGAGCCACAGCTTCACATTTCTGGTTTTTCCTGAGTAGTTAATTGGAGGGAAGAGTCCCACAGACTTTTCTGCTAGGGTTTGCTTTCCGAATTGAGATCCTCAGGTCTCAGCCTCCTGAGTAGCTAGAATTACAGGAGTGAGCCACCAGTGCAGTACCCTGGCTCATTCTGATCCTTTTTTACTCTGGGTATTCGAGGGCTTACACCCCCCTTTCCCTCAGGCCCTCCTACACCATTCCTATTTATGCCCGAGCACAGGGCGGGTAAAGACAGTATCCCACAAGTGGGGAAACTGAGGCTGGGGAGGGGCGGGGGCTTAGTGAGCGAGCATTACACCCTGGCTGCAGTCCATTCTCAGGCCCAGTATGCGATCTCTGCAGAGGCGGTGGCGGGGAGAGATTAATTCCTCCAAAACGGGGGAAAAAAATAGAAAAACACACACACATGCCACACACCCTAATAATGTGTAATGAGAGGTTAGAGACGAGGAACAATGCCCTGGGAATGTCACCCTGGTGGCAATCAATTTGGGTGTCACATGAAATAGGCATAATTATTCCGCCAGCCCCTAGCGCTCCAATCTAACCAGCTCCAGGGGCCCAGGCTGGGGTGAGAAACGGAGGAGCTGCTCCAAGTGTGCTGGCCGGCCAGCCCCAGGCCTTGGAGGCCCCTCTGGGCAGGAGAGGGGGGTTGGGGGGGCGGGGGAGGGCAGGCACTGGGATCGGGGACCTTCAGTGCCCAGGAGCCACCTCGGCCAGGCACTGATCCTGAGCAATCGGAGAGAAGGTCAGAGCCAGGACACACTTTGCTCACATTTGCTCCCTGGGGCTTCGCTTCCGGGGGTGCTCTTCAACACCAGGCCCCGTGCCAGGGCCGGGGAGGAAGGATGGACGGCTCAGGGGGCCGTTAGAAGAACAAAACATAGGATTTCCCTACCTCCCTTTTTTGCTGGGGCCCCTGGAACTGGCTGTTCTCTTTTTGCTCAGACAGGCTCTCCTGGCACCTCTGTCAACCCCCCCCCCCCATTTCCTTGGGAGTTCCCCCCCACCCCCCACATCCCCGGTCTGTTCCCACAATCGCTCCTGTCCATGCCTGAGCTCAGGGCTTATTTAGACAGCAGCAGGGTAAACTGAGGCCCAGCAGGCAAGCATTCATCTGCATGTTCATTCTACACATGGGAAAAGTCTTGAATCCCAGAAACGCACATGGAGGCCGTAATCAAAGGTCTGTTTTAGACTCATCCCATCAGGAAAAACCAAGATGCAGGGGGGGAGGTGAGATGGATTGCAACTGGCTGGGCGTCTGGGTTTCCTAGGAAAGCCGAGCATGCCGCCCGACGGCCCAGACACGCGCCAAGCATGGCCCCGGAGATGCACAGAGGTCTGTGGCTGTGTCTTTGCAAAGCCACAAAAAAAAGGGCGGGGCGCTGGTGGCTCACACCTGTCATCCCAGCTGCTCAGGAGGCTGAGATCTGAGGATCGCGGTTCAAAGCCAGCCCGCGCAGAAAGTCTGTGATAGACTCTGTTCTCCAATGAACCATCAGAAAACTGGAAGTGGAGCTGTGGCTCAAATGGTAGAGTGCTAGCCTTGAGGGGGGAAAGATTAGGGACAGCGTCCAGGCCCTGAGTTCAAGACCTAGGACACATGTACACACACACACACACACACACACACACACACACGCACACGCACACACACACGACTGTTCATCCATAGAAGGAAACGTAAGCCCTGGGAAATGCAAACAGCAGAGCATTAGATACCAGTGAAAAGGAACTGAACAATGCCCACAGTTATTTGCAACAATGTAAACGTAGTTTGTGGATGAAAGGAAGAAACTTGTATAGTTCATATACACATTTAATTCTGTGTGTTTTGTTTGGTTCACCCATGCTAGGTAAGCATTCTATCACCGAGCTACACCCCAGCTTCTTTCCAGAGACTCCCGCCTGTCATCCCAGCTACTCAGGAGGCTGAGATCTGAAGATCATGGTTTGAAGCTGGCTCAGGCAGGAAAGCCTGTGAGACTCTTATCTCCACTGATCCAGCAAAAAGCCAGAAGTGGTGCTATGGCTCAAGTGGTAGAGTGCTAGCCCTGAACATAAAAGCTTAGGGACAGCACCCAGGCCCTGAGTTCAAGACCTAGTTAAGGCACCAAAAAAAATTCATCAATTAATCTCTATGCCACCTCCAAGGACCAGACAGAAAACAAATCACAGACTGGCAGTAGCTAGCATTCACTGGCACATCTGTGTGTCGGCCCTGGCCTTACCCACATTGGCATACGCTTCGGCCCTACCACCTCCACGGGGGCCTCAGGAGGCTGAGGAATGCTCCAGAGTCACAGACGGACAGCAATGGAGCTGAGACTCGAACCCAGGCCTCAGGCTCCAGGGTTTGCACACGCCTGATGAAGAGATACCCATGGAGTTGTGGTCAGCTCAGATCTACTGGCCCACAGCACTCAAGACCATTCATTCATTCATTCATTCATTCAGCCTCAAGAACGGGTCATTCACGTTTGGAGATGACTCTGCCCTCTCCCGCTCTTTCTCCAGAGAAACTCCTGATTGGAGGGCTCTCGGCAAAGACCATTCCATTTTTTCAAGATGAACCACAAAAGGCTCCTCCCCTCCAATGAATCCCCAGCTGGCCAGGGGCTCAGTGGTGCACACCTGTAATCCCAGCTACCCTGGAGGCTGAGATCTAACTGGGGGGGGGGGGGGGTGTTGAAGACAGCCCCAGGGCCGAAAAGTCTTTGAGACTCTTATCTCCAATTAATCAGCAAGAAGCCAGAAGTGGAGCTGTGGCTCTAGTGCTAGTACACCAGCCTGGAGAGAAAAAGCTAAGGGACAGCACCCAAGTCCCCAATACAGGCACAAAAACAAACAACAACAAAACCACTGCCCGTCCCTGAGGCCAGGCCTTCCCTGCCCCGCCCATCCACGCAGCTGAGGACACCTTGTCCCCTCTTTGCCACCAGGTACCAGCGGCCCCCTGCAACCCCCATCTCCCCCATTCCAGGGGTCAGCCAGAACCTGAGGGGTGTTTAAAGCAAGCCACAGGACTGCAGGAGGGCTGCGCAGCATCAACGTATGAATGAACGGCTGGCACTAGGTCAGGAGCAAAACAGATCTATCCTGCCGTGTCTGGAGAAGGGATGGGGAGGCTGGGGCTGGAGAGGGGCTTTTGGGGAGAGATGCTTGGCCAAGTCAAAGCAAAGGAGGGTTGGTGCAGAAGCCATCAGTGGGGGCTGGGGGGGGGGGGGGTTGGAGGGCCCAGAATGGCTCACAGTGTCAGGCCCAAGGCAGAGACTCAGACCCTAGCCAGCAAAGTTCCATCGCCGGAGCCGCCCACCCCTCCCTTCTGCCACCCGGCCATCTACTAGGCTGCCTTGTGCCCACATGAATCCGCTCTCAGCGGGCCCACGCAGGGCGGCTAAGGGCTGACCACAGCAGAGCCACAAGTTCGAGGCCCTGCCTGACCCGATGCTACGCAGCAGCCCCTTCTAAGCCAGGCACTGTCTGGTCTCCCAGCTACTCAGGAGATCTGAGATCTGAGGACCGTGGTTCAAAGCCAGCCTGGGCAGGAAAGTCTGTGACATTTCTTTTTTCAATCTCCAATTGACTACCAAAAAGCTGGAGGTAGAGGTGTAGGTCAAGTGGTAGAGTGCTAGCCTTAAGCAAGCATAAGGGCCTGAGTTCAAGCCTCAGTATTGGCACACACACACACACACACACACATACACACACACACACGTACACACACACACACCGGTCCATTCAAAACAATATCCAGTATAAAAAAGATGGGAGCTCAGAGGCAAGGGGTGGACCCCAGCAGGGGAGAGCTGGACCTCTCCACCCCCCTACTGTACCCTCTGCCACAAACCATCTACCAAATCCTGCAGCACACGGATCCCAGAGAAGCGGCCCCCCCACCCTGGGCTGGCCGGGGGCACTGCTCACGTCCTGAGCCAACCCAGGGCCATCTGAGACTTCAGAGGACAAGGAACGCACGGGGAGCTGTCCCTCCCAGGAGCTGGACCCCCGCCCTGCCCTGAGAGCATGCGCTTCCCAGCTGTCTGCCAGGCTCCGGCCTCCCTCAGGCAGGAAGGGACGGGCATAGCCCGTACCCAAGCCGCCCGGGTGGCTGGGGATTCCTGGCTTCTCCGGGCTCACACAAGGACAAAGGGCTCACAAGCAGCGCAGCCTCTTACCAGCATTGCTGGCCAGGCTGGGGAAGCCTGGAGCTCTCCACCTCCACCTGCCGGGTGTCCCGGGCTCCACTGTGCCGGGAGGCCCCCCTGGGGGCTGGGGCCACGGGCACGGCTGCCCCAGCAGAGCAGGGCTGGGCTGGCAGGAAGGGGCTGGCGCAGATGGCGCTGTGCCCACCCGGTCTCCCCCACCCTCTGAACACCTCCGCTGGGGCCAGGCGCTGGGCAGGGCCGGTGGGGGGGTGGGAGGGGTCCGCCCAGGGCCCAGCCCCACCCCTCCCCAGGTAAGACCTACCTAGAGACACATCTCCAGAGGTGCCCACGGTCCACCCCGGCGGGAGGGGAGGGGGGACGGGAGGGGGGGGCGGGAGGGGAGGGGGGGGCGGGAGGGGGAGGGGGGGCGGGAGGGGGGAGGGGAGGGGGGGACGGGAGGGGGGGACGGGGCTCCTTCCTCACCCCCCCCTTCTCAGCTGGTTCTCACCTCCCACCGCTCAGCCTCAGAATGAAAAGTGGGGCAGGCGGAGGTGAGGAGCCACAGCAGGCAGACAAAGAGGAGCTCCCCTAAGTGGATCACAGGTCCTTCCTCTGTGGGACGCCCAGCTCTGCCCCCTCACCCCTGCCCCCTCACCCCTGCCCCCTCACCCCTGCCCCCTCACCCCTGCCTCCCCACCAGGGGCCCTGCTCTGCCCCCTCACCCCTGCCCCCTCACCCCTGCCCCCTCACCCCTACCTCCCTGGTCCTTGCTCTGCCCCCCCTCACCCCTGCCTGCCCACCATGGGTCCTGCTCCGCTCCCTCACCCCTGCCTCCCTGGTCCCCGCTCTTCCCCCTCACCCCTACTTCCTTGACCCCTGGTCCCCGCTCTTCCCCCTCACCCCTACCTTCTTGACCCCGTCCCTGCTCCGTCCCCCTCCCCCCCCCCCTGCCCTGGCCTGAAGTGGAAAGGGGCCGTGGGCTTCTGCCGGGAGGGCGCCGCCATCCAGGCTGAAGCCCGCGTCTTGGGGCTTGGGAGTGTCCAGGGCCGGCCAGGACTGCCCGGGGACAGGCGGCGGACAGGCGGGGGACCCGGCTCCACAGGGCCCCGCTCAGCCTGGCCAGAGCTCGGCTGCAGCGGGAGGGCGGCGCGGGCTCCCCGGCACCGCGGGCTCCCCGGCACCGCGGGCTCCCCGGCACCGCGGGCTCCCCGGCACCGCGGGCTCCCCGGCACCGCGGGCTCCCCGGCACCGCGGGCTCCCGCCCCGAGCTCACCGGCACCGCGGGCTCCCCGGCACCGCGGGCTCCCCGGCACCGCGGGCTCCCGCCCCGGGCTCCCCGGCACCGCGGGCTCCCCGGCACCGCGGGCTCCCGCCCCGAGCTCACCGGCATCGCGGGCGCGCCGTCCGTCCGCCTGGCGCGGTCGCCAATCGCATGTCTCCGCCGCCGCCGGCCCGGCCCGGCCGCCGCCCCGCAGCCCGCGCGCCCTCGCGGTCCGTCCGTCCGTCCGTCCGTCCGTGCGCCACAGGCGGCGGAGCGGAGCCGAGCCCGGCGGCGGGCGCGCTCAGGACCGGCGGCCGGGGCTCCCGGAGCCGGGCTGGGCCCCCGGGGCCGGGCAGGAGCCGCCGCCTGCGCCGCCCGGGCCGGCGTGGAGGCCGGGCGCGCCGCGCCGCGGGGCCGGGGCCGGGGCCGGGGCGGGCGGGCAGCGCCCGCGCATGCTGCCCGGGCCCCCGGCGGCGGAAGCGGGGCCGGCCTCGTGCGCTCCGGGACCGGATCGAGGCCGGATCGGGATCGGCCGCCGCCCGCCGCCCGCGCCGGCTCCCGCCCGGGCTCCGCGCTCTGCCGCGGCGCGGGGAGGGGAGCGGGAGGCGGGGCGAGGGCGGAGCGGGGGCGCGGGGGGAGGGAGCGCGCGGCCGCCCCGCCCGCCCGGCTCCCCGCGGCGCCCTCGGGGTCCCGGGAGACCGGCCGGGGCGCGCGCGCGCCCGCACGTGCCGGCGGGGTCGTGGCGAGCGCGCACCACGCGCACACGCACACACGTGTGCGCACGCGAGCCGACCGACCCGCACCTGGCCGGGGCCCGCGCGAGGCCCCGGAGCCCCGGAGGGCGGCGGGGAGCGGCGTCCGGCCCGCGGGTCCGGCCTGGCCCCCCCCCCCCCCGCCCCAGCCGTGAGATCTCCCCGGCCTCGTTCGGTCCAGGCTCTCCCCGCGGGACCCGCGCGGGGCGGGCGTCACCCGGGGGCAGCGCGCGGCCGGCGGGTTCCGGGGCGCGGGGGGCCCGGTCCGGCCTCGGGGCTCCGGCGGCGCCCCGCTCTTACCTGGGAGAGCTCTCCGGGCGGGCGTGTGTGCGCATCGTGGCCCCGGCTCGGGCCCCTTCCCCACGGACGTCCTCGTCCGTGCCGCCCCCCGCGGGGTGGGCCGTGCGGGGAGACAGGCGCTGCGGCTCCCCCGGGGCCCGGCTCAGAGAAGTTAAGGGACTTGCTCCTGGTCACACCGCTTATAAAGCATCGCCCGCGGGATCGCCGCGGCTCCCCGGGGCCAGCTTGGCAGAGGGGCCTCCAGGTAGGAGGGGCGGCGGGTGGCGAGTCCCGGAGCCCCAGTTTCCCAGCTCTTGGCTGCCCTCCCCCCGCACACCCCCGGGCTGGGCTGTCTGTGAGTTCCCGGCCAGCTCGCGCGCCGCCGCCGCCGCCGCCTCCCACGGCCCCGCCAGGAATAGACGCGCGCCGGGCTCCTGCGTAAAGGCGCGGCGGGCCGCGGGGGCCGGGCCGCGGCGGGGGCGGGGCTATTCCTGGGCCGGACTGACGCAGGCCCCGCCCCCGCCGCGCCCGCGGGCTGGGGACCCCGGCCCCGCCCCCAGCGGGGGGGAGCCTGCTGGGATGCCCCCCATCATCCCTCTCGGTCCTGGGGACCCCCTCCACCTCTCCACCTCAGAGATGGCCACCGCTGTGGGGGGGGGGGGGGGCCGCGCCTAGGCCTTTAATTCTCCATGGTAAACCTTCCCCAGGTCTGCACCCCCTTACCTTTTACTATTGGGGAGGGGAGGGGGGGAGAACAAAGGCTCGTGTGTGTGTGTGTGTGTGTGTGTGTGCGCCGCGCGCACACGCTGGTCCTGGGCCTTGAACTCAGGACCTAGGCGCTGTCCCTTAGCCTTTACACATTCAAAATTGGGTGCTCTGCCGCGTGAGCCGCAGCTCCCCTCTGGCTTTTTAAATGGTTCCATTGGACACAGGAGTGTCATGAGCTTTCCTGCCCTGGGCTGGCTTCCAATTGTGACCCTCCGTTCTCAGCTTCCTGGATGGCTGGGTTTACAGAGGTGAGACACCCCATCTGGCTCAGCCTTTAGAAATGGGTCCCCCCCCCCTCGGGCAATTCCCAGGAGCAGGCCCGAACCTGCAGATGTCCATGGTGTGTGGGCAGCAGATCCCTGGCTGCTGGGGGAGACTCAGGAAGTCCCACTGAGGCAGGAGCTGGTGGCTGTCCCAGAAGCCAGCCTGAAGGCTCACAGGGAACGGGGCAAAGCTGAGCTGGGGGGCTGTGGGAGGCTGAGGATTCCCCAGGAGGTGGCAGTCCTGGTGTGGGGACAGAGATCCCTTGGGGCACAGGACAGAGCCGGTGGCGCCCGGCCAGCCTGGTGTGTGCGCTGGTCCTGTCTGTTCACATCTTAGCAGCTCGCAGGGTTTTTGTTTTTTTTTACGATGATGACTTCTGAAGGCACTTGAAATTAATGACGGCTCTAAAATGGCTGGGACAGCGGAGTCATTGTTGAGACCTCTAATTAGCAAGAAAAACTGAGCTAGCAGAGAAGAGGGGGGCTGGGCACAGAGGACGGGGAGCCGTGGAGCTGGGCGCTTGGGTGGCCCACCACATCCCACACCATCCACATCACACATGGCCTTGTGGGATCACTGCTCCCAGGGGCCACGGCTCCCATCCTCTCCTGCATGTGTGTGTGGGGGAGTGGGGGGGGTCTCTAAGCTCAGGGCTCTGAGGCTATGGCAGATGCTGGAAACTCTCCAAGGGTGAATCCCAGAGCCCACATGAACGGGTGGGGGGGGGGTCACAGCCAAAATCCAGCCCTGCTGCGGCTCCAGAACCTTTTATGCTGGGGGTGTGAGGTCCATGCGGGGCCAGGCCAAGACCAAGAGGCCAAGGGTCGGCAGATCCAACAAACTGCCCGCCCAGCTGTGGCATCATCTTCCTGCACTAATGTAGGTTGTTGTTTTCCCCCGTCAGTCAATGCCTTTCTCAGACCCCAGAGGCCTCTCTTCTTCCAACTTAGGGGCTCCCCTCTAGCTGCTCCTCCTAGACACCTGTGCTGATAACCCCATCTCCACTTCTCAGCCAGGCTCCGCATGCCCAGGCACCTCCTTGATTCTCAGTTTGCTCCTCTGGAAGATAAGAATACAGCTAGGTCCCCCCCATCTGCACAGAGACACAGGCTGGGCTCCGTGCATGGCTGTCCCCAGCTTCCTGCACTGGAACCTCCTCATTAGTCAGGGGCCCTCACACCCACGGAGTCCTGGACCAGGTCACCCCGATCCTCTAACCAGCCCAGAGCCCAGACCCCAGGGTCCGACACATAAAAATCTCAACCAAGGCACTAGCAGTGCATGCCTGTAATCCCAGCAACTCGGGAAGCTGAGATCTAAGGATCATGGTTCAAAGCCAACCGTGGGCAGAAAAGTCCAGGAGACTCTTATCTCCAATTAAACATCAAAAGAAGCCAAAAGGTTCAGAATGCTAGGAGAAGGGGAGGAGGGGGAGAGGAAGCTCAGTGCCCAGGCTTTGAGTTCCAAGTTCCAGGACTGACACACAAATAAAAGGGGGGGAGCAACTAGCAAAAGCTGCTTCTAGAAAGGGACACTGCCTGGCTCTTTGGGTCCCAGGGCTTAGCAGGTTGGCCAAGCAGCAGGTCTTCTGAGACCTGGAGCGTGGCTGTCCCCACAGAGCACGTTGGGAATCCCGATCGGATATGTGTGAACAGGCTGCCCTATTAGCAAACACAGCCATTAAGCTCTCTCTCTAATTCTGTGTGTGGCAGGCTTGTTTATTAACTTAAGCTAGAAGCTGTGATTCACTGAAGTCATCCTGAAGAAAGGACCTCGGTCTTTTTTTTTTTTAATCAGACATATGGCTTGAACTCAGGGCCTGGGCACTGTACCTGAGCCTCTTTGTGCTCAAGGCGAGCGCTCTAGCAGTTGAGCCACAGCGCCACTTTTGGTTTTCTGGTGGTTCATTGGAGATGAGAGTCTCATGGACTTTCCTGTCCTGGCTGGCTTTGAACCACAATCCTCAGATCTCAGCCTCCTGAGTAGCTAGGATGACGGCATGAGCCACCGATGCTGGGCAGGGTCCCAGCTTTCGAGTCAGGCAGTCAGGAGTTCAATGCTGACCCTGCCTCGCTGTGTGACCCTAGGCAAGTCACTGTGCTGCACTGAGCCTTGTAAACCTCCAGACAGACATCTCTAAAATGACCCCCAAAATGGTTCCTGCTTTTTGGTCTTTGCCCAGTTGTGTAATCGCCTTCCTGTGTGTGTGTGTGTGTGTGTGTGTGTGTGTGTGTGGACCGGCTGACTCATTCCCAAAGAGGAAAATATGGCGGAAGTGAGGGGGTGTCACTTCTGAGATTAGATGACGGGAAAGTGGTAGCTTCCTTGTTATAAACCGCCTGCTTCTTCCAGTCAGCGTCTGTGTGTGTGTGTGTGTGTGTGTGCACGCGCGCGTGCCAGTCCTGGGACTTGAACTCAGGGCCCGGGGTTGCTGTCCCTGAGCTTTTTTACTCAAGGCTGGCGCGCGACGATTTGAACTATACCTCCACTTCTGGCTTTTTGCCACTTCATTGGAGATAAGAGTCCCGTTGGTTTTTTTCTGCCTGGGCTGGCTTCAAATAGTGATGCTGCGCTCTCAGCCTCCTGAGTAGCTGGGATGCCAGGCGTGGGCACCTGCACCTGGCTAGCACCCACTTTTGAACCTGAGAAATCCCACAACCCCCCACAAGTGTTGCACGACACCCCGTAGTGGCCGTGGCTCTGCCAACGCCTCCTCTGGACCATCGGAGAAGCCCTGGGCCAGAGGGTCACCTTGCCGGGTGTTCCTGCCCTACAGAACTGTGAGGTCATGTTTGCTGTGGCAAAGCACTCTTGAGCCCAGTGCTGGTGGCTCCCGCCTGTCATCCCAGCTACTCAGGAGGCTGAGATCTGAGGATCACGGTTCAAAGCCAGCCTGGGCAGGAAAGACTGTGAGAGTCTTATCTCCCATGAACCAACAGAAAACCGGAAGTGGTGCTGTGGCTCAAAGTGGTAGAGCGCTTGCCTTGAAGAGCTCAGGAACAGTGCCTAGGTCCCAAGTTCAAGGCCTGGGGCCCACGTGCACGGGCACAGGCACGCGCGCGCGCGCACACACACACACACACACACACACAGGTGATTGGAACAATCGGGTACAGAAGGTGGAAATGTCATCGCAGCCCTGCAGGGCAACCTCGCCGTTCTCCACAGAGACTGAACCAGAATGATGCTTGTAATTATATACAAAAGAGAGAGAGGAGGGGGGTTTCTCAAGAATCGATGGTGGGAAAGAGTAACTATCGGCAGAGGCTCCGGCCGCAGCGCCCCGTCCCGCCTGGCTGGCCCCAGGGCAGCGCCCGGCTGCTCATATGCCCATCCACTACTGAACTTATACAGCAAAGCAGGCGGCACGTGGCACCCATACACAGTTGTTAGCTAAGACTAAGGAAGGGGCCGACGCAGCTCGGCCCTCGCACTGGCACTCCCTCCCCACCCTGAGCACAGAGGGAGACAGATGAGGGTGGGCGCTGGGCCTGTGCCCACCGCCCCCCGCCATGACCCACTGGGAAGCCGGGGCTGGAGGCGGAGGCCCAGGGCTGTGAGCAGCAGAGGTGGGCTTGGGCGGGGCCCCCTAGTGGTGAGCTGGCAGAGCTGGCTGCGTGCCCTTCGTGGAGGGGGGGGGAGGCCCTGCCAGCCCCCTCCTAGGCTGGGGTGGGTGCTGCGGTGAGATCCCCAAAGCACAGGCCACACAAAGAGCAGACGGCGTGTCCCAGTGACCAGCAAGGGGCGGGGGACTGGGGAAGAGGTTGCCTCCTGTCTCTAGGCTGGCACCGTTGGCACAGCTCAGGCTGGCAGCCAGAGGCGGAAAGATCTAGAAGACCTCAGCACTCCCCTTCCCCCCTCCCGCCAGGGAGGCTCCTGCAGCCTGGAATCTAAACAGGGGGTGCTATACCGGGGTGCTATCCCGAGACACAATGTGTTCACACCACCTGCTGGGCGCACGAAAACCAGCCATAAATACCTGCACTGCTGGGCACCAAGTTCCCAGAGCAGGCCTCGAACCTCCGAACCTCTGCCTGCCCCACGCCAGGGCGCCCTGGGGAGGCCTCCCTCCCCCGCCCCCCCAGCTACTCACTCCCAGCTTGGGGAGCCTGGGCTGCCATCTCCTGAACACCTCTGACATCACGAAGTCGGGTCCCCGGGCTGCCCAGGACGAAGAAGGTGTGGGCCAGTCCCACTGTTGATCACTTTCTTTCTGCCAAGGGACATCCGAGCAGCAGGTGGACGCAGGATCCCCACCCCCCCCCCCCCCCCCCCCCCCGTGCTTGGCCTTTTCCAGTTTTGATCTCGAGGTGCACTGCAAAAACCAGGACTGGAGTTCTGGCAGTCAAGTAAATGGGGCCAGGTAAACTGAGTCCAGAGGCCAGGACCCCCAGAGCGCAGGCCTCTGTGTACACAGGCACAGGGTAGTCATCCAGGTGTAGCTTGTTTCTGATACCCCAAAACTTCTGGGGACAGTTCTGCTGGGTATCTACCTTATAGTTACACGCCCCTCCCACCAGCCTAGTACGGCAACCGGCACGCCCCGCTGCCCTTCACTCAGGAGTAGGGGTACGAGCTGGGCGCGGGTGCTCACGCCTGTCATCTGGGCTACTCAGGAGGCTGAGATCTGAGGATCATGGTTCAAAGCCAGCCCGGGGCAGGGGCAACGTCTGGGAGATCTCATCTCCAATGAACCACCAAAAAGCTGCAAGTGGCGCTGTGGGTCCAGTGCTCATCTTGAGCAAAAGAAAAGCTCAGGGATAGTGCCTGGGCCCTGAGTTCAAGCCCCAGGACGGGCACTTCCCCCCAAAAAATAAGAGTGAGGGTGCACAGAGCACTCGGCTGAGACCCCAGGTTCAGGCTCTGCAGAGGGGCGAAGGCCAGGCAGGCTCCACACGGGCCTCTCGGGCTGCGCAGGTGTGCCGGGCAGCCCCACCTCCAGACGGGGAGATGAACACCCCGCCCGCGGCACCGCCACGCACGATCCGAATGGCTCCTGCCCAGACCCTGGGTGACCCCGACTTTCCAAACTGCAGAAAGCAAGGCCAGGGAGAGGGAAGGGGACGCTGCAGGCCCCGCTCTGCGGTTAAATGCTGCTATGGGGGACGAGGATTTGATGTCGGCAGTGTGGGGTGTAAAGGTGTGTGTGAGTGTGTGTGTGTGTGAAAGAGACTGTCACAGAAATTGAAAGTGAGAGGGAAATAGAGGAAGTGAGATTTTAGGATGAGAGAGGGAGGGAGGGAGGGAGGGAGGGAGGGAGGGAGGGAGGAACACATCATTATGTGCAAAAAGGCGTGGGGCGGTTTAAACGGCTCCCAGGTGAGACACAGAATGGAGGAGACCTCGCCGTTATTTTTCGATTGTTTCCAGGCAGGCTGGGCCGGCGGCAGGTCGCCATGGCAACCCCAGGCAGCCGGCAGGGGGCAGCCCAGACCCTGCGGGCTTGGTCTGGGTTGAGTGGGGGGGGAGGCAGGGGAGGCTGAAGGCCAGGGAGGGGAAGAGGCTACCACGTCCCGGAGACCACGGGAGGTGCAGGGGGCGGCTTGGGTCTGGTGGCCGCACTTGGCCACCTCTGAGCCTTCGCTCAATCTGTGTGTGTGTGGGGGGGGGGGGGGGGTAGAAGAGAAACATGGAGAAACAAAGTTCTGGAAAAAAGCCACCCGGGAAATGAGCCTGTGTGCCTACAGGGGCCATTACAGAAGAAAAACTGATCGGGACCAGGCACTGTTGCTCACACCTGTCATCCTAGCTACTCTGGAGATCTGAGGATCACGGTTCAAAGCCAGCCCGGGGAAGGAAAGTCTGTGAGACTCTTATCTCCAATGAACCATCGGAAAACCTGAAGTGGCGCTGTGGCTCAAGTGGTAGAGCGCTGGCCTTGAGCAGAAGAGCTGAAGGCTGTGCCCTGAGTTCATGCCCTATGACCGATGAAGGGGAAAGAGGCAGACAAAATTGAACCTGGGAAGTAGGTTCCTCCTCTTCCACCCCCTGTACCCCAGGGCGTGACATGGAATCCCTATTTATTTATTTGTTTTGTGTCAGTCCTGGGGCTTGAACTCAGGGCCACACTACATTCACTTTAGCTTTTTTACTCAAGGCTGGTGCTCTACTACTTGAGCCACATGTCTACTTATGGCTTTTTGCTAGTTAATTGGAGACCGAGGTCCCACCGACTGTCTTGCCTGGGTTGGCTTTGAACCTCTGGATCTTTGGATCTCAGCCTCCAAAGTAGCTGGGATGACAGGCCTGAGCCACAGGAGCCTGGGTCCTTGGCCCTGAGAAACTAGAACCTCGTTTTAATTTTTCTACCCTCAGGAGATCTATAGTTCTGGGTCTAGATTGTTATTTATTTACTTATTTTTTGCCTTCCTAGCAACTTTTATCACTTGCCAGTTTTGGGTCCGCCTGCTTTCCGTAGCTTGCCGAGTCCTTTCCATAGCAGGCTGCAAATCAGCAGAGAGAAGGTGTTAACCGAGCCTGGCTGCAGCCAGCCTGGGCAGGGCAAGTCTGCGAGAGTCTTAACCAGAAGTAGAACTGTGGCTCAACTGGCAGAGTGCTCGCCTTGAGTGACAGCGGCCAGGCCCTAAGTTCAAACCCTAGTGTGCACATATGTGCGTGCACGCGCACACACGCACACACACACACACACACACACGGCCGCAGAGACCGCAGTGCTGCCTTCATAGTAAACTGTCATGGAGACACTGTTCCTCTGGCTTTGGGTATTGATCTCTGGGCAGAAGGAGGCACTTGGGGCCTTCCCCAGACCCCCACAGCTGTCCTGCCCTGTACCTCGAAAAAATGCACCATCTCCTGGGGTGTGGGGGGACGGGAGGGGGTGTGCAAGCCAGAGAAAGCGCTCATGCAGCTGGCGCACCGGTGTCATTAGAAAACACAAGCCATGTGCCTCTGACCATAAAAATATTCATCAAAATGAGCTTCAGGAAGTGGAAAACAGCAGTGTGTTGGGGTTTTTCTCCTTTATTACTATTTATTCATTTATTTATTTTGCCAGTCCTGGGGCTTGAACTCAGGGCCTGGGCGCGGTCCCTGGGCTGCTTTTGCTCAAGGCTAGCGCTCTACCACTTGAGCCACAGCGCCACTTCTGGCTTTTTCAGTGTAAGTGGTGCTGAGGAATCGAACCCAGGGCTTCATGCATGCTAGGCCAGCGCTCTAACCACTGAGCCACCTTCCCAGCCCGTTTTCTTTTTGTCTTGCTTGTTCTGTCTTGGGGTGGGGGGGAAGGGGTAAGACTCAGAAATGGAGGGAGACAAAGGGTGAACAAATGCGGCAGTAGTACTCGCTGGAAGCTACGTGGAAAATGAACTATACAACTTGTGTGTGGGGATGGGAGGGGAAAACTCGAGAGAGAGAGGGGGGGGGGAAGGGAGGCCATGGTCCCAAAAGAAACGTACTCCTGAGCTGACTCCTGAGACTGCCACCCCGTCCATCACCTTCACAATACCAAGTTAAGAATTTTTAAAAATCATTTATTTTCCCCTTGTCCTTACTTCTAAGCCAGCGCTCCTCTGTCCGCCCAGAACCTTCCCCCGCCCTGCCACCCCGCCTCCAGAGGTGCAGGGCTCCCATCCACGCCTCTTACACCAGGAAGCCCTCCCAGATTTCTCCAGCCCAAGGGAGGCAAAGGAGGTGTAAGGAAAGGGAAGGCAAACACAAAGCCTGTGGCGGCGCGCTGGCGTGGCACGGTCACAACACTGGCTTGTCCCCTCTGTCACCAGGGAGGGCAGGTCTGTCCCACCTGCCATCCAGCTACCCAGGAGGCTCTGAGGATCATGGTTCAAAGCCAGCCTGGGCAAGGAAGTCTTTGAGACTCTTATTATAAATCACACCCAAAAAAAGCCAGAAATGGAGCTGTGGCGTAAGCGGTATAGCACCAGCCTTGAGCACCGTAGCTCAGGGGCAGCGCCCAGGCCCCGAGTTCAAGCCTCAAGACTGACACAACAAAGCAAAAATGAAACCAAATGGGCCGGGGGACTTGCCTAGCCCTCCCGGAGCGGACACGGCTCCAGGATGAACCGCATCCAGGTCCAGTGCACTCTGGCTGCACGTGGCACCCGTGGCCAAAGCCCCGAGGCCCTGGCCCCGCCACCCCCGTGCCCGTCCAGTGCCCACAGGCCTCGGACGCTGACTGGGCGGCTGCCAGGCAATGCGGTGTCTTCTGCGGGCGGGGGCCTCGGGGCTGAACGGACACCGTTATTGAACAGAATTGAATTTGCTGTTCGATTCCAGGCGGTGTAATTTGATCGGGGTCTTATAAGGCCTTAATAAAGTGAACGCATTGCTCAGACCCATTACTCTCTCATTTGTTAAGGGAGGCTTTGAAGGCCGGGCACCTGGCATCCCGGCTCCTCAGGAGGCTGAGATCTGGAGGATCAAAGTTCCAGGCCAGGCCTGGCAGGAAAGTCTGTGAGCCTCTTTGTTTCCAGTGAACCAGCACAAAGCTGGAAGCGGGGGCTGGGAAGGTGGTAGAGCGCTTGCCTAGCAGGCATGAAGCCCTGGGTTCGATTCCTCAGCACCACATACACTGAAGAAGCCAGAAGTGGTGCTGTGGCTCAAGTGGTAGAGCGCTAGCCTTGAGCACAAAAACTCAGGGACAGTGCCCGGGACTTGAGTTCAAGCCCCATGACTGGAAGGAAGGAAGGAAGGAAGGAAGGAAGGAAGGAAGGAAGGAAGGAAAACAGGGCCCAGAGAATGTCCCTGCCCCCCGGGTGAGGTGTATGGTGTGGGCAGCGGGGGTGAAGGGACCCCAGGGCCTGGGATCGAGGGGTGCGGGGGACCCCAGGCCTCTGGGCAGCCCGACAGCGGTGGCTGTCTCCTTCTGGTTCTGGTCTCCCCGCCGCGCTCTCCCCCTCCTGCCCCGCCCCGCCCCTCCCCTGCCCTTTTTTCCTTCCTAAAAAACACGGAGCTGCGGGACTCAGAAGCCCACACGGCTTGCGAAGTGCGGGCGCAGCCTCCCCAAAAGAGGAAATGCCAGCCTGCCGTTCCCATGGCGACCGGCTCCTCCCCCCAGCAGCCGCCCTGTGCCCATCTGGTGAGCTTCGCGGGGGAACCGAGTCAGCCAGCCCGGCGTCCAGGCTGCGCTACCCCCGGCAGGCAGGAACTCTTGGGGGCCCATCGGTGGCCCGGCGGAGGGGGGGAGCAGGGAGGCAATGCCCAGGTGTGGCTTCAGCAGCCTTTTTGTGCTCAGCAATGACCTGGTTTGGGACAAGACAGGCTGGGCAAATAGGGGTGCACTCCGCCTCCTGCACCCCCCTTTCTGCCTTTGCCCATGTCAAGGCTGGGATTTGGTGGGGTTCAGAGGTTGCGGTAAAGGGGTGCCCCAGTTCCCTGCTCCCAAGCTGCCTGGAATGGGGGAGCCATGCTGAGCCCCAGGCCTTGGCCAGGCTGCCCTAGGGCTGAGCCCCTCGCTGCCCCCCAATTCTCCCCCCCACTTGCCCACCAGCCTGCCGCAGAGACGGGGTTTCCAGGCCAGCTGGCATGGCTGTGACTAACGAGGCAGAAGCGCGTGCCAGGCAGGCCGGGGGCTGCAGGGCGGCGGGGAGAGAAGCTTCCAGGGCCCAGCCCCTCCCCCCTTCTCCTACAGCTCTGGGGGGGGGGGCGGGGCGCAGGGCCGGGCCATGGGGAGACACTTGGGGTCCCAAGCCTGCCTGCCTCCTTTGCCCTCCACCCCCAAGCCCAGAACGGCCACCCCAGGCTTCTGCCAGCCCAGCCAGTGCCATCTTCCTTCCAAGAACGGCCCCGGCCCCGGGCAGACTCCCATCACGAAGGAGCGCCCTCTGCCACTGGCAGGGGGCTTTCTCTTCGGAGGCTCTGAACCCCAAAAGATCCCGATAGTCATCATTTCTAACACTTTTGGCTAAACATATTCATCCACCCCTCTTCCTCTCCGCCCCCCCACGTTCTCCTGAGCTCTTCTGCTCCAGGCTGGCACTCTACCGCTTGAGCCACACCTCCACATTTGACTTTTTGGTGAGTCATGGGGGATAAGAGTCTCACAGACTTTTCCTGCCCAGGCTGGCTTCGAACCACGATCCTCAGATCTCACTCAGCCTCCTGAAGAGAGCTAGGAGGAAAGGCGTGAGGCACCGGTGCCCGGCTTAACTAAATGTTTTTTTTTATGACATTCAGTGAAGAAATTTGGAAGAGGAGAGTCGTGGTGTGAGCCAATAAAGCCCAGAGAGGGTGAACAACCACCTAAGGTCACACAGCAAGCATGTGGTCCAGCTGCTCCCAGAAATATCTCCCCTGCGTCTGCGACTGGGGTCTTCTGAGAGCCCCCGAGTTTCGCTGTCAAGGGCGGGCTGATGGATGGGTGTGGGGGTGCAGGGCGCAGGGATGGGGGGACAGATGGGCTGGAGGGAGGGGGAGGAGCCCCGGGGAGAACTTGGAACCGTTACAGAGCTGCGAGTTAAAGCATTCTTCACACGCCGCCTCCTTCGCTGTTCTCCTGTACCAAGACGTGACAAAAATGTGTCAGATTTTCTAAAAAACCACACACGTACACAAATGCCAGCCCGGCTCCGCCGCCGCCCCCCGGCTCGGCCATCTGCTCCCCGGGGGCGGAGGCAGGGCCGGGCCCCAGACGGCCCGGGGCAGACCAGCGCCAGGCCGGTCCTCTGGCCTCGGTGGTGGTGGAGTCTGCAGCCACTGCCGGTCCACCCTGCAGTCTAGCGCATAGCCAGGGCCCGGCGGGGAGCTGGCCTGTGCCCCGCGTCCCTCTGGCTTCAGCGGAGGGGCCTGGCAGGCACACGGCCCCTCTCCCCCACCGTCCAGGCCCAGAGAGAAGAGGATGCTCAGGTTTCCATGGGAACGGAGTCGGGTCCACACATCACACATTCACTCAGCAAACACTGGTGGGGCACGCGGCTAGACCTAGTGCAGGTCATGAGATTCTGGGGGAGGGGGGCCGGGGCTGCACAGTCAGAGAAGGCTGCTCCCTCCAGAGCAAGGGGGTGGGGGGAGGGTACTGGGGGTCAGACCTGGGAGGACAATGCTGGACACTGGGGGCTCACGCCTGTCATCCCAGCCGCACAGGAGGCTGAGATAGGAGGATCGAGGTTTGAGGCCAGCCCGGGCAGGAAAGTCCATGAGATTCTTCTCTCCGATGAACCACCAAAAAGCTGGAAGTACAAGTGTGGTTCCAGTGGTACGGCGCCAACCTGGAGCAGGAAAAGCTCAGGGAGAGCACCCAGGCCCTGAGTTCAAGCCCCAGGACTGTCTCTCACACACACACACAAACACACACACTCACATGCACGCACACACATGCACACACATGGCTGGGGTGGGGTGGGTGGCTGCCAGCCTGGAGGAACACACAGCGCGGGGGAGGGTGGAAGGGCAGGGCCTAGAGGCCTGCCCATCATGGCGGGTTTCTCTGACTTGGCTGAAAGTCCAGTTCGAATCAGTGACCTCAGCCCCACCCAGGAGGGGCTTTGCCTGGGGTTTGGAGAGCAAGCGTTAGCACAACCTCTTTGCAGAGCCTCCGATTCCCACTTGCAAAATGAGATCCGTGTGTGTGTGTGTGTGTGTGTGTGTGTTTGTGTGTGTGATAGAGCTCAAACTCAGGGCCTGCACCTTGTCCCTTGGCTTTCTCATTCAAGGCTGGTGGTGCTTTACCACTTGAGCCACGGCTCCACTTCTAGCCTTTTTGCTGGCTCATTGGAAATAAGAGTCTCACACACTTCTCCTGTCCTGGCTGGCTTTGAACGGTGATCCTCACATCTCAGCCTCCTGAGTAGCTGGGATGACAGGCGTGAGCCACTGGCGCCCGGCTTCAGAATGGGATTCTTACCCTACATTCCCTTTATTTGAGGCTCTGTGACCCGTCCAGTGGGGGGGGGGTGGAAGGGGATGGGCAGGGGGTTGGGGGGAAGGGTCAGGTTCCTCAGCTCTTTGGGGGGAGCTGAGGGCCTTCCTAAAGGGTGTCCTGGATGGGGGGTGGGCCGCATCTGTACAGCAGTGGCCTGCACACGGGGGGGACCCCCCCACCTCTGCCAACTGGGCTGAACGTGTGTGGCGCCCAGTGCACAGGAATTATTCATCCCACCACGGCCTTGATCCTTCAGTTCAAGACAGGAAAAGTGACTTGCAGCCATGCACCCCTTAGTATGAATTAGTGTAAAACACCATCTTGCTTTGCTGTACAGTAAGGAAGATGCAGGGCCTCTGAGCCCCTAATTCTGGGGCAGAGGTGGAGGAGAGGGGCTGGGGCCTCCAGGGGCCCCCAGGCAGGGGTGAGGCCTGCCCGGGGGGTGGGGAGCACTGCGGCTCCCTCCCTGGGCGGGGCAGTGCAGGGAGAGGCGGGCAGAGAGGACGGAGCCAGGGGCCGACTCTGGGCAAGCAGAGTGGAAAATGGAGCCCTTTCAACTGGCAAATGAGTTTGCTAGAAGTGAGGCGGGCGGAGGCTGTGATGAGCATGGCAATGGCAGGAGAGCGGCCAGCCGGGTTTCAGACAGGCCGTGGGGGGAGGCGTGGGGGGCCCTCAACCCCCCCCGTCCCCCCTCCCCTCACCAGCTCGCAGGGCCTCTGGGTGACTCTTCCCAGAGTAGCGGGGTGGAATGGAAGCATGAGAGACTGTGGTCAGACGTGCAGAAGTCCTTCCTCAGCTAGGACTCAAACAGAGGAGGGCGGAGTCCTCTGCATGAGCATCTCAGGGGCGGGGCAGGTGGGAGAGGCAGGTCACTCAGGTGGTGTCCCCAGATTTAGCACCACCTCCCCAGCAGGGTTGGGTGGCAGGGTGTCCATGCTGGGTCTGGGGCTGGTGGCAGGGCCTGCGTGGGGTGGGGGGGAGCAGGAGACTCCCCAGGGGCTCACACCTGCCATCCCAGCTCCTCAGGAGGCTGAGATCTGAGGATCGTGGTCTGAGGCCAGCCAGGGCAGGAACGTCTGTGAGATTCTCATCTCTATTAACCACCAAGAAGCCAGACGTGGAGCTGTGGCAAACACACACACACACACACACACACACACACACACACACACACACACACAGCCTGGCTGCAGGAGATGCTCAGAGGCTCCAGAATGAGGCCACTGGACAGGGAGGCCCGGGAAGGGGTGAGGTGGGGTGAGCCTGGAATGGGGGACGCGAGGAGGCCTCTGCAGGAGAGTGACCCAGATTTCTCTCTTTTCCTCTCCCTCTCTCTCTCTGCCACACAAGGAGCTGTGTGTAAGTGTGAGTGTGTGTGAGTGTGTGTATACTCAGCCTGGCAGGGCAAAGTGGGGTGGGGCAGGGAGGGAGGAGGGAGGAGGGAGGGAAGGGAGAGGTGAGGAGGGCGGAGGCTGGCACGAAGCCCTAACAGTGGCCGTGGGCTGAGAGGAGGTGAAGGTTCTGGGCCAGGTGGGCCACCCAGAGCCCGCGCGCCCCAGACCAGTGGGACCCATGGGGAGGGGGTGACCAGGCCTGGGGTTGGGGGTGTCGGGGGTGCAGCCAAGCCCCGTTCTACTCTGCCTTCCCATGCCTCCTTTTCTTCTCCTTCCTTCCCCTTCCTTCCTTCCTTCCTTCCATCCTTCCTTCCTTCCTTCCTTCCAGTCAGTCATGGGTCTTGAACTCTGGACCTGGGCGCTGTCCCTCAGCTCTTCAGCTCAAGGTGAGCTCTCTACCACGTGAGCCACAGCCTCACTTCCAGTTTTTGAGTGGTTTATTGGAGATAAGGGTCTCATGGACTTTCCTGCCCAGGCTGGCTTTGAACCGCGATCCTCAGATCTCAGCCTCCTGAGGAGCTAGGATGGCAGGCGTGCGCTCTAGAGCCATCTTTGCACTGCTGGGTCAGGACGGAGGGAAGTAAAAGGAGTCGCCAGGCCTGCGTCACTGGCCCCCAGGGTGTGTCCCCTCTGCCTGGCACGAGGGGGAACAACCCGAGGCCCCTCCCCGCCCCGCTTCGCTCCAGATTTCAGGCAATATCTGGGCCTCAGTTTCCCCGTCTGCCAAGTGCATGCATTGATTCTAGGCCTGTGTGTCCTGCCAGCCCCGTGGGCGGCCCCAGGCCCTGAGCCAGCCCCACACTCCGAGTTGGGAATGGTGGCCATGCTTGGAAGCCATCTTCAGAGAGCCAGACAGGTGGTGCAGTGCATTAGTCACAGCACATCCCCACAACACACATTCAGGACCACGGACAGCGCCCCTGGCACATGTAGACCAGAACGGCCGGACACCCCTTCCCGACACACATCCCAACACAACACCCCAACACACATGCACACACACAGCAGCTGAAGCCCCAAGTCAAGCTCCTTCCCGCCCTTAGCAAACCTCTCTGCTGAGAAGGAAATCCAGCATCCGTGGCTCACGCTGGTCATCCCAGCACTCAGGAGGCTGAGGACCGAGGATCGAGGTTTGAGGCCAGCCCAGGTAGGAAAGTCTGTGAGACTCTTATCTCCAATAAACCACCAGAAAACCAGAAATGGAACTAAGAGTCACAGCCCAGTCCCTGAGTTCAAGCCCCAGTACGTGCGCGTGCGCACGCACGCACACACACACACGCACACGCACGCACACACACACACACACGCACGCACACACACCCCATGTGGCCTCCCCAGCCATGGACCTGCCTAGCCACCATGATCAGCCAAAGTCCAACATGGCCTGAATACTTCACAGGAAACTTTGCTTCTCAGGAAAAAGAAATCCCTACTTGGGGTCCAAGCGCGCACTGGGTGTTCGAGCCCCCTCCCATCCCCCTTCTCTCCAGACGCCAAACAATTCGGGGACGGGGAGGAAGGAGGACTCTGTGGCCTGTCCCCAGGCTCTCGCTCCAACGACCCTTCAGCACGATCCCGAAGACCAAGGGAAGCTGGCGTAGCACCTCGTCCTCCTCCTCCAGAGAGCCCTCCAGGAATGCCCCACCCCCAAGGTCAGGAGCTCCTTGGCTTCCAGAACATTCTATGCCCCGTTTCACCTCTTCCCCACTAGGCACCCAGGGCTGAGGCAGCATTCAAAGCCAAACCATGTTGGGGGCCAGCAAGTGCAGCCCCTCAGGGCAGGCCCGGGAGGAGGGAGAAGGCAGGGCTCCCGGTGCCCAGCAGAGAGCAGATCAGCCGGTGGGGGCAGCCACACTGCGGACTATTACTCAGCCACGAAAGACGCGGTGGGCGGCGTAAGATGGAACACACCTGCCGTGGCAGCTGCTCGGGAGGCGGAGGTGGGAGGACCGGAGCCGGAGGCCGGCCTGGCACCAGCCAAGACATCAGACAAAGGAACAGGACTGAGATGTCCAACATCCAAGCCCAACGCCGCCCGAAGTGTCTCTCAGTGAAAGAGCAACTCAGACTCGGCGCTGGAGCCCATGCCGACATCCCAGCTGCGCAGGAGGCTGAGATCTGAGGATCGCAGGTCAAGGCCAGCCTGGGCAGGAAAGTCCATGAGACTCGGATCTCCAATGAACCACCAGAAAACTGCAAGTGGCGCTGTGGCTCACGTGGTAGAGCGCTAGCCTTGAGCTGAGGAGCTGAGAGACGGCGCCCAGGCCCAGAGTTCAAGACCCAGGGCTGACACAAAAACAATGAAAAAAAATCTTCATAAGCAGAAATGAGTGTGTGTGTGTGTGTGTGTGTGTGTGCGTGCGCACGCGCGCATGCGCCAGTATTGGAGACCTGAACTCAGAGCTGGGTGCCCTCACCTGGCTTTTATCACTCAGGCCTAGTGCTCTACCACCTGAGCCACAGCTCCAGGTCCAGCTTTATTAGAGATAAGAGTCTCACGGGGACTTTTCTGGCAGGGCTGGCTTCAAACCATGATCCTCAGATCTCGGCCTCCTGAGTCGCTGGGATGACAGGCGGGAGCCACCGGTGCCTCACTTGTGATACATTTGTTTTTTTGTTTTTTTTTTAATCCACTAAAATCCAAGCAGTGGCAAACAAGTTGGAACCCGAGCCAGAGATAGAGGGAAGTCTTTCAACCTCTTATACATCGCGTATAATAAAACACGCATTGTCTCCAGCCCTGGACAGGAGAAACCAACACCGACACGCACCTCCCGAGTCACGCGGACTGCCCGGTGTGGCTTCACTTTTTATTTTGAAATCAGGTTTGCTGACTTCCAAGGCCCTAATGAGACCAACCCAGGAAGGGGCTCCATGAATACCCGCTCGAAGAATGAAAGGGCAGGGAGGCCAGGCAGGAGGAGGCCCGGCAGGGGGAGGCAATTCCCACAGGAAGAAAGAAAAATGGCCCACAAGTGCCTATTAATACGCTCAACCTCATCCGCCATCAAAGAAAGAGAAACTCGGCCGGGTGCTATGACTCACGCCTGTCATCCCAGCTACTCAGGAAGCTGAGATCTGAGGACTGAGATTCAAAGCCAACCTGGGCAGGAAAGTCCATGAGATTCTTGTCTCCAGTGAACCAGCAAAAAAGCCAGAAGTGATGCTGTGGCTCAAGCGGGAGAGCGCCAACCTGAAGCACAAAAGCTCAGGGACAGCGCTCAAGTCCTAAGTTCAAGCCCCAGGGCCGGCGCGTGCACGCACATGCATGTGTGTATGTATGTGTGTGTGCACACACAGGTAAAGTTGAATCATTTGCACCATTAGACATGGCAGACAATACCCTCACTGAGAAAGAGGACAGCCCGGCCTCCTGGAAGTTCATCTGGCCGTAGGAATGGGCCAAAACAAACACAGAGGTCCCAAGGGCCCTGGCCCAGGCAGACATTCCCAAAGATCACAGCACAAGCACACCCACACCCAAGCCCAGAGGCAGCCGGGGCAAGGTTTAGAAACAGCGAAAGCCAAAAGCAATCTACATGGTCACAGAGAGGAGTGAAAATGGATGAAGGCATCAGATCCATTCATAGGATGAAATACGTTAAAGAAAAGAAGAGGCCTGGTGCCTGTGACTGGCCTTGAACTGTAGCTCCTCCAGCCTTCATTCCCCCACTGCTGGGATTACAGGCATGCACCACCACACTCAACTGAATATTCAGGTTTGAACTGAAAATATACAAACTGAAGCCGGGCACCAGAGGCTCATGCCCGTCATCCCAGCTCCTCAGAGGGCTGAGATTTGAAGATGGAGGCTCAAATCCAGCCTGGCCAGTGAAGTCTGCGAGACTCTTATCTTCAACGAACCATCAAAAAGCCAGAAGTGGAGCTGTGGCTCAAGTGGTAGAGCACCAATCTTGAGTGAAAAAGCTCAGAAACAGTGCCTAGGCCCTGAGTTCAAGCCCCTGGACCAGCACACACACACACACACACAAATATACATAGATATGTATCTACATAAATAAATATAAATAAAGGAGTCCTGAGGGAGCAAGTGGTACTAACACAATTGTGTTTTTCTTGCTAAAATATGCTTCTAAGCGCATAGAGAAAGGTCTGGAAGGATCTATATGGATGTCTTGAGCATGACTAGTGAGCACTGGGGAGCAAAGGATTGTGGGAAGAGCTAGACCGCTATGCTGGAACCATCGGAGAATGACACCAAGGAGGGAAAAGCGCATCCCAAGCACCCCAAAATCTAGCCAGTTCTCATCCCGTTACTCCCGCCCGCCCTCCAAGCAAGCTGAGTCTCCAGAAAAGCCAAGGCTCCATTTTTGAGCACCTCCAATCTGTCCCCAGTTCCCAGGCCCAGCTCCCCACCCCACCCCCAGACCTGCTCAGAGAGCAGGAGAGGTGAGGCAGGCGGGGACCCCACAGCAAGCCCGCGGCCCAGGACTGCAGGGCAGCTGCCGAGTCTCGGCCCTGAGGATGCGCGCGGGACCAGGAGAGGCGAGGCCATCCACTGAGGCCAGCCTGGGAACCAGCCCTCATACCCCAGGCAGGCACACGGCTCAGGGAGCCTGCCTTGATTTCCCCTTACCTGGGTCAGATGGCGCCAGGAGGCAAGCAGACAGGCCTGTGGGGGCTGGAGGGGTGGTGGCGGGTAGGTGGTGGTCCCAGCATGCACTGCAGGGGAGGAACAAGGAATTAGCACAGCCCAGGCTCACGCCTGTGATCCTACACACAGCAGAGGCTGAGACCGCAGGTTCCAGGTTCAAACCCAGCCCGGGCAGAAAAAAGTGTGGGACTCTCATCTCCAACTAGCCATCAAGCCAGGCGCCGGTGGCTCACGCCTGCCATCCTAGCTACTCTGGAGGCTGAGATCTGAGGACCACGGTTCAAAGCCAGCCCCGGCAGGAAAGTCGGTGAGACTCTTATCTCCAATAAACCACTAGAAAACCGGAAGTGGTGCTGTGGCTCAAGAGGTAGAGCACTCGCCTTGAGCTGAAATGCTGAGGGACAGCGCCCAGGCCCAGAGTTCAAGCCCCACGACCGACAAAAAAAAGAAAAGGAAATGGCTAGGATCCTGGTCTTGCCTGACCCTCCCTTCAGAACCACACAAACACCTTGATGGTGTGGGGGGGGAGGGGCGGTGGGGGGGGAGGCTCAGGCAGGCCCCAAAGTGGGGTCCCTCCTCCCAGCATGGAGACGGGAGGTATGGGAGGAGGCCATGCCCAGCAGGGCCTTGGCCTCCATCCCCCCAGGGCCTGACTTCACAGAAGTTGGGGTCCCTTCTAGACTTCCTTCAGGGCCCCTCGATGGGCCTCTTATGGGGGAAGGAAAACCCTCAAGGGCCCGCAGATGCCAACGTAACTGTGGGTTTACAGTTTGAACTTAGTGCTTTGGCAATTATCACCTTAAGATGTGTGGGCTCTGTGGGGCACAGAGAGGCAGGCACTGGCAGTGGGGGGGCCTGGGGGGCCCTTCCTGGCTCCATCACCCCAGCATCGCCCACCTCTCCCCGCACTGCCTCTGAGGAAGGCTGCTCCGGCCGGGTAGTGTTGTGTATACCTGTAATCCCAGCTTCTCCGGGGGAACCTTGGCTGGAAGCCAGCCTCTGTGGCCCTCAGCAAGGTATTTAAAGTCTCTGGGTCTGGATTCTTCACGTTATAAACTATAATGGGATTCAAGAGAGGATGGGGGGGATGGCAGTTCATGCGTGTAATCCCAATCACAAGGGAGGCAGAGATGCAGAGGATCAGAGTCTGAGGCTAGCCCTGGCTCAGATGGCAGGGCATCTGCCTAGCAAGCACAAGGTCCTGAGTTCAAATCCCAGTACCACTAAATAGAGGGGGGATGAATGCATGGTCTCCCACCCTGCACTTGTCCACAACAGAAACCCTACAAAAGGTGGACACCGCTGTCCCGACGATGCGCCATGTGACTGTGAGTGCAGGCGCGTGTGCGCGTGTGAATGCGTGTGCGTGTGAATGCGTGTGCGTGTGAATGCGTGCGCGTGTGAATGCGTGCGCGTGTGAATGTGTGTGCGTGTGAATGCGTGCGCGCGTGTGAATGCGTGCGCGCGTGTGAATGCGTGCGCGTGTGAATGCGTGCGCGTGTGAATGCGTGCGCGTGTGTGAATGTGTGCGCGTGTGAATGCGTGCGCGTGTGAATGTGTGTGCGCGTGTGAATGTGTGCGCGTGTGAATGTGTACGCGTGTGAATGTGTGTGCATGTGAATGTGTGCGCGTGTGAATGTGTGTGCGCGTGTGAATGCGTGCGCGTGTGAATGTGTGTGTGTGAATGCGTGCGCGTGTGAATGTGTGTGCGTGTGAATGTGTGTGCGTGTGAATGTGTGTGCGCGTGTGAATGTGTGTGCGTGTGAATGTGTGCGCGTTTGAATGTGTGTGCGCGTGTGAATGCGTGCGCGTGTGAATGCGTGCACGTGCGAATGTGTGTGCGTGTGAATGCATGCGCGTGTGAATGTGTGTGAATGCGTGCGCGTGTGAATGCGTGCACGTGTGAATGTGTGTGCGCGTGTGAATGTGTGTGCGCGTGTGAATGCGTGCACGTGCGAATGTGTGCGCGTGCGAATGCATGCGCGTGTGAATGTGTGTGTGAATGCGTGCGCGTGTGAATGTGTGCGCGTGTGAATGTGTGCTCGTGTGAGTGTGTGCGCTGTGAATGTGCGCGTGTGAATGCGTGTGCGTGTGTGAATGCGTGCGCGTGCAAATGCGTGCGCGTGTAAATGTGTGCATGTGAATGCGTGTGCGTGTGAATGTGCGCGCGTGTGAATGTGTGCGCGTGCGAATGCGCGCGCGTGTGGATGCGCGCGCGTGTGGATGCGCGCGCGTGTGGATGCGTGCGCGTGTGGATGCGTGCGCGTGTGAATGTGTGCGCGTGTGAATGCGTGCGCGTGTGAATGTGCGCGTGTGCGCATGTCTCGCTATGGCAGCATCACAGGTGTCTGCATTCATCTCCCTTGCCAATCCTGTTCCCAGGTCGGGGTGGTGGGTGGGGCCTGGCCACAAGGCTCCGCCCCCAGATACAGACACGCCCTCAACAAGGCCCTGCCCCCACAGACCCGCTCAACACAGGCCCCGCCCCCAGACACGCCCCTCAACAAGGCCCCGCCCCCAACAGACCTCCCCCGCGTCAAGGCCACGCCCCCAACAGACCTGCCCCTCACCACAGGCCCCGCCCCCAACAGACCTGCCCCTCACCACAGGCCCCGCCCCCAACAGACCTGCCCCTCACCACAGGCCCCGCCCACAAGAAGCCCCCTCCCCGCCACACACACAAGGCCTATAGACACAGACCCCTCCCCAGACACCCCAGAACAACCCTTAGACACAGACCCCAGCCCCAGACAACATAGGGCCCAGCCCAGACACACAGACCCTGCCCCCAGACACACACCCAGTGGAGTCCCCAGCCCCCCACCCTCCGTCCTCCTCTCTCCCCTCCCCCCAGACCCCTCCCACACTCATTGGTATTGGGGCTTGAACTCCGGGCCTGGCCCTCTCACTTAGCTTTTTCATTCAAGGCTGGTGCTCTACCGCTTGAGCTCTACTTCTGCCTTTTTGGTGATTCAATGGAAGTAAGAGTCTCGTGGACTTTCCTGCCTGGGTGGGCCTCAAAGCCCAGTCCCCAGATCTCAGTTCCCTGAGTAGCTGGGATGGCAGGCGTGAGCACCGGCCCTGGGCTCGCTCTCACCCTGTCAGCCAATCCTATTTCTCCACCTTCTCTTTTCCTGGCCCTTCCTGCCCACCCCTGCCTGGTGGGGGGGGGGGGGGCTGAGCCAAGTCATTCCCCCCCACCCCACCATGGGGACCCTAAAGACCAGACCAGCCCCGCCTGGCTGTAAAAGCTCAACCCTGCCCCGCCTGACAGATCTGATGAATAAAGATCCACGGCTTCTGTGGGGCCACAGAGGCCAGAAACAACACAGAAAAGACAAACAACGCCGAAAAGACAAACAACCGGCTGGGGAAAAGATTCCAGCATGCAACAATAGAGGAGAACTTTTCAAATTCTTAAGGCACTAAAAGCTCTTTTATATCAATAAGAACAGGGCAAAAAGAAAAAAGAAAAACGGGTGAAGAATCGGAGCAGCCAGCTCACAGAGGCTGAACAGGCTCAGCCTGTATCTGGGCCGGTGGCTCACGCCCATCATCCCAGCTGCTCACCAGGCTGAGATCTGAGGATTGTGGTTCAAAGCCAGCCCCGGGCAG
This sequence comes from Dipodomys spectabilis, assembly GCF_019054845.1. NCBI lineage: Eukaryota > Metazoa > Chordata > Mammalia > Rodentia > Heteromyidae > Dipodomys > Dipodomys spectabilis. The sequence continues at coordinate 1,043,060 of NW_024871155.1, read as the reverse complement.
GAAAGTCCGTGAGATGCCTGTCTCCAGTGAACCATGAAGGTGGAGCTGTGGCTCAAGTGGTAGAGCGCCAGCCTTGAGTGAAAAAGTTCAGGGACAGCGCCCAGGCCCTGAGTTCAAACCTCTGAACCAGGAAAAGAGAAAGGAATGTAATACGATGTGATTTTAAACTCTCCACCCTACAGCAATGGTGGGGGGGGGCAGAGTCCTCCCCAAACAAGGGAGACGGAGCTGAGGAACTCTGGGGTCCCAGGAGGCACAAGGGCAGAGGAGGAGGGGCCACCCCCTGCCCAGGCCAGCCCCCCTCCTACCTGCTCCCCAAGAATGGCTTTAACTACAGCCCCCCACAGGTCCCTGCGGCCCTCAGCCTGGCCTCTGCCACCTTCCCTACCTACCCTGTGGGCAGGGACTAAGTCTGAGCCGCCGTGGCCCGGCCTGTGGGCAGCAGAGCTGGCCGGGACAATGGACAAACAGGGCCGCTGCTGTGACAAGGCTGAAGGCCCAGTGGAGGACCAGGATCAGGGCTCAGGATGAAGGCTGGGATGAAGGCTCAGCGTACAGCTGGGATCAGGGATCAGTACAGATCCAGGATCCAGGTTCAGCCTGTCTGGGATCAGGGCTCAGTGAAGACTATTTCCTGACTTTGAAAATAACATGCCCTGTTTCTGGCTAGCTAGACTGATCCTGAGTCCCCCCCTTGACAGCCCTGCTGGGGTCCCCAGATCCCTCTGCCCCAGCCACGGGGAAGTGCTTCCTCGCATCCCAACCAGTCTTCTTTGGGAGAAGGCCCTGATCCTCTTCCCGAGGCCACCTCCTGTCTCTGTGCAGGAGGCCGGGCCTCACTTTTGGATCCTCCCGCTGACATGACTCTCCTTCCCACTCCTGCGTAGGGCTCACTTTTGGGGTGTCTGAAGCCGGGAGGGGGCCGTGCCGCCCTGCGCTGCCCCCACCTCCCCAGCGCCGGGCCTCTCCCGCACGAGGTCAAGTCGGCTTGCTGGCAAGACGCATGGCTCTCATTTTAATTAATTAAAGAAAAATCTAATCACTGCATTAAACTTCTCATTACTCCACTTGAATACCCGTTAAGTAAATTTAATTATCAGAGGCTCGGCTTTCCCGACCTCTTCCATTAGCTGATAAGGGGGGGAGGGCGGGGGCGGGGGAGGGAGAGAGGAGGGGAGGGGGGAGGGGAGGCGAAGGCAGGACTCCTGAGTCAGGCTGGGAGACAGGCTGGGGCCCTGGAGGGGGGGCCCCACCCCCACCCCACCCAGGGCCCCACCCCCACCCCACCCAGGGCCCCACCCCCACCCCACCCAGGGCAGCAGAGACCTAGCACTTGGTGGCAGCCAGTACTGATCGCTTAGTGATTTATATCTGCCTCCTCCCCAAAGTGGGAGGCTGCTCAATAGACTAGCATGAGAAAACAATAAAATAATAAAGTAAGGAGCCTGGCGCTAGCGGCCAGCCATGGCCTCCGAGGCTCACGCCTGTCATCCAGCTACTCAGGAGGCTGAGATCTGAGGATCGCAGCTCAAAGCCAGCCTGGCAGGTAAGTCCGTGAGACTCTGATCTCCAATAAACCACCAGGAAACCGGAAGTGGCGCTGTGGCTCAAGTGGTAGAGCGCTCGCCCTGAGCTGAAGAGCTGAGGGACAGCGCCTAGGCCCAGAGTTCAAGTCCCAGGAAGGACAAAAAAAATGAAATAAAGTTAGAAGACAAATAAGAAAGCAGTTATTTTTGTTTCTGTTTTGTGATTTCAAATCCCATCAGTGCTCAGGAAGTGCGCCTTCATCCCTGGGGACCAAGAAGGCCCAGTGTCCCCAGGCAGGTGGGGGGAGCTGGGAGGTGGGCAGGTGGGGGGAGGGAAGGGTGTCTGCCGCGGAGGCCCAGGGCCCAGCATCCCTTGGGCCAGGCCTGGAGAAGATGAGGCTGGGGGGTGAGGCGGGGCGGGGAGACTCTGGGGGCTGGATGGGGTGAGAGCCCCCGGGGACACGGGCACATCCCTTCCGACTCAGGGTAACGGGGACATGGCCACAGGGTCCCCAGAGGCAAAGCTCACTGGGTCATCTGTCCCAGTAAGACCTGGGTGCCGCCTGCGTTTCCCACGACAGAGATGGGGAAAGGAAGCCAGCTCTCTGAAGGAGTATTACTCGGCCGTTAAAAATGACCAGAGGACTCGCAAGGACACAGAGCGACCGTGTGTGTTCCTCTCTTTGGGACCGTGGGTGAGGCCAGGAGCCCAGTCCCCCCAACGCCCCCCACCCCATCCACAGTGCCCGCTCCGGTGACAGACCCATTTCACAGGTGGAGACGCTGAGGTCTAGAGGAGCCAGACACGGTTCCCAGCTCCGGGGAGACTCTGAGGCCGGCTCCTCCCACGAGGAGGGCCTGGTCGCTTCTGACTTAAGGAACTCTGTGATGGCACAGGGCCCGGGCCCTCCGCCCTCCGCGGCCAGCTGCTGGTTCTAACCCCGGCAGGCTGCACGCCAGTCCTGTGGAGGAGAGGAGACTTCCCTGACTGCTCAAGCAGGGAAACTGAGGCACAGAAAGAGGGAGGGGGGGCTACCCAAGGGCAAAGGACACTTCTAGTCTTCAAACACTTCACGTTGTGGCTCTGTCAGAAAAGTGAGGGGAAATGGGGCGCAGGGACAGGGGATGGGAATATGGGAATACACACCCTTCCCTCCTCTCTCTCTGTCTCTCTCTGTCTCTGTCTGTCTCTGTCTTTCTGTCTGTCTGTCTGTCTCTCTCTTCTTTTGTCAGTCCTGGGGCTTGAACTCAGGGCCTGGGCGCTGTCCCTGAGCTTCTTTTGCTCAAGGCTAGCGCTCTACCACTTGAGCCACAGCAACTCTTGCTGCTTTTTCTGTGTATGTGGTACTAAAGAATCAAACTAAGGGCTTCATGCTAGACAAGCACGCTACCACTAGGCCACATTCCCAACCCTGCATTTTTATTTTGTGAAAATTATTTATTGCAATTAGTGTGTGTGTGTGTGTGTGTGTGTGTGTGTTGGTCATGAGACTTGAACTCAGGGCCTGGACAGTGTCCCTGAGCTTTTGTGCTCAAGGCTGGTGCTCTACCACTTGAGCCACAGCTCCACGGCTGGCTTTGTGGTGGTTATAAGAGTCTCACGGTCTTTCCTGCCCTGGCTGGCTTTAAATCACGATCCTGGGATCTCAGCCTCTGGAGTGTCTAGGATGACAGGCGGGAGCCACAGTGCTCGGCTATCTTTTTTCTTTAAAGAGAATAGAAGGAAGGATCCAGCCAGCAGGGGACGAGGAGGAGGAGGAAGGAGGAGGGAAGAGGGAAGAGGAAGAGAAAGGAGGGGAAGGAGAAGGAAGGAGAGGAGGAGGGAGGGGGAGGAAGGATGAGCGGGAGGAGGGAGGGGAGGAGGGAGCAGTGGGAGGGACAAACCACCCCCATCACGGCCAAGGTCAGAGCAGCAGCGCAGGTCGCAGGTCGGGTGCCTGTAATCAGGTCCAGAGCACTAAGCTCGGGCAGGACATGACTGCGGATGATCTGTCGGCTTTTATGACGCTAAGTACCTCCACAGAGTGGGAATTATCATGGGCCGAAGATGCCAGCCTGCTGTGGGGGGGGGGGTGGCTGAGGCTCCCCCTCCCCCTCCCCCCCCCCTTCCTTCTTCTCCAGGCAAGTGGCAGCCTCGGTGGAGGAAGCGGAAGTCCGGGACACAGGTGGGGGGGATGGTCACACTGATGGGGGGGGCGGCGGCAGAGCAGCCCAGGAACCCTTAGTGCTGGGCCCCAGGCGCGGAGGGCGCAGGGGTCAGGGCTGGGGTCTCCATGGCTGGGACAGGTCATGGCCCCCCACGGTGCCTTCAGCTCACCAGGAGGAGCAACTGGGAGCACCGCTGGCCCTGCGCCCTCCGCTCCCACTGCAGGCCACCCACCCTGCAGCCCTCCCTCCCTCCCTCCCTCCCTCCCTCCCTCCTTCCCTCCGTCCCTCCCAGCGGGAATCTGAGGGTCTGAACTCAGGCTCCTCCCTCAGGGCAGGGCCGTGTCAGAGCAAGGAGACCGCAGGAGAACTCCACGGCAGCGCAGCGAGCTCACGCCTGTCATCCCAGCTTCCCAGGAGGCTGAGTTCTGAGGATCATGGTTCAAAGCCAGCCCGCACAGGAACATCTGCCAGACTCATCTCCAGGGAACCATCAGAAAACTGGAAGTGGAGCTAGGGCTCAAGTGGTAGAGTGCCAGTCCGGGTCCCGAGTTCAAACCCCAGGACAGACAGACAGACAGACAGGCACGCATGTGCGCGCGCGCACACACACACACACACACACACACACACAGAGGGATGCAGAAACGGGGGGGGTCTAGGGGGGCTGTGGGGACGCAGGTGGGGGAGGCTCCAGCCCTGGCCTGGGGCAGGAGGGGGCAGTTTTTTTTTTTTTTTTTTTTTTTTTTTATTGTAAAGCTACTATACAGAGGGTCACAGTTACATGAGTGAGGTTATGAGTACACTTCCTCTTGAACATTGTTACCCCCTCCATTGTTTTCCCCCTACCATCCCCTCCCTCCCTCCCTTCCCCGAGGTTCTTTTTTTTTTTTTTTTTTTTTTTTTGATTGTGATTAAATGATTACATAATTTCAAAGTCACAAGTTCATTCTAACTTCCCTGGAGCAAATTGTCTACCACAGTCTGTAATATATAACAGTGTTCACATGTTATATACCATATTTGTGATCAGCAGCATGAGGATATTTAGTAGTGGTTCAACCAGATGAGCGGGAGTTCTTTGTTTCTTAAGTCCTGTTAGTTTTGTCGTATCACTAACCTTTTGGATCTAGCATCCACTTATGAGGGAGACCATGTACCGTTTGTCTCTTCGTTCTTGGCTTACCTCGCTCAACATGATTCCTTCTAGCTCCATCCATTTCCCTGCAAATGCCATTATTTTGTCATTTCTAATGGCTGCATAATATTCCATTGTGTATAGATACCACAATTTTTGGATCCATTCATCTGTGGTGGGGCACCTAGGTTGTTTCCATATCCTAGCTATTGCGAACAGTGCTGCAATAAACATGGAGGTGCACGTGTCCTTGTATATTGGTTCCTGTTGTTCAGGGTAGATGCCTAGAAGTGGTATGACTGGGTCGTAAGGGAGGTCAATCTTTAGCTTTCTAAAGGAGGGGGCAGTTTTGAAGGGGTCTTGGAGGAGCAGGAGGGGGAGGAGCAAGAAGAGCAAGAGAAGCAGGAGGAGGAGGAGGAGCAGGAGGAGGAGGGGGAGGAGCAGGAGGAGGAGGGGAAAGAGGAGAAGGAGGAGGAGGGGGAGGAGCAGGGGGAGGAGGGGGAGGAGGAAGAGGAGGAGGAGCAGGAGGAGGAGGAGGAGGAGGAGCAGGGGGAGGAGCAGGAGGAGGGGCAGGAGGGGGAGCAGGGGGAGGAGGAGGAGGAGCAGGAGGAGGAGGAGGAGGAGCAGGAGGAGGAGGAGGAGGAGCAGGGGGAGCAGGAGGAAGAGCAGGGGAGGAGGGGGAGGTGGGGAGGAAGGGAGGAGGAGGAGCAGGAGGAGGAGGAGGAGCAGGGGGAGGGGGGAGGAGGAGAAGGAGGAGCAGGAGGAGGAGGAGGAGCAGGGGGAGGAGGGGGAGGAGCAGGAGGAGGGGGAGGAGGGGGAGGAGGAGCAGGGGGAGGGGGAGGAGGAGGAGGAGCAGGGGGAGGGGGAGGAGCAGGGGGAGTAGGAAGAGCAGGAGGAGGAGGAGGAGCAGGGGGAGGAGGGGGAGGGGGGAGGAGGAGGAGGAGGAGCAGGGGGAGGGGGAGGAGGAGCAGGGGGAGGGGGAGGAGGAGCAGGGGGAGGGGGAGGAGGAGGAGGAGCAGGGGGAGGAGGAGCAGGGGGAGGGGGAGGAGGAGCAGGGGGGGAGGAGGAGGAGGTGTGGGTTGGAGGCGGTGGTAGAGGCATTGGAGGAGGCGCAGGCTGAGTGGGCGCAGGGCAGGGGGTGAGGGGGAGGCCGGCCCCTCCGGGGAGGGGAGGACCATCGGTAGCCTGAAGGGTTGCGGGGGTGTGTGTGTGGATCACTGCAGCTGCAGCGCGCCGCAGGGTCACACAGGAGAGGACCGGAGGCGGGGCGGGCCCGGGGTGGAGAGGAAGAGGAGCCACAGGCAAGGCCGGTCGCTGCCACCCGCCAGCCAGCAAGACGGCGACCCGACCCGCCACAGAGCCCTCCCTCCACCCGACTGTCCACCCCTCCAGCATCCGTGTCAACCCATGTCAGTCCATCTGTCCATCCATCCACCCATCCATTCTTCCATCCATTCTCTCATCTACCCATTTATCCATCTGTCCATCTTTTTCATCCATCTGTCCATCCATCCATCCATCTATCTTTCCGCCCATCCATCTCTCCATCTGTCCATCTATCTATCCATCCATCTATAGATCATCTATCCATCTCTCCATCCGTTTATCCATCTGTCCATCTTTTTCCATCCATCTGTCCATCTTTTTCCATCCATCTGTCCATCTGTGCATCCATCTTGCCATCTGTCCATCCATCCATCTATCCATTTGTCCACCTATCATCCATCCATCCATCCATCTGTCCACCCATCTTTTCCATCCATCTTTCCATCTATCCATTCATCCATGCATCCATCCATCTATCTGTCCATTCATCATCCAACTGCCCATCTATCTATCTGTCCATTTGTCCATCTACCTATCCATCTTTCTATCTGTCCACCATCCATCCGTCCATCCATCCATCTGTCCCTCCATCCCTCCATCCGTCCATCCATCCATCTGTCCATCCGTCTGTCACTGCTGCGCACGCAGCTGCAAATGAGCGCGGTGTGCTGCCCAGTCCGCCGGCATCCACTGGGCATCTCGTTTATTCTCAGCTTCTTTCAATTGCAGGGAAACTGAGGCCCAGAGATTCTGCTCAGGAAAGGATCAGGTGGGCACCAGACAGGAACTAGACAGAACTAGGGCTGTCCTGGGTGGGGCTGGCTGGGTCTGTGTCTGGGGAGGGAGGTCACAGGGGAGCCGGCCGGCCTCCACGGAGCCCAATACAAGCATGGCTGGACCCCACAGGAGGGGGCAGAGGGAGGGGTGGGGGAGGGGAACGGGGAGGGGAGGGAGGGGGGGAGTCCCAAGCCACTCCAAGTAGTTGCTTCTGCTGGTCCCCTGGAGGGGGCGTTGGGGATAAGAGGTGGGAGAGAATCTTCCAGAAGCAAGCCACAGGACCCAGAAGCAAGCCACAGGGTGAAAGGTGATATGGGGCTGTGGCAGCAAGGCCACAGCTGGGGGCTGGAAGAGTCTAGAAGGCCTAAGAGAGCTGGGGGCCAGTGAGCGGTGGCCAGTTACAGCCTTGGTGGCATCCAGGCCCGCAGGCCACGGAAGGCAGCGTCCCTAACGCACTGTGCTTCTTGCCTGTAGTGTCTTGCCCTCTCTGGTCTCCAGTGGCTCATCTGTAACCTGAAATATGCCAGGCCGCGGGGCGAGGGGTGAGGACTGGCGCAAGCCGTGAACGCCACCTGCCAGGGGAGCTGCGCAGGGAAGGCCCCGTGTCTCTGTCCTGGGGCGTGAACACGCGCTGGTGTGGCTTTTCCACACAGGCTGGCGCTTACCCCGTGAGCCCCTCCTCCACGACCAAGTCTCAGCGCTGTCACTTCCCAGGCCGGGCTGGGTAGGACTGCAGGCGTGCCCACGGGGTGTGGTCCGCTTCAGCACTCTGGACAGCGCCACGAGGCCAGGCCGCCACCCTGGCTTCTCCCCACACCCCACGATGGGGTGTGTGTGCACGTGTGTGCGCACGTGCGTGTGCCAGTCCTGGGACTTGAACTCAGGGCCCGGATGCTGTCCTTCAGCTGTTACACTTGAGGCTGCCGCTGCACCACTTGAGCCACAGCTCCACTTCTGGTTTTCTGGTGGCTCAGGAGACATTAGGGTCTCATGGACGTTCCTGCCTGGGCTGGCTTCGAACTGTGATCCTCCTCAGATCTCAGCCTCCTGAGTCCCGGGGATGACAGGCGGGAGCCGCCAGCGCCGGGCCACGTGTTTTGGATGGCGGCTCTGGAGCCTGCCTGTGCACCTGGCAACGGCTGCTCTTCCTGCAATGAGCTGGATTTTTAGGCCTTTCGAAAGAAATCTCCGCTAATGAGGAGAAGGGCTTCTGCGGCATTGGACGTCAAGGCGGCTGGGAATTGGTGGCACCAGGCTGGGCCTGGGGTGGGGGTGGGGGAGGGGCAGGGGATGATGGGCGGGCGCTGCAGAGTCGGACGCTGCGCCGTGGCTCAGGTGGTAGAACATCAGCCCTGAGCAAGAAAGATCAGGGACAGCGCCCAGGCCCTGAGTTCAAGCCTGAGCCTCCCGCGTCTGGCTGGAGGGTGGGCATGGAGGGTGGGCACGGAGGCCCACCATACCTCAGGCCCAGACCGCCGTCCTCCTGCGTCCCGTCCCTCTGAGTCTCCCCGCTGCCTCCCGCCTCCTGCCGGTGCCTCTGGGCTGCGTCCCTGGCCCCTGCTTCCTGGCTAGGTTTCCCTAGGCTGCTATGAACTCCCAAGGCCTTCCCATCTCTACCTCCGAGGGCTGGGATTACAGGCGTGTGCTACTACACCTGGCCCGGCTTGGTTGGTATTGACCATCCTGCCATCTTTAACCAGACTGTCCCCTCCCCATCACCAGCCATGTGACTAGGACCGTAGCAGTCCCCCCCTCAAATACAGGGGATCCAGAATCTGCACGGCCCCCTCCCATTTTCCCTCCTGGCCTCTTCCAGCTCAACCCAAGAGATTTTCTGATGAGTCCCCGCCCTGCTGCCATCCCTCCCCCACCCCAAATGTGCCCGGTGCATGCGGCGCTCTCCTGCCACACTTCCTCCCCCCCCCCCCGTGAACCCCAGCACTGCCCAACACCAGGCAGGCCTAGCACAGCAGCGGAGCTCAGTCGTGACTGCCGCCCACACCCTCCACGCCCCCCCAAGCATCGCGTGACGCCGGTGCCCACGCCAACCAGCTGGGGCGGCCGCCAGCCATGCACACAGGCTGGGGTGTGTGTGTGCGTGTGTGGGCATGCTCAGGTACTGGGGCTTGAACTCAGGGCCTGGGCGCTGTCCCTGAGCTGTTTGTGCTCAAGGCTAGCACTCTACCACTTGAGCCACAGCACCGCTTCTGGCTTTTTCTGAGTATGTAGTACTGAGGAATCGAACCCAGGGCTTCTTGCATGCTAGGTAAGTGCTCTACCACTAGGCCACCTTCCCAGCCCAACACGCTAAGATTTCTGCCTGCTGGAATCTTCTGGCAAGTCCTCTGGAGCGGAACTCTCCAGGGCGAACTGCTCCTGGGGTCCCGCAGGCCACGGGGGGGGGGGGGGGGGCTGGGATTCTGGTGCTGAGCTCCTAGGGCTGGCTGGAGTGGTGTCAGTGGCCTGGTGTGTGGGGCAGGGCCATGCTCCATGCGTGGCGCCCAGAGGGCTCCGTGCGGGGACTGCCCGCCCCGTCTCCTGGCAGTGGGCACAGGAGGGCCGGGCAGCCGCCGGGCAGGCCCAGGCCGGGCAGGTGAGGCTGAGGGGTGAGTTAGGCACGCAGCCTGGCTTAACCTGAACCTCACTGTCATAAACAGGCTGTGGCCGGGCAGGGTGTCTCACACCTGTAGTCCTAACCACCCAGGAGGCTGAGATCTGAGGATGGTGGTTAGAGGCCAGCCCAGGCAAAACGTCCATGAGACTCTGATCTGAACCAAGAGAAAGCTGCAAGTGGTGGCATGCACCTGTCTTCTGAGACTTGGGAAGTAGAAACAGGAGGATCAAGGTTCAACCTGCACTGGCCACAAAGAAAAAAGAGTCCCTGTTTCAAATATAATCAGAACAAAAACAGGCTGGGGGCGTAGCTCATGTGCGCAGCCCCCCCATCCCCCCCCAGCAAGGCTGTGCCCTAAATTCAAACCCTCCCCCATCCCCCCCCAGCAAGGCTGTGCCCTAAATTCAAACCCTGGATCAGCCTATAAATAGCCAGGCATCGTGGCTCACACCTGTCACCCCAGCTACTCAGGAGGCTGAGATCGGAGGATCGCAGTTTGAAGGCAGCCTGGCAGGAAAGTCCGTGCAACTCTACTCTCCAATGAACCAGCAAAATGACACCAGAGGCGCTGTGGCTCAAGTGGTAGAGCGCCAGCCTTGAGTGACAGAGCTCCGGGACTGAGTTCAAGCCCCAGGACTGGCACAAAAAACAACCACAGAGAGATGCCAGGTGCAGGTGGGTCACGCCTGTCATACCCATATGCACGTGCTTGTGCAACACACACAAACACGCATCACACTCAGACGTGTGCCCAAACATGTGGTCACACACGTGTTTATACAATGCACCCGGCCCGCAGGCCTGTGCTGATACATTCGTGTGACACACCTGTATGCGTGTGCAGACACGCGCACACGCACAGCACACGCTCACACAGCAGACCCAGCTCACGCATGAACACGCATGCGCACTGATGTGCTCACACCACACCGAGACCCAGGCACACACATCACACACACGTGCTCACACACACAAGTCACACAACTAGATGCCCTCCGGCGTGTCCACACGCGCGCACACGGGCTTCTCGTGTGTAAACACGATTACACGAGGCGCTTGCCCTGTCACACATGCGCGTGCTCACTCACATGCACACGCGAATACACAGCACACACATGCGTGTACACATATGCACACGCAGGTGGACACATCACACTCTCCCATATGCAGGGCATGCACACGCTCACCCCAGCCATGGGCACGCCATGACCTCTGACCCCTGACCCCAGTCACCTGAGGCCACCCAGCAGAGCTGCGGCCCCTCCCTCTCTTGCGCCTCTCCTCCCGCCCCACATCCACACAGGACTGGTGACCCCTGCTCCTAGCCCAGCACCCTCCAACCCCCCAGGCCGGCCTGCCTGCCTTCCTTCCTTCCTTCCTTCCTTCCTTCCTTCCTTCCTTCCTTCCTTTTCTGCTGGTCCTGGGGCCTGAACTCGGGCCTGGGTGCTGTCAAGAGCTTTTTCACTCAAGGCTGGTGCTCTACCACTTGAGCCACAGCTCCACTGCTGGCTTATTGCTGGTTCATTGGAGAGAAGAGTCTCTTGGACTTTTTCCCGCCCGGGCGGGCCTCAAACCGTGATCCTCGGGTCTCAGCCTCCTGAGTAGCTGGGATGGCAGGTGTGAATGAAGGCGCCCAGCCTATCATTTTCCTTTATTAGAGCTCATTCATTATCCCTGTGCTCCCCGAGGAACTCTGCAGTGATCGGAGCAGCACGCAACCCCCGGCTCAGCCCGCCCAGGGCCAGGCCTGGACGCATCCTCCAGCCCAGCCCTCTGCCCATGTCCAGCCCCACAGGCCTGGGGCCCCGGCGCCAGCCACAGGGGACGCCTGGAATCCGTGGAAACGAAGCATAAATGGCGGAGAAAGGACCCCTTCCTGGCGTTAACAGAAGGCTGGAGCGTTTAGGCAGAGCAATGGAACTGTTTTTATTAATCAGAACCGCTATAAAGAAAGCATTTTAATTAACATAATTATCCCAATCGCGGAGAGCAATCCTTACCCCGTAGATACTTTTCAGACTAAAGATGCAAGCTGTCACACTCCCTCATAATTAAGGCACGCCAGCGATGTTTCTCCCGTCACCTCTCCAGGGCGAAGCGGCTCCGGGGCTGAGAACTCGGAGGGGACCCGCAGGTGTGGGGCTAAGTCTCACGCCTGTCATCCCAGCTACTCAGGAGGCTGAGATCTGAGGATGGCAGTTCGACGTCAGCCTGGGCAGGAAAGGCCATGAGAGTCTTCTCTCCAGAAACTGGAAGTGGTGCTGTGGCTCAAGTGGTAGAGCACTCGCCTTGACCAAAAAAGAACCCAGGGACAGTGCCCCAGACTTTTTTTGTCGGGCTGGCTTTGAACCACAATCCTCAGATCTCCGCCTTCTGAGTAGCTGGGGTTACAGGCGTGAGCACCAGTGCTTGTCTGACCTTAGAACCTGCATCTCTCGAGTCTCAGCTTCTCCACCGGCTCACCCGGCGCCTGCCGCCCTTGGAGGCGTCTGGGGAGGGAGAGCAGGGTGCTGCCCAGTGCAGTGACCCCACACCCCAGGCTGCCGCTTCTTCCCTGCAGAGGTGCTTAGGTTTTAGTACCTCTTAAATAGGAGCCTGCAAAGTGTACGGTCAGCGCTTTCTAAATGGCTTGTTAATGTCCCCGTAAAGCCAGGGTGACAGCTGGCACCGGGCAGCCCGAACGCGGCACCCAGGCTCCACACACCACTGCGCCGAGCCTCTGGCCTCCAGCCTCGCCCCGGTCCCCAGGACCCAGGAACTCGACTGCACCCAACAAAAGGTGCTCAGTGCCCACCGCCTCCCCCCTAGACTCCCTGCTTGGTGATGGCCCGCAGATGCAGGCCCCGCCTGGGGAACCACCAGCCCCATCTGCCATCTGCCAGCTCTGTGACCACCAGCCAGCGTCTAAACCTCTCTGGGCCTCAGGGTTCCTCCTCCATAAAACGGTCATGCCGGGCCGGGCGCTGTTATTACACCTGTCATCTAGCTACTCCAGATGCTGTGACTGGAGGATTGTAGTTCAAAACCAGCCCAGGCAGCAAAGTCTGTGAGACTCTTATCTCCAAGAAACCGCCAAAAAGCCGGAAGTGGCGCTGTGGCTCAAGTGGTAGAGCACCAGCCTTGAGTGAAAAAAACCCAGGGACAGCGCGCAGGCCCTGAGTTCAAGCCCCAGGACCAGCACAAAAAGCCAAGAGAAAGAACAAGAACAGGTACCTGCTCTGTTCTGCTCTGCGAGGGGCCCCCGTGGGCCTCAGTTTCCCCGGGTGGGGGGACACACCCTTCCTGCCGCCAGCGTTGCAAGGCGGCTGTGAGGGGGTGGGAGTGGGGGGAGGCGCTTGCAGGACTGGGGTGCAGTGTGGCCCCCCCAGAACTGTATTTTTAGCTGGACTACTTTCTCTCCCCTCCCCCTGCTCCAGTGGGCGGAGGGACACAAATAGCCTGTGTGTGCGCGCGCGTGTCTGCGCCTGGCTATAAATAGTGGTGCAGACCAGGGGCCGTGCCCACGCCGCCTGAGCAGTGCCGAGGGACGGGGACAGGGTGGCCCAGCCCTGCACACGCACACGTACGCACACGCGTGCACACGCATGCAGGTGCCCCTCTCAGAAGCCTCTTAGGAGCCAGGATGTTGGCACCCAGGGGCTCAGGGAGCAGGAGGCCCCGGAGCACATACCAAGGGCAGGTGGCAGGAAAGTACCCACCTCTCCTGACTCGTCCGTAAACTTGCCCCTCCCGCCCCTTGAGTCTGGGGTACCATGACCTTTCTCTGTCCCTCCCATGAGCACCGTTCACCTTTGAGCCTGCGCCCTCCCGGCTGGAGCAGATAAAGTACCACCTACCCTGCAGTGTGACCTCCAGCAGTGTCCTAACCTCTCTGAGCCTCAAGTTCCCCCCCCCCCCATAAAACAGCCGTTCGAGGCAGCTCATGCCTGCCATCCTAGTTACTTGAGAGGCTGAGATCTGAAGATCACGGTTCAAAACCAGCTCCTCAAAAAGTTAATAGAAAACAAAACGGAATCACCCCACAATCCAGCGATGCATATCCGGGACATCTCCCAAGGACCTGCAAACAGATGTTTGTACCCCGGTTCACTGCCCCAACCCCCCCAATCACAATGGCCAAGAAGTAGGAGAGACTCCCCTCCCCAACATCTGTCAGCCCTCGAGCAGATAAACAAACCCAGTACCCACATGGGATGGAATATTACTCAGCCCGCAAAAAGGAAAGAGAGACTAATGTATGCTACTAACGTATGCTGCCTTGGGGCTGAGCCTTGAGGATGTTGGGCGGATGTGTAGGAGTCCACTCACAGGAAGGAGCTAAGGTGGACAAAGTCTTTTTTTGGAGGGGAAAGGGGGTGTCAGTCATGGGGCTTGAGCTCAGTGCCTGGGCTCTGTCCTTGAGCTCTTTTTGCTCAAAGTTAATGCTCTACCCACCCTCCATTTTTTTTTGGTCAGTTGTGGAGGCTGAACTCTGGGCTTGGGCGCTGTCCCTCAGCTCTTCAGCTCAAGGCTAGCGCTCTACCCCTTGAGCCACAGTGCCACCTCCAGCTTTTTTCTGCTTATGTGGTGCTGAGGAATCGAACCCAGGGCCTCAGGCATGCAAGGCAAGCGCCCTACCACTGAGCCACCTTCCCAGCCCTGCTCTACCACTCTGAGCCACAGCTCTGGTTGTTCGTTGGAGATAAGAACCTTTCCCACACCTCAACTGGCCTCAAACCATTGTCCTCAGACCTCAGCCTCCTGAGTATCTGGGATGACAGGGGTGAGCCACCAGCGACCGACTGTAATACCCACAGAGAGGTTGGGCAACTTTCCCAAGGCCACACAGCACCCACGGGGAGTCAATGTACACCCGGACACTTGGAGGGTGGGCAGAGGGAGAGAGAGGGCAGAGGGCAGGCAGCCGGGCACAGAACCTGAGCTCTTCCCTTCTCCTGCGTGTTAACCAGACCCGTCCCCGACCCCACCCACCCGCCAGAAAAGCCGGGGCTGAGGTCTGATCGGAGGGAGGCAGAACTCAGTGACATCAAACGCCAGAAAAGGATGAGAGAATTTCAAACAGACACACTCTGAGCTTTTCAAGGCAGAAATGTAGGACGCTGGCCTGCCGCTCACCTCGCCTTCCACTGTGAGTCTGAAAGATGGTGCCTGGAGCTCAGCGCCCCCCCCCCCCCCGCCCACAGCCAGCCAGCAGCACTAGGCCACAAGCCTGATGTCCAGCACCCCCCCCCACGCCAGGCAGGGCTGTGCCCGCTACCTTCCGGGCTGTGCTGGACAGACCCAGCTCGCCCCCCCCTTTTTTCTTTTGTCAGTCTTGAGGCTTGAACTCTGGGCCTGGGCGCTGTCCCTCAGCTCTTCAGCTCAAGGCAAGCGCTCTACCACTTGAGCCACAGTGCTACTTCTGGTTTTCTGAGTAGTTCACTGGAGATAAGAGTCTCACAGACTTTCCTGCCTGGGCTGGCTTTGAACCATGATCCTCAGCTCTCAGCCTCTTGAGTAGCTAGCTAGGATGACAGGTGTGAGCCACCAGCACCTGGCTGCCAGCTCTCTTTTCTAGAAGGTTCTTCGCGTGTCTGGTCCCTCCACACAAGTATGTGCTTCTCCTAAGTGTGGCTTCTCCTAAGACAAGAGAGTTAGCCGATGGGCTGGGAAGGTAGCTCAGTGGTAGCGCGCTTGCCTTGCATGCAGGAAGCCCTGGGTTCGATTCCCTCAGTACCACGTACACAGAAAAAGCCAGAAGTGGCGCTGTGGCTCAAGTGGTCGAGTGCTAGCTTTGAGCTGAAGAGCTCAGGGACAGTGCCCAGGCCCTGGGTTTAAGCCCTAGGACTAGGGGTGGGGGGGAGAGTTGCCCGAGGCTGGCATGGCCCCGCCTGGCTTTGACTGCCCCCCCCTGTGCCCCTGTGTGGCCCCCTTGCAGGGCAGGAGGGCACAGGGCGGTTCCTGGGGGCTTGGGGGTGGGGCTTCCGCAGAGGTGGCTGCGGGGGGGGGGGGTGGCGTGGGGAGGGCAGCAACCAGGGCCACGTCTGACAAAGACAGAGCACCAGGCACTGGTGGCTCACCCCTGTCCACCCAGCTACTCAGGAGGCCGAGATCTGAGGATCGTGGTTTGAGGTCAGCCAGGGAAGGAAGGCAAAGTCCGTGAGACTCTTACTTCCAATGAACCAGCACAAAGCCAGCAGTGGAGCCAGGGCTTGAGGGCTAGCACACCTCCTGACCCGCACGGCCCTCACCCCGGGCCTAATGCAGCCTGCCTCCACTTCCCCTGCACTGGGGCCTGGCACAGACAGTGCCCGTCCCCAGCCAGCAGCCGGGGCTCCCGTCTCCAGGGAAGACGAAACAGCTCCTTCACCATGGAATCTGTTGCCAAGATGAATGAACTCAGTAGGGAATGAAAAGCTCTCTCACAGACTGAGAGAGAGACGGAGGGGCGTGGCAGATGATCACCGTGAGCGCGCCTCCTCCAGGCAGGCCGCCCAGATGGCCAACGTGGCCGCACGGCCAGCATCTCCTCTCTGGAAAGGCAGCGGGGCTGTGTGGGCCTCAGTGGCCCCGCCATGCCTTCCCCAGCCCCACGGTCCTTGGGCCTGGCCCACGCCCCTGACTCACGTTTCAACGTGTATTGAGCACCAGCTGTGTCCAGGTCTACACCCTCTCAACACCCACGGAACGCCCTGTGAGGAGCCTGCATGTGTGTGTGCGTGTGTCTGTCTGTCTGTCTGTCTGTCTGTGGCTTGAACTCAGGGCCTCTCACTCTCCACTCTCCTTTAGCTTTTCTGCTCAAGGCTGGTGCTCTACCACTTGAGCCACAGCTTCCACTCGGGACGTTTTGCTGGTTCGCTGGAGATAGAGTCTCACAGACTTTCCTGCCCTGGCTGGCTTTGACCCTCGATCCTCCGATCTCAGCCTCTACCCATCTGAACCTCCGCTGCCGTGTGCTGCTTCCTGCCCCGTGGGTGCTGGGGATCTAGTTGCTCAACGAACGGATAAAGGAGGGAGTGAATAAATGAAGGGGGGAATGCGTGAGTGAACGAATGAGTGGGCCGTGCTTGCTCTCCTTGGCCCCCGTGGCTGTGTCCGGCTCCTCTTAGACTCTTCCTCCCGGGCTGAGGCCGTGGTGCACAGGGCAGGCGCCGCGGGCTGGGCCACAGCCACATGGTGTGGCTCCACCCCCTCCCCAGTGTGGCTCCACCCTCCCTGGTGTGGCTCCACCCCTCCCCGGTGTGGCTCCACCCCCTCCCCAGTGTGGCTCCACCCCCTCCCCGGTGTGGCTCCACCCCCTCCCTGGTGTGGCTCCACCCCCTCCCTGGTGTGGCTCCACCCCCCCGGTGTGGCTCCACCCCCTCCCTGGTGTGGCTCCACCCCCTCCCTGGTGTGGCTCCACCCCCCCGGTGTGGCTCCACCCCTCCACCCCCTCCCTGGTGTGGCTCCACCCCCTCCCTGGTGTGGCTCCACCCCCTCCCTGGTGTGGCTCCACCCCCCCGGTGTGGCTCCACCCCTCCACCCCCTCCCTGGTGTGGCTCCACCCCCTCCCTGGTGTGGCTCCACCCCCTCCCTGGTGTGGCTCCACCCCCTCCCTGGTGTGGCTCCACCCCCCCGGTGTGGCTCCACCCCCCCGGTGTGGCTCCACCCCCTCCCTGGTGTGGCTCCACCCCCCGGTGTGGCTCCACCCCTCCACCCCCTCCCTGGTGTGGCTCCACCCCCCCTGGTGTGGCTCCACCCCCTCCCTGGTGTGGCTCCACCCCCCGGTGTGGCTCCACCCCTCTCCCTGCCCTGCGAGCCGGGCGCTCGCACCTGCCCGCTGGGCCGTGGAGGAGCGCGCAGGGGCTCGGGGCAGCGGAGCAGGGCTGGCACAGGGCCAGGCCACCTGCCGACAGCTGGCACCGCGGCCGCCCTGCCAGTAATCGCGTTAGCCGGCGGAAATTGGTGCAGAGAGGTTTTCTCCCCCGCCCCCCCCCCCGCCCCTCCTTTTCCTCCTCTCCCCTGGCCGTGGCCACGAGTGGGAAGATGGATCTTCGCCCGGGATGCGGGAGATAACTCGCCATAATGAACTCCTCTGTCCCTGCTGCTGATGGGCAAAAGGCTGTCCTGGGGATCTGGGGGAAGGGGGGGCTGGAGGCCCGTGGCCCCGCTTCCTGCTCCCCCAGGCCCAGCTCACCCACCGGCCTCAGCCCGCTCCCAGCGCCCTTGAGATGTCTGCATGGCATAAAGGTTAAAAATAATATCTTTCCTCTTGCAGGTTTTAAAAATAATCACGGTGAGGTCAGGGCCTTGGGCCCTCCATCACCCCGGGGACACGCCCTCACAGCCCCCCCCCAGTCACACACCTGCCTCAAAACAGTTTGGAAGGAAACCATTAAGGCCGCCGGCCGCCCAGGCGCTGCCAGCCTGTGGCTTTTGTTCCCACAAACAACTCTGCCAAGCACTTCCCCCTAGTGACACAAAGGGGACACGGCTCACGGAGGGGGTGGGTGTCCAGAGGCCTCTCTCTAAGCTGGAGTTCTGCGCACATTCACACACGGCTCTGGGCTGGGAGCCAGGGCTCCAGAGAGATGGTCCAACTCACATGATCCACCCCAGTGGCCCGTGAGACGGTGACAAACAGTGACCCGTCACCAGCCACCATGGCAGAGGGGACTCTGGGGTGGGAGCTTTGAAGGGAAGTCGGAGAGATCTACAGAGAGCAATCATGGAGGGCTTCCCAGAGGAGGTGGAAGGTAACGCTGGCACCATCGAGCCCCAGAAGGTGCCAGGGCCTTGGGGAGGGTCTGCTCTCAGGACAGGCTGCCCAACAGGGCCCCCTCCCCTGGTGATCTCTGATGGCAGAGGGAGGCCATGTCCTGGGCACTAGAGGCCTTTCCTAGGCTGGGCCAAGGAGAAGAGAGCGAGGTTCTAGCTCGGGTCAGTGAAGGCCAGAGGCAGGCTGAGGACGAATGAGCCGGTGGATGAGTGGAGGAAGGGTTTGGAAAGGTTCAGGAAGGGCCTGAGGATGGGGAGCCCTGGATTGACGCTGTCCGCGCTGACTTCTCCCCCAGACACCCCGGCCCCCCGCAAAAAAAAGTCCAAGAGGCCCTGGATCGCCTCAGATTTCCACCCTCTGCCTTTGGGCACCGAGGCCCAACTTCACTGCAGTACTTGAGACACTATCTAAAATATACCCAGCAAAAAACAGGGCTGGAGGTATGGCTCAAGTGGTAGAGCACCAGTCCAGCTGGCTTGAGGCCTTGAGTTCAAGTCCACTAATGTTAAAAAAACAAAAACAAGAACAGCATCATTCAGCTGGGCACCAGTAGCTCATGCCTGTAATCCTAGTTCCTCAGGAGTATGAGATCGGAAGATCAGTGTTCAAACCCAGCCCAGACAGGAAAAGTTCCTGAGATGCTTATCTCCAAAGAACCCCCAGAAAACCAGAAGTGATGCTGTGGCTCAAGTGGTAGAGCGCTTGCCTTGAGCTGAAGAGCTGAGAGACAGCGCCCAGGCCCAGAGTTCAGGCCCCACAACCAACAAAAAGAAAAAAAGTGAGGTGTGGGGAGGGGGATGCGAAGGGCTCTGTGCTTCCCCGAGGTGCTCAGAGCGGCCTGGGCCACAGCCAGGCCACCCCGGTGGGCACAGTGGCCAGCCGTTTCCCCAGGGCCCATTACTACCAGAACTAAAGCAGCGACCTTGTGGTCCGGAGCCGCGTGCATGGCTTCCTGCCCCAGCCCAGCTTGTGGCCACTGGAGCTGAGGATTCCAAGGTCACCAGGTGGAGTTGGAGGCCCAGGACACCCTGCCCCCCGTAACCAGCCCCACTCGGACTGGAGCCCATGCCTGGTCTCCAGGAAGACTGCAGGGCTTGTCCAGAAGGTTCAGTCACAGTTGTGTGTGTGTGCACGTGTGTGTGTGATTCCTGATGCTTGAATTCAGGGCCTGGGTGCTGTGCCTGAGCTTTCTTCTCCTCCTCCTCCTCCTTCCTCCTTCCTCCTCTTCCTCTTCTTCTTCTTCCCAGCTCCCTGTGGCAGGGGCGGGTGTGGGACACTATGGGAGTCCAGCAGGTGTGACCTCAGCAAAGCCGCCTGAGCCACTTGGGAAAGGACCAGTCAGTCAGTTAATAAACACTGCCCAGGCCGGGCGCCTGTGGCTCACCCCTGTCATCCTAGCTACTCAGGAGGCTGAGAGCTGAGGATCGCGGTTCAAAGCCAGCCTGGGCAGGAAAGTCCTTGAGACTCTTACCTCCAATAAACCACCAGAAAACCAGAAGTGGCGCTGTGGCTCAAGTGGTAGAGCTGATAAGCTCAGGGACAGTGCCCATGCCCAGAGTTCAGGCGCCCCACGACTGACCAAAAATAAAAACACTGCCCGGGGGGTCCCCATAAACACAGGTGAGTGAGAAGCCTTCCCTAATTTGCTCCTCGAAACCCATTCCCCTACTCACACAAATGCTGGCATCAGTCCCTCTTTCCTGCCTGTCCAACTCCTACCCAGCTAATTGTTTTAGGTTCACAGCCGACACTGCCATCTCCTCCAGGAAGCCTGCCCTGATTGCCCTCATGCTCCTCAGAGGACGCTGAATCTACACACACACACACACACACACACACACACCCCATCCGGCTGCAGGGCTCCGGCAGCAGCTAGCTGGGCCTGCTAGCAGTAAGGGGCCCATGATGGATGACACCATTCAGAACGAAGCACATCCCACGGCTCGCGTGCCAGATGAAGTGGGGCGGTGTATCTATCCTAGAGACGCTTAATGAAGGTGCTGGCCAGAACGGATGGACAGAGTACACACACCTGCCCCCCCCACCCAGCTCCTCCAGGCCTCACCCAACCTTTCTTTTGTTGTTGCCAGTATTGAGGCGTGAACTCCGGGCCTGAGTACCATCCCTGAGCTTTTTCGCTCAAGGCTGGAGCCGCTGCCACTTGAACCACACGTCCACTCTGGCTTTTTGCTGGTTCATTGGAGATAGAGTCTCACAGACTTTTCTGCCCCGGGCTGGCTTTGAACTATGATCCTCAGATCTCAGCCTCCTGAGTAGCTAGGATGGCAGGCGTGAGCTACTGGTGTCTGGCTTATCTGAGCTTTATTAGAATCTAAGGTGAGGGGTCACTGAGAGGTTGGAGCACCACCGAGACCTCAATATCCAGATGGCAAGACAGGCCACAGAAGGAATCACAGGAGAAAGGTGGACAAGAACCCCAGGTCCGGCCTTCCACCACAGCCTCTCCCCCTCCTTTCTTTTTCTTTTTCTTTTTTGTCGGTCATGAGGTTTGAACTCAGGGCCTGGGCAATATCCCTGAGCTCTTTATGCTCAAGGTGAGCTCTCTACCACTTGAGCCACGGCACCACTTCTGGTTTTCTGGTGGCTCATCGGAGATAAGAGTCTCACAGGACTTTCCTACCCAGGCTGGCTTTGAACCGTGATCCTCAGCTCTCAGCCTCCTGAGTAGCTGGGATGACAGGCGTGAGCCACCAGCGCCCTCTCCTTTCTAAAGCTTCCCTGCCTTTAACTCTGAAGCATCTTCTAAGACAGTCCCTGGCCATCTTATCCCCTGGCCCAGGAACCGCTCCTCCTGACCACCCCCCCTCGAACCCCTGTGTCCCTAGTCCCCCCTCACCAGGCTGGGCACCGGTCCACGTCCTGTCCCCAGCTACCCGATGCCACCACCAAGCCACCGCAGACACCCAGGGCTGGTGGGCGGCCATCAGGAGGACAGGCAGGGGCCTGCTCTGAGCCCCGGAGAAGCCTCCTGTGCGCCTAGCATTCCCTTCGGGCTGGCATCCCGTGCACCCCAAACTCCCAAGTGAGACTTTTACAGGAATCGCAAGCCGGCGTGCTGAGAACAAATCCCTCAATCAAATTAATGAGACAGTGACCTGCTCGTGAGCCCAGAGGAGGGGAGGGGCAGCTGAGCTGAGAATCAGAGGCCCACACCGTGCAGGGCTGAGTGGGGGCCGCCGCGCCGGCATCTTCCCGCGCTGCCCCCTGCCTGAAATGTCCCTATTAAAGGGAAACATTGCTCCCGTCGGGATCGGAGACATTAAAGTCTCTTATTAAACCGAGGCTGTCTTGGAGAGCAATGGATCCTGGGTAGCTCCCCACCCCCCACATGACAGCAGAGAAAGTGGGGAGGGGGGACCACAGGGAGGGGACCCCAGCAGCGGTGGTGGCAAGGCTGAAGCTCAGGGGACAAAGGGCTGGGCAAAAGGCACACAGCCCAGTGAGTGGCAGAGCCCAAATTTGAACCCAGGTAGGGCCGAGCCCCGGGCCAAATTCATCTTCTCCCTCCTCCCAAGGGATACCAAGCTACGTATTTAGGGACAGGCCAGGGTCTGCACCACTAAGGCAATTTTTTTTCTTTTTCTTTCTTTTTTTTTGTCAGTTCTGGGGCTTGAACTCTGGGCCTAGGCACTGTCCCTCAGCTCTTCAGCTCAAGGCTAGCGCTCTACCACTTGAGCCACAGCGCCATGTCTGGTTTTCTGGTGGTTTATTAGAAATAAGAATCTCATGGACTTTCCTGCCAGGGCTGACTTTGAACTGCAATCCTCAAGTCTCAGCCTCCAGAGTAGCTAGGATGACAGGCGTGAGCCACCAGCACCTAGCAGAAATTTTCTTTTTGAGTTAACCCAAGTTCCAGCCATGGCTCTGAAACTGCCTCAGGCCCAGGCTTCCCCAGCCTGGAGGAGAACTCAGCTCTGGTCACGGCCCAGGGTCTGTCCCCAGAGGAGTTCCCTGCCCTGCAACCAGACACCCTCCCCAGCTGCCCAGCCCAGCCCTCAGGAAGACTCCAGAACCCGGAGGCAGCCGCTGTGGGGGGAGGATGAGCAAGGGACCAGGGGACATCGGAAGGCCTACCCCCAGATTTGCCCTGGGAAAGATCCTGACCTCCTCAGTCCCCAGCTTGTTCCCACAGGGCCCTGGACAACAGCCTGGCCTACCTGCCCCACTCCAGACCTTAAAGCTTGGCCACGGGGTGTCCTGGAGGAAAGGCCTGGGGACCCCAACACCTCCAGATCAGTAAATCTTATGCAACTGCATCCCCCCCACCCCCCCACCCCCAGCCCAGGCCCCCATACCCAAACAGGGCTGACAGCCTGTTTGGTCTCCACAGCCCACGGCAGCTGGGCTCACCACCCTGAGCTAGGATTTAGATCACACCTCAGTGGGCAGGCCTGTAATCTCCTCTTAGGAATGCACCCCGACCCCCCCCCCCCAACTCCCACAGTGAGGCCTGGGGAGGCTGTTCCTGGACCTTTCTGGGACCCTGCCAGCCAACCTCTCTCCCCAACCCAGCCCAGCCCAGGCCTGCAGCCTGCACTAAGTCCGGAAAGAAGGGGCAGAACCCTCATCAGCCATTGGCCACCTGAGCCATCAATTGCTTCTTCTCCGCCAATGAGGTGGAGGCTGGCTGGGAGCTCCAGACCGTTGAAATCCAGGCAAGTGTGGAGTGGGTAATGGTGGCTGGGGACAGGGACGGGGTGGGGTAAGTATGGGGACAGACTTATTCCTCTCCAAGGAATAAGCCCGGGATGGAGTTGTAGCACCCTCACCCCAACTTTTTGAAATTGTTGTTGTTTGGTCGTGGGGCCTGAACTCTGGGCCTGGGCGCTGTCCCTCAGCTCTTCAGCTCAAGGCTAGCGCTCTATCACTTGAGCCACAGCACCACTTCCGGCTTTTTTCTTTTTGCTTATGTGGTGCTGAGGAATCGAACCCAGGACCTCATGCATGAGAGGCAAGTGCTCTACCACTGAGCCACCTTCCCAGCCCGAAAAAAAAAAAATTATGCCAGTATTAGGGTTTGAACTCAGGGTATCAAGTTCTTATGTGGCTCTTATTGCTCAAGGCTGGGCGCTCTACCACTCGAGTCATGCCTCCACTTCCGGCTTTTTGCTGGCTCACTAGAGATAAGAGTCTCACAGACTTTCCTGCCCAGGCTGGCTCTGAACTGTGATCCTCAGATCTCAGCCTCCTGAGTAGCTGGGATGACAGGAAGAAATGAGCAACTCTGAGATCCCACAACCAGGAACTTGGGTCTGCCTAACTCTCCTCTGCTGCCCCCGCCCCAGAGGAGGATGCCTGCTGTTTTCCTGCGTGACTCCCTCCCTCCCCCTCCTCCCCGCCTCTCCCCTCCCTCCTATCCTGCCTCCCACTCCCTTTACCAAATGAGTAAGAAGAATAGAATTACAGTTTGGCTACACAAGACACCGAATTAGCAGGATTAAATATAAATAGCTATTAAAAGTGCCTTATAATTAAATTCATTTTCCAGTTATTTGTTTTACACACACACACCCGCCCACACGGGTGCACACACACACGCGCTCCCTTCCCCGGCTCCACACACAGAGTGGGTGTCGTGGGGTGGGGGGGCAGCTGCCAGGCAGCCTCCTCCTCCTCTTCACTGCTGCCTGCCTCTCTTCCGGCATCTGCTTTCCTCGATCCTCCTCCCCCCACCCCCGCCCTGCTTCCGGTCCTCCAGTCGACACCCATCAACTCCTTTTATTCTGCAGTCTTCCCCTCCCCACACACATACACATGCTCAGTAAGTATCTGATTCAGTGTACATGATTTCATTTAATGCACATGTTCTGCCATTACACAAGTGGTTAGTTGAGAACCTACTATGTACCAAGGCTCAGCAAGAGCTAGAAAATACCTCTGTTCTCTGACCTGGAGACAAAAATTCTCCCCACAGCCTCAATTTTATTCTCTGTGAAATGGGAGGAAATCTGGTCCCAACTGCCCACAGTTGGGGAATGAATGCCCCAGGGTTCACTTATGCCTGGCAAAGGTTCAAAACAGTTAGGTGCTGTCAGCATTGTGATTGTTATTGTCTGCTGGTTTACTTTTTTTTTTTTTTTTGGTCGGTCGTGGGGCCTGAACTCTTGGCCTGGGCGCTGTCCCTCAGCTCTTCAGCTCAAGGCTAGCGCTCTACCACTTGAGCCACAGCAGCACGTCCCATTTTCTGATGTTTTACTGGAGATTACAGTCTCACAGACTTTCCTGCCCCGGCTGGTTTTGAACTGTGATCCTCATATCTCAGCCTTCTGAGTAGCTAGGATTACAGGTGTGAGCTACCAGTGCCCCGCTGGTTTATCTTTTATTTTACTCTTACTGTGTATGTGCCAAGACTGGGGTTTGAACTCAGGGCCTGAGCCCTGTCCCTGAACTTTCTCACTCAAGGCTGGCGCTCTACCACTTGAGCTGCAGCTCCACTTCTCTGGCTGTTTGCTGATTCACTGTAGATCAGTCTCACAGAGTGTCACAGATTTACCTGCCCAGGCTGGCTTCGAAATGCGACCCCCAGATCTCAGCCTCCTGAATACTTGGGACAACCGGCATGAGCCATCAGCCTTCTATTTATTTTGATTTTCTAGTTTGTTTGCTTGTTTTTCTCACAGATTTCACTATGCAGCCAAAGCTGACCTCAACTCATACACCGGCCTTGGCCTCCCAAATACTGGGATTATCGGCATGTGTTACCATGCCCAGCTATTATTGTGTTCCCTGAAGATGGTCCACTTCTCCGCAGAGTTCCACCACAGAATCTAAGCACAGTAGAACCACACAGAGATGGGAAAGGGGACAGGCTTATGACAATGGCTCAGATGAGAGGGCTTCCTAGAGAAGGAGCCGGGGTTCAGGTCTGCCTCTGCCCCCTGTGCTCATATGGGCTGATCTTTAGACTCTATTCATGGGATGACTCAGCCTGCACCCCTGAGAAGTTCAAACACAGCAGCCAGAAGTAGGGCTATGGTTCAAGTAGTAGAGCCCTGAGCCTTAAGCAGAAAAGACTAAATGAGAGCACCAAACCCTCAGTTCAAGCTCCAGTACACACACACACACACACACACACACACACACACACACACAATCAGTCAGCCAGGAGCTAGTAGCTTAGGCCTGTGATCTTAGCTACTGAGGAAGCTGAGATCTGAGAACCCCAGTTCAAAGCCAGCCCAGGCAGACAAGCTTGAGTCTCAACTCCAAAAAAGCTAGAGGTAGAGGTATGACTCAAGTGGTAGAACAAAAAAAGCTATGCGAGAATGCAAGGCCAGGCCTGTCATCGGAGCGACTCAAGAGGCTGAGATCTGAGGGTCAGAGTTCAAAGCCAGCCTGGGCAGGAAAAATCCGTGACACTCTTCTTTCCAATGAACCACCAAAAAAGTGGAAGTGGCGCTGTGGCTCAAGTGGTAGAATGCTAGGCACTGGCTGAGGTTATGACTGTGGATCACATGTGCCAGAAAATGGAGCTGATGTCTCTAATCTCTGTGGCTGAGCTTGGCACACGGACAGGGCTTACAGCCATGGGGACCGGGTGACCAGGGCACTGATTGGCTCCAATGCAGAGCTGTCCCATCCCTTTGGACATCACTGACATTCTCCTAGGAATGGTCTCCGAGCTCACGTTGAGTTAGGAGGCCGCGCTAGGCGCTGTCCATGGTGCTAGGGCCAGGCCGGGCGCTGGCCGTGGTGCTGAAACAGGGTGGTCCACCCCGCCCCTCCCCCAACTGTGGGGCGCAGAGGGTAGAAGAGCCACCCAGAGGGAGGACCTGGGGGGGGGGATGAAGATGGGGGGGGAGGCTGGTGAAGGAAAGCGGCTGAGAGGCAATTCATTCGGATCGCTGGCTCTGGGCCGGGTCTTGCTGCCCCAGGGGCCACGCACTCCTCCTCTGCCATCAGGGAACAAAGCGTCCAGCCAAGGCCGCCCAGGAAGGAACCACACTGAGAACACGGCCGGCCCGACAGCGGAGGGGGCTGGGACCACAAACACACCACCCGAGCTCACGCCACGCGTGGCCACGTGTCGAAGGCATGGAGCTTGCCAAGCCGGAGGGGACCACCACCACACCCGAGGAGGCACAAGGCAGCCCGTACGGACCCCCCAGAGCAGGGAAGCAGGGTCGCTTCCCCTCCCGCCAGCATCGGAGAGGCTGCCGCGCAACCCACCCCTTCTCCACGCAGGCCAGCTGCCTGTGTTTGTGAGAGATGAGACAAAGAAGGCATCTGCTGTGGAAGAGCAGGCAACAGGCCCAGCACAGGGAGGGAGGGGGGAGAGGGGGAGGGGGAGGGGAGGGGGAGGGGCAGGGAAAGAGGAAAAGGGGGGGGGAGAGGGAGAGCGTGGAAGCAGGAGGGGGCAGGGAAGGAGGGAAGGAAGGAGGGAAGGAGGGAAGGAAGGAAGGGAGGGAGGGAAGAAAGGAAGGAAGGAAGGAAGGAAGGAAGGAAGGAAGGAAGGAAGGAGGGAAGGAGGGAAGGAAGGAAGGGAGGGAGGGAAGAAAGGAAGGAAGGAAGGAGGGAAGGAAGGAAGGAAGGAAGGAAGAAAGGAAGGAAGGAAGGAAGGGAGGGAGGGAGGAAGGAAGGAAGGAAGGAAGGAAGGGAGGGAGGGAGGGAGGAAAGGAGGGAGGGAGGGAGGAAAGGAAGGGAGGGAGAAAGGAAGGGAGGGAGGGAGGGAGGGAGGGAGAGAAGGAAGGAAGGTGGGAGGGAGGGAGAGAAGGAAGGAAGGAGGGAAGGAAGGAAGGAAGGAAGGGAGGGAGGGAAGGAAGGAAGGAAGGGAGGGAGGAAGGAAGGAAGGGAGGGAGGAAGGAAGGAAGGGAGGGAGGAAGGAAGGAAGGGAGGGAGGGAGGGAGGGAGGGAGGGAGGGAAGGAGGAAGGAAGGAAGGGAGGGAGGGAGGGAGGGAGGGAGGGAGGGAAGGAAGGAAGGAGGGAAGGAAGGAAGGAAGGAAGGAAGGGAGGGAGGGAGGGAGGGAGAGAAGGAAGGAAGGAAGGAAGGAAGGAGGGAGGGAGGGAGGGAGGGAGAGAAGGAAGGAAGGGAGGGAGGGAGGGAGGGAGGGAGGGAAGTTAGTCCCACTGCCATTGTCAAGCAGGTCTGGGCCAGGGCTCCGCCCAGGATGCCACCTGCTTCTGAATAATTTCTCCTATAGAAACTCTACAATTATGGGTAATAACAATCACTCTGATTCGCATCTACGGGGCACATTTCAGCCCCAAGATCTCCAAAGGCTTCACCAACATTAATTCATTAGGCATGCCCTCCTCCCCAGGATACGCTGACCGGGCGCTGTGCCGCAGGGCTGGCTGGGGCAGCAGGTGGCGGTCTCTGCACAGGCCTTGGCTGGGTGTCCTGGGGAAGGGGCTCTGAGGAGGAACCCTCTGCGGTGGCTTCCCCTCCCCGGCTTGACCCTGGGCCCCGCCTTTGGATACCCCCTCAGAAGTGAGCTATGCCCTCTGGTCCTAAGATACAGCCTTCTGGTGGGGGGTGGGGAGAGTCCCCAGATCTGAGGAGGAAGAATTCCCTCAGAAGGCCAGGCATGCTGGGCACCAATGGCTCCACGCCCTGTAATCCTAGCTATTCAGGAGGACTGAGGTTCTGAGCCAGCTGGGGTAGAAAAGTCCATGAGACTCTTATCTCCAATGAACCACCAGAAAGCCCAAAGTGGAGCTGTGGTTCAAATGGTAAAGCGGCGCCAGCCTTGAGTGGAAAAAGCCAAGTGAGTATACAAGGTCCTGAGTTCAAGTCCCAGTTACGGACGGACACACACACACACACACACACACACACACACACACACACACACACGCAGGCTTGAGGCTCAGCCCCACATCCTGGCACAGGTCCCAGGCCTGGTAGCAGCCTAATCTCCAGCCCATTAACCAGAACCTGCTCATTAATCACCGCCCGCAGCCTCTCCTGCCTTGGCTGTGTCAGGCCGTAATAATATATGAAGAACATTCATTTATTCCCTAACTTCCCACTCGGGAAAAGATATATGACACTGTGGGAAAGGATTTATCCTGACACCCAGCTTTTGGCAAAGTGAAGCTAATTTAAACATTTAAGTCAATGGCTCCCCCTTTCCTCTCCCTTCCCCTCCTTTTTTTTTTTTTTTTTTAATGGTAGAAAGCTGCAGAATGGAAGGGAGCCAGGCGTTGGTGGCTCACGCCTATAATCCCAGCTACTCAAGATGCAGGGATCTGAAGATCATAGTTTGGAAGTCCATGAAACTCTTATCTCTAATGAACTACCAAAAAAAAAAAAAACCCCCAAAAAACAAAGGCAAAGGAATGGCGTCCTTTACGCCAGACTCAGGAGGCAGCGGTCTGTGAAGCCACACGTGGAAATACCAGACCCTATGCCGGGCATACAGCAGGTGCTCAGGAAGTGTCCCTTTATCTCCAGCTCCCGGAAGCAGAGGACACAGGCTAGACAAGGCATAATGGCCCAGCCCTCCTCCAGCGTCCTATTAAAAAGGCATTCATGGTTGGCACAGTCATTTCAATAAGAGTTGCTGTTATTTTTAAAGTCACAACTGAACGCTCATCCTCTGCCGAGCCACAGCCATGGGGAGACAGACCCCACTGCCCCCCCCCACCCCATCCAGGGCCCACGGGGCGGCGATGTGCCCCAGAAAGCAACTTTCTATTCCCAGAGGTCCCCTCCCCCCGAGGGACAGCCAGGGACAAGTCCAAGGCTTCTTTATCCTCCTGATGAGGAGGGCGGTGGTGACTCAGTTTCCTCCAGCAGTTACATGGCCCCTGAGGAAGGAGAGGATGCGCAGCCCAGGCTGGTCCAGGCCCAGGTGTGGAGGCTGGGCATCGGGGGCGAGAGATTGACTCAGTTGCCAACTTTTACAAACCAGTGAAACACTGCGACCTCTGGCTCTCAGGGAACCTGATCCGGCCCATGGCTGCATTTCCACCAGGGGACAGAAACCTGGGCAGACGGGCCCAGGACCCCCTCAAATCCCCGTCCCACACACCCCAAGTCCTCCCAAGACCCCAGGTCTATCCATGCCCCAGTCCTTCCCAGGCCAAGTCCCGCCATACTCCAATCCTTCCCAGGCTCCCCAGCCCATCCACGCCCCAATCCTTCCCAGGCCCCCAAGTCCCCCCTCACCCCAAGTCCTTTCCAGCGGTCCAGCAGCGGCCGCCCCTGCCTGGCCCCTGTGGGCACCCCCACTTCTGGGGTGTCACGCCTCTAAATCTGCACCTGGCGCCGCCCGCTGGGCCCTGGGGGGTGGAAGTGAGATCACAGGGGCGCCGGGGAGAGGTCACAGGGGAGCAGGGGAGAGGTCACAGGGGCGCAGGGGAGAGGTCACAGGGGAGCAGGGGAGAGGTCACAGGGGAGCAGGGGTGGGGTCACAGGGGAGCAGGGGTGGGGTCACAGGGGAGCAGGGGTGGGGTCACAGGGGCGCAGGGGAGAGGTCACAGGGGCGCAGGGGAGAGGTCACAGGGGAGCAGGGGTGAGGTCACAGGGGAGCAGGGGTGGGGTCACAGGGGCGCAGGGGAGAGGTCACAGGGGCGCAGGGGAGAGGTCACAGGGGCGCAGGGGAGAGGTCACAGGGGAGCAGGGGAGAGGTCACAGGGGAGCAGGGGAGAGGTCACAGGGGAGCAGGGGTGGGGTCACAGGGGAGCAGGGGTGGGGTCACAGGGGAGCAGGGGTGGGGTCACAGGGGAGCAGGGGTGGGGTCACAGGGGAGCAGGGGTGGGGTCACAGGGGAGCAGGGGTGGGGTCACAGGGGCGCAGGGGAGAGGTCACAGGGGCGCAGGGGTGGGGTCACAGGGGAGCAGGGGAGAGGTCACAGGGGAGCAGGGGTGAGGTCACAGGGGAGCAGGGGTGGGGTCACAGGGGAGCAGGGGAGAGGTCACAGGGGAGCAGGGGAGAGGTCACAGGGGAGCAGGGGAGAGGTCACAGGGGCGCAGGGGTGGGGTCACAGGGGAGCAGGGGAGAGGTCACAGGGGAGCAGGGGTGAGGTCACAGGGGAGCAGGGGTGGGGTCACAGGGGAGCAGGGGAGAGGTCACAGGGGAGCAGGGGAGAGGTCACAGGGGAGCAGGGGAGAGGTCACAGGGGCGCAGGGGTGGGGTCACAGGGGAGCAGGGGAGAGGTCACAGGGGAGCAGGGGTGAGGTCACAGGGGAGCAGGGGTGGGGTCACAGGGGCGCAGGGGAGAGGTCACAGGGGCGCAGGGGAGAGGTCACAGGGGAGCAGGGGAGAGGTCACAGGGGAGCAGGGGAGAGGTCACAGGGGATCAGGGGTGGGGTCACAGGGCGCAGGGGTGGGGTCACAGGGGAGCAGGGGTGGGGTCACAGGGGAGCAGGGGTGGGGTCACAGGGGAGCAGGGGTGGGGTCACAGGGGAGGTCACAGGGAGCAGGGGTGGGGTCACAGGGCGCAGGGGTGAGGTTACCTAGTGTGCATCAGGGCTGTTCTGACAACACAACTAGAAGCAGCCACAGGGGTTCTGTACAGGCGTTCATTTTGCTGTCACTAACAACTCCTCAATCTAAGTTGACACCACTCTATTAAACAGGTGCATAGGGTGTGCCGGCCTGGGGACCCACAAACTGTGCGGGTGCTGGCACCTCGGTCAGGCCCAGCTCCCGTCCCCCACCCTCCCCTGACCCAGGCCCACCAGCACCGGCCCGGCCTGCTGGCACCACAGCGGCCGGATGGACCCTCTCTGCTCCGGCCCGGGGACGCGACGCCAGGCTGCGTGTCACACACAGACTCCTGTCACCCAGGACGGCGCGGGGGCGCCAGGCACAGGACGCTCTCGGATGCTGAGGACCGCAGGGAAGAAACACCCAGAAAGGGAGGAGCCCGGCCCACCCTCCCTGCGGGTGGAGGCTGCGGAATTAAGCAGAAGTTATAATTAAGATGGGATGTTTGAAGAGAAACATAATCCCCGTTTCCGTGGGATCCGCGGGCACAACAGTAATTAACGTCTCATTAACATTCGCCTAATTAAGCAGTTTATGAAAGTGTATGGATTTGCATACCGCCATGCCATGCCAGCCTCTCAAAGGCAGACGTCAAAATTAACCCTGCGGGCCCTGTGGGGAACCAGAGAAGGAGCTGGGGAAGGGATGGCTCTGGGCACCCCAGGATCTCCCCAGCCAGCCCCCCTTTGCACTCCTGCCATCCCTGCTCCCCGGGGTGCTGCCAGAAGTGTGAGGCAGGTGTCATTTCCCTCTGGGCGCCAGAGCTCACGCCTGTTACCCTAGCTACGCAAGAAGCTAAGATCTGAGGGTCACGGTTCAAAGCCAGCCTGGTCAGGAAAGTCTGTGAGACTCTTAGCTCCAAGGAACCACCAGAAAACCGGAGTTAGCACTGTGGCTCAACATGGTAGAGCACAGGCCTTGAGCAAAAGAACTGAGGGACAGCGCCCAGGCCCTGAGTTCAAGCCCCACAACCAACAAAAGGGGGGGAGGAATGCTAAGGGACAGTGCCCAAGTCCTAATTTCAAGTCCCAGTACCAGTGTACACACACACACACACACACACACACACACACACACACACAGAGGAATAATCAAAATAAACCTAAGACTCAAGGACAGAAGGAAATAGGGGCATTGGTGGTTCTGCTCATCTTTCACTAATGGCCCTGGACTGTCTCCGTGCCCAGCTCTCCGCGTTGGGCTCTGGGGTGCTCACCCTTCCCCCACAGCTCTCCTGGGACAGATCCGTGATCTCTGTGGCTCAGGAGCCCTGACTCTGGCCTTCTGCCATACTTCCATCCTGGGAGATGAGCTTGTCCAGGATCTCAGAGCCCAGAAGCAGCAGCTCTGGGACTCCAGACCCCCATCTAATCCTGCCCTCTCTCCACCGCCTCCCTCCCCCCCCAAAAAGCACTGGGATTTTGGAGTTTGCCTCTGGTTTTGAAGACACAAACATGGCAGTGCCAGCATCCCCGGAGCTCCAGGGCGGTTCCCCTTCCCAGTCCCCCGGGCACTCATTAACCAGCCTCCCTGGAACAACCCCCAGCCCAGCCAGCGAGGTTG
Organism: Dipodomys spectabilis; assembly: GCF_019054845.1. Taxonomy (NCBI): domain Eukaryota; kingdom Metazoa; phylum Chordata; class Mammalia; order Rodentia; family Heteromyidae; genus Dipodomys; species Dipodomys spectabilis. The sequence goes on along the minus strand of NW_024871155.1, from coordinate 1,010,777 downwards.
GAGCTGAGCTTGAAATCCACGTCCCCAATGCCCGCCCCATGGGGAGGCCCGGGTTCTACGGAGAACAAAGACAAAGCCTTGGCCAGAGCATTCAGACACCCTGAACACGTGGGTAAAGTGCTCTAGCCGCTCAGTAATAAGGAACTTGTCGGCCCTCCCTAGTCCCGGACGACCTCTGCAGTGAATGGCTTCTGCTCATCAGGACAAATGTTAACAATGCTCAGCAAGAGCCTTAGAACTGTGGCTTCCATGCAGGGCATGGCGGCTCACGCCTGTCATCCTAGCTGCTCAGGAAGCTGAGATCTGAGGATCATGTTTTTAAGCCAGTTTAGGCCGAAAAAAGTCCATGAAACTCTCAATCTCCAATCAAGCCCCAAATTTAAAAACCAAAAATCAACTTAGAAGTAGAGCTGTGGTTCAAGTGGTAGAAAAGACAAAGGATAGAGCGCAGGCCCTGAGTTCAAGCCCCAGAACACACACTTTCTCTCTCTCTCTCTCTCTCTCTCTCTCTCTCTCTCTCACACACACACACACACACACACACACACAAACACACACTTACAAAACGGCCACAAAAGTCAGAAATGTAACCGTGTGCCCATTTAAATCATCTGTGAAACAAAGCCATTTCAAAGAACGACAAGCTACAGGCTAAACCAGAAGTAGAGACTGAAGTACAGAGTTGACCAAAAGAAAAAAATAAAAATCTGCTTCCAAGCTATATAAGGAACTCTGCAAATCAATACTAAAAGAAAAAGACAAATCACCCACGTATTTGAAAAGGCAAAGAACAGACAATTGTCAGATGAAGAGACCTGAAGGGCTAATAACCACCCAACAAGACAGGCAGAGCTTGGCAGCGACCCGAGAAATGCCACGAGTTAAGTATAAGATAGGAGTCTAAGCCGGTCGCTGTGGCTCACACCTGTAATCCCAGCTACCTGTAATCGCAGCCTCCTGGCTGAGATCTGAAGATCATGGTGTGAAGCCAGTTTGGGCAGGAAAGTCTGTGAGACTCTTGGTGAGTGCTCTACCACTTGAGCCACAGCACCACTTCTGGTTTTCTGGTGGTTCACTGGAGCTAAGAGTCTCATGGGCTTTCCTTCCTGGACTGGCTTTGAACCGTGATCCTCAGATCTCAGCCTCCTGAGTAGCTAGGATGACAGGCATGAGCCACCAGGGCCGGCTCCAGGGGACTCTTATCTCCAATTAACCACCAAAAAGTCAAAAGTGGGGCTGTAGCTCAAGTGGAAGAGCACCAGTCTTTACTGAAAAAGCTCAGGGACAGAGTCCAGGTCTTGAGTTCAAGTCCTTGTACTGGCAAAAAAAAAAAAAAGGTTGCCAGGCATGATGTCTCAGGCCTATAATCCTATCTACTGAGGAAGCTGAGATCTGAGGCCCACAGTTCAAAGCCAGCCCAGCAGGAGAGTCCCTGAGACTCTCCAATGAACTAGCAAAAAGCTGGATGTGGGGTATGACTCAAGAGGTAGAGGGCCAGCCCTGAGTGAAAAAGCCAAGCGAGAGTGCAAGACCCTGAGTTCAAACCTTAGTACAAGTGCATGCACACATGCGTGCACACACACATGCACACTCACACTCATACTCGCACACACAGCCTCCAGCACGGGGGCTGAGTCCTGAATGATCAGAAATTCACCAAGAGCTCAAGGGAAAAACGTGGCTCCATCTCACCACCAGACCTTCCGTCTGCTGGCCTTAGGGTTCTCTCCTCCGCTCCCGCTGGCCCCCAGGCCTCACTTCTTGCAGCCTTCCCTGACCTCTCCCCCATCTCTTCCTCCTCCTCAAGTTCTTCAGCCTCCCCTCCCCACCCTCGGAGACCCAGTGGCCAGAGCGCAGGGCAAGGAGGTGGGCCTGTTTCCATGGAAACCACCAGTTCTGACTCCGCCCACAATCCCTACTCTAGGTTGGAAGGAGTAGCAGAACCCACTAAAGGCCAGGATGTGTGCCATGGAGCCTGGACCAGAAGGGTGAGAGCCAAGCACATCAGCTCCCACAAGCCCTGGGTGGACTGGGCCCAACACGGTAGCCTGGACAGACGGCTGTAACCGCTCACTTGTGCTCCGTCCCATAGAGGAACATGAGGGAAAGAAGGAAGCGGGGGAGGGAGGGCCTGGAAGGGCATAAGCAGGCATCACCAGAGAGCTAGGCCCCGGCAAATGACCAGGAGGCCTTCAGGGGCCACTGGAGCAAGTGACCCTGCCACTCAGGGTGCTGTGGCTTTCAAGAGAGGATCAGAGCTGGGCGCTGCTCACGCCTGTCATCCTAGCTACTCAGGAGGCTGAGATCTGAGGATCACGGTTCAAGGCCAGCCCGGGCAGGAAAGTCAGTGAGACTCATCTCCAATAAACCACTAGAAAACCGGAAGTGGTGCTGTGGCTCAAGTGGTAGAGCGCTTGCCTTGAGCTGAAGAGCTGAGGGACAGCGCCCAGGCCCAGAGTTCAAGCACCACGGCCGACAAAAGAGAGAGAGACAGAGACAGAGGGGGGGGGAGGGGAGGATCAGAGAGGCTTGGGTACTTGCCCATAGTCACACCGTGCTAAATGGCAAGCTGGGGGTGTCAGCTCACAAAGTGTGGGTGTCCTTCCAACCTCCTGCAATGGGGTCCCCAGAAAGATATCCTGGGGCCCTCAATGTTTGGAGATAGAAGAAAGCCCTGGGGTCACCCCAGAGCCCGTATCGCCGGGCACAGGGAACTCTACCAGTTCTGGTGTGGCCCAGACACATCTGGGGTGAGCTGACCACACCCCCCACACACCCCGAGTCCCAGGCCTGTGGGATCCAGAGAGAAACCCCTCTAATTTAGGGCCCACCTGCAAGTGCCATTCAAGCTGCCCTCCCTGGGAGGCCCGGCCTGGTCGGTGCAGCCGGGGTGCACTGGACACCCCCCCCGACTTCCTGGTCATTTCCTGAGACATTGAGACACTTCCACTTGGCCTTCACGGCCAGGCAGCAAAGTCAGATGCATACACTTCCTATGTGTGTGTGCCCCTCACTGGCGCTCCAACTCAGGCCTGGCTCCGTCCCTGAGCTTTTCCACTCAAGGCTGGCACTCTACCACTTACACCACAGCTCCATTTCTGAATTTTTGCTGGTTTACGGGAGGTTAAGAGTCTCACGGACTTTCCTGTCTGGGCTGACTTTATACCCTGATCCTCAGATCTCAGCCTCCCAAGAAGCTGGGATCACAGGCCTGAGCCACCAGTGCCTGGTGTGGACATATGCTTCTCATGGCTGGCTGTGACCACAGATAACATGTATCGCCCTGGAGATGGGCAGAAAGAGAGCTGCAAGGCAGCAGGACTCTGAGCCGTGGCTACCCCCTCCCCCTCCAAAGCCCTGGCCTCCATCTCTAAGAGCCTGGGGCTAGGCTGGGGAGGGGTTTGTTGCCTCTGTCAGGAATCGGTCCATTAACACCTTTTTCTTCCCAAACCAGGCAGGAGTTGGATAGGTTTGAAAATTCCCTGAGGACAGAGAACAAGCCAGAAAGAAAAACCTCACTCCCTCCAGCTGGCCCCCAGCAACTTACCCACCCACCCCCCCCAAAAAAAATCATTGCAATTATCTGTCTGGGAGAGCTTAGGATGGTTCGTTAAGACGCTAATTAGCAGGAACCAGCTTCAGCACTGGGGACCAGGGGATGGGGGCAGGCGGGAGCTGGGGGGGGGGGGGTCAGGCTCTCTCTCCTTCTAACCCAGCCCCCACCTACATTGTGTGTGGGCATCTGCTCTCAGATGGCACCGGCTCAGGACCTAAGGGGGAGGGGGTCCCCCAAGGCCTCACAGAGCAGGGCTCACACGTAAAGGGAGGGCCAGGACCGAGGCTGCTCTGCCTCCAGGTGTCAGTAGGAACAGGAACCCTGGACTCAGTCTCCACATCCGAGCAATGGGAGGTGTTTTCTACGGGACCCGGGGAGGCCCTTGGGTGGCCTCCAGTGGCATGCTGCTAAGGGGTGCAAAAACCCCTCAGGGACAGCGCCCAGGCCCTGAGTTCAAGCCCCAGGACCGGCTCAAAAAGAAAACCCAGAGCCCAGTAGCAGTGGCTCACACCTGTCATCCTAGCTCCTCCGGAGGCTGAGATCTGGGATCATAGTTCAAAGCCAGCCCAGGCAGGAAAAAGTCCATGAGACTCTTCTCTCCAGTGAACCACTCAGAAAAAGCCAGAAGTGGGCTGGGAAGGTGGCTCAGTGGTAGAGCGCTTGCCTTGCATGCATGAGGCCCTGGGTTCAATTCCTCAGCACCACATAAGCAAAAAAAAGAAAAAAGCCGGAAGTGGCGCTGTGGCTCAAGTGGTAGAGCGCTAACCTTGAGCTGAAGAGCTGAGGGACAGCGCCCAGGCCCAGAGTTCAGGCCCCAAGACTGGACCCTCCCCCCCAAAAAAAAAAAGAAAGAAAAAGAAAAAGCCAGAAGTGGAGCTGTAGCTCAAGTGGTAGAGTGCCAGCCTTGAGCAAAAGAAGTTCAAGGACACAGTGCCCAGGCCCTGAGTTCAAGCCCCAGGACCAGAAAGAAAAAGGGAAAAAAAAAAAGAGGGCTAGGAATGTGGCTTAGTAGAGTGCTTGCCTAGCATGCATGAAGCCCGGGGTTCAATTCCTCAGTACCACATACACAGAAAAAGCTGGAAGTGGCGCTGTGGCTCAAAGTGGTTGAGTGCTAGCCTTTGCAAAAGAAGCTCAGGGACAGTGACCCAGGCCCTGAGTTCAAGCCTCAGGACTGGCAAAAGGAAGGAAGGAAGGAAGGAAGGAGGGAGGGGAGGGAGGGAGGGAGGGAGGGAGGGAAGAAGGGAGGGAGGGAGGGAGGGAGGGATGAAAACCCAGAATCACTGCTCTGAGCTCATAATGCAGCCTTTTGCACCTGAGCAGACCGGCTCCTTGTTAAGAAGTCAGTTTCCTCAGACCATCTCCAAGCCTCTGTCTGTCTGTCTGTCTCTTTTACACACACTCACCGGGGCCTGGTGAGTTCAGCCCACCCACCCCTCCCCGTGTCCTCGAGGACCCACATGACAAACAACGCGCCTGCCGGCCTGTGGCCCCCACCGCCACTGCTGTCTCCCGGGAGACAGGCTCCAAAGGAAAAGAAAGTGCAGCCCCCCCCCCCCCCGTAAATGCCACCCGCCATCTCCCAGGCTCAACAGGCCTTTCCAGAGGTGGCCCACCCCAGGCCCAGAGCAGCTCTCCGTCCCCTCCTCTGCATCCTCTCCCGCTCAACGAGAAGGCGGAGGGGGGCGGCTGGTGGCTGCTCACCACTGGAGACCCCAAGAGGACAGGCCTTTTACAGGCCCCCACAGCTGGTGCTCTGATAGAGAAACCGAGTCCCACCCTCTCTCCCAGCCTGAACTCCCAAGGCCTCACGAGGAAGAGTGGTCAGGAGCTGGTGGCTCACGCCTGTCATCCCAGCTCCTCCTCAGGAGGCTGAGAGCTGAGGATCTCGGTTTGAAGCCAGCCCGGGCAAGAAAGTCCTTGAGACGCTTAATCTCTAATTGATTGGCAAAAAGCCGGAAGTGGCTCTGTGGCTCAAGTGGTAAAGCGCTAGCCTTGAGAAAAAAGCTCAGGGACAGCGCCCAGGCCCTGAGTTCAAGCCCCAGGACTGGCACACACAAAAAAAATCTTATGCCTCCCCGCAACCCAGGTGAAGCTCTAACCTGAAATGGGTAGGTTTGTGGAATAAGGAATTAAGGTTAAATGAACTTATAAGGGTGGGGTCTTGATCAAAGAGATGAGTGTCTTTATTAAGAGATAGGAGAGGCCAAACACACCACAAAACACACACACACACACACACACACACACACACACACACACACACACACACACACACACACAGAGGCAGCCATGCCAGGAAAGCAGCCCACCGGAACTCAACCAGGCTCCCGTACACACAGCTCCCAGCTTCCAGCCCGCAGACAAAGTGTCTTTTGCTTCGGTCCCCACTGCGTTGTATTCTGCTGCACGGTGCAATCAAAGAGGGCTTCCTGAAGGAGACCAGGCTTAGTCTGACCACCGGAGCCCCTGCAGCAGTTTTCAGGGAGGGGTGGTGTCAGTGCTCAGGGAGCACCATAGGCTTCTGCCTCCATCAGAGGGGAGGAACTTGCCCAACTGGAACCAGCAGGAATTTAACAACACACCCCAAAAACACACACACCCCCCGGAGTGAGGGGGGAGGGGAGGAGTACTGCCCAGAGGCGGAGCTCTAGGTCTAGGCTCTGAATGTCTGCAACAGTTTAGAGAAATATACATTCTGTAAGACAGAAAGTTTAATTCCACTGGATGAAAATTTGAATTGGCTTTCAGGGAATGTTCAGAGCAGGCCAAATGGAACCCGGCGGTCTGAGCTGAGCGCTGAGTTCTGGGCTGGGGGCAGGGCTGCCCTGGCTGGTGCCCAGCAGTCCTCAGACTCAGGTGGCTGGCTCCCATCGGCCCCCACATTCTACTACATCCCCCCCATCGTGATCGGCCCCATTCTGCCAAGCGGAAAGGAAAACCCAGGGGGGAAATGACTGGCCCAGGGCCACACAGAGAGCCTGCGCAGGCCCAGCCTGCACACCAGGAGCCCCCCAGGGCCACCCCGTAATGCTCCTGATGTGACCATCCCCCGCCCCCCCAGGCCTGATGTGAGGAAGGGGGGGTGGGGGGAGGCAGGAGCCAGAAAAGGAACAGGAGTGAAAACCAACAGGCATTCCAGAATCATAAGCTGTGTGGTGGTGTTGGGGTGCTCTGGGGGTGTTTTTGGAGGAAAACGAGGAGCCGGTTCAGCTGTTGCAATTTCCTGGGGGAAGGGGGGGGGGAGGATTCTGTTCCTGAGCTCTATTCAGCAGAACAGAAGGAACATTTGGTGGGTTGAATACTTGTTAATTTATTTCTCTGTTTGTTAGTAGGCTTGCTGCACACGCATGCGTGTTCACACACACACACACACACACACACACACGCACACGCGCACACACGCACGTAGGCGCTGCGCACGCGTGCAGAGCGTCAGGCGTCAGCAAGCGGAATCCCCGCTCCTGCCCACCTTCCCGGAGAAATCACTCCAGTTCTGCTCTCTCGTCCCCACCTGAGGGGGTTAGAAAGTTGTGGGCAGTTTAGGGGCCCAGGACAGCCCCTCTGTTTTCCTCCTCTGAAAAACAGACCTGCAGTACCATGACGCAGCAAGCCAGGGCCAAGCCCTGTGACTCTGGAGAAGGGTGAGGAGACATGACCAGGTTGACGACACACAGTAGGTCCACAGCTGTGACTCGTGGCACACAGTAGGTCCACCCTGCTGACCCGAGGCTCCCTAGTACCTCAGCCAGAGCCCTGTCCTCTGCCTCACAGCCCACATCGGCTCTACCCAGGGCCACCCTCGACCCCAAACCCAGGCCAGTCTGATCTCAGTCTGCCCAGCCCATGACACATTCGCCAGCAAAAAGAACTGACAGTTGGGAGGCGTGACTCAAGTGGTAGAGCACCAGCTTCAAAAAAACGACACGGAGTGAGAGCAAGAGGCCTTGAGTTCAAGCCCCAATGCCACCACAAAAACTAATAAATACAAATAAAGCCGCCTGGAGGTCACGAGGCACGCTGGGTTAGGGTGGCGGACGGGGCAGGACCACGGGGCCGAGCAGGAGCAGCCAGGTGGGTGCAGTGGACGCTGTGGGGCCCAGGCAGCGGTGGTGGAGGTCAGGGGGTGAAGGGGGTGAAGGGCTGTGCGGGGCGGCGGGGGCGGGGGGAGGAGTCCCTTCCCCCACACCCAGGAGGCCTCTGGCTATAAGAGCCTCTTGCTGGAGTCTCTGGGTGTCCCTGAGCTGCATCCCATAATCAGGAAGTGGAAGGAAGCTTAATTCTGCTTCTCTACCATCCACTAGGGGTCAGGACAGGCCCAGCGGCCAGGCACAGGGGCCTCCTGCCACCCCCATGGATGTGTCTGCCCCAGGCCCCTCCCCGCTGCCCCCTATTGCAGCCAAGGGGGCAAACAACTAAAGGAGCCGAGTCTGCTGGGCCTGGGCCCACCAAGTCTGCTGGACTACCATTCCCATAATCCCCCCCTCAGGCCTCACACTCCCACAATCCCCTGGGATCTCAGTCTAGGCACTGCTGTTCACCAAGAGTAAGGGGTGGGAGGGGCAGGGGTGGTATGTGCCGGTCCTGGGGTTTGAACTCAGGGCCTGAGTACTGTCTCTGAGTTCCTTAGCTCAAGGCTAGCGCTCTACCACTTGAGCCACCACGCCGCCACTCCCAGCTTTTTTGGGGTGCTTAATTGGAAATAAGAGTCTCGCGACGTGCCTGCCTGGGCTGGCTTCAAACCGTGATCCTCAGATCTCAGACTCCTTAGCAGCTGTGAGGACAACCGTGAGCCACCGGCTTTGAATGACCAGAATAAGGAATGGGGACTTGAACCTCTTACAATGAGGAGCCTCTGAAAGTTCTTCAGAGGGAATGTGACTTGAAGGAAGGCCCTGTCTGTAGCAGTTGCCATCAGAGGGGCCCAGTGGGGCCCGGGCTGCCCCAGGCCCCTCCCCAAACCCACCCCCAAGGGCCACGGGCCCCAGATTCCTCCTCCACCCAGTCACAGTTAAACCCGGTTCCGGATGTTGGCATTCACGCCAGATGTGGGCGCTCACATCTGCACACCCTGCTCAGTCTTTCCTGGCTGCAGACTCGTCTCCAGCCGCACCACATGCCAGACCTCTCACCCCTCCATTCCCGCTTTGTCCAACAAATCTGCTGGGCCCTGCTCCTCAGCCCAGCCCGGAGCTCCGCAGACACCCGTGCCCAGGCCGCGACCTCCCACGGCCACAGCCAACCCAGCTGCCCCTGGGCCATCACGGATCTGGATGGGGACCGCAGACTGGCCTGCCGGCTTCTCCTAATGATGAAGACCCCCAGGGTCCCCTTCATGAGCCACAAGATGGGGGGGACACGCTTGTCCACACAGAGGTGCTATTCAGGAACCCCGCGAGGGGCCTGGGCAGACAGCGGTGGCCGCGGACACCAGCACCCCAGCCTTGCCTGCCCTTCCCCTGTCTCTGACCACCTCTGCCTGCTTCTAGAACTTGCTTAGGCTGGGCCTCCCCCCATGCCTCTGCCCTTGGCTTCCCATCATGACCCCCCAAATGCTGCTGCGTTCATCTGGGGGTTCGTATAATAACAAAACCCTGGGAACCTTCCAAATACACAGCAGAGAACCAGCTGTGCACACACACACACACACACACACAGAGTCTGGAGCATTATGCTGCCATTAAAAATTGCATTATAGAAGAGCGGCTAATGATGGGAAGCCGGGTTCGGTGTAGAATTAAGTGCAAAAAGGCAGGTTACAAAACAGTTACAGCTTGATCCCAATTATGTCATAAATACATATTTTGTAAAAATAAGGGGGAAAAAAAAGATTGACGGGTACAACACCCAAGGCCTTACATGTTTCTAGAGAGAACACACATTACTTTTTTTTTTCCCCTAATAACCAGAAGAAAAGAAAACAGAATGTTTTTAAAGCGCCCCCCCCCCCCCAGGCTTCACGGCCCAGCCTGGTGTCACCTCCTGTAATCTCTCCCCACGCGCTCCACCTGAACAAGCCGCCTTCCACCCCTGCTGCTGGGCCCAGAGGGGCTCCTGCGGGCTGGGCTGTGGGGACACGAGGTCCAGCCTGCTCTGCCAGTCACCCCAGCCCCCGCCCAGCCCCACTGTGCCCCTCACTCCCCACCCTGCAAATCCGCTCCTTCCCGTGGGCTTCGTTCACACAAAACCAAGGCTGCCCCTAGCAGGTGTGTGCCCCGCCACCCATCGACTGGCTCAGAGCCCCCACGAGACCCCAGGCTAACCCTTGACCTCTGCGTGGACCCTGGCTGTCTCAATCCACACAGCCTTGCTCCTGCCCACTTCACCGACTTCATGTTTAATCCACAACTGACTTCGTCCAGCACTTGTTTAATGCATGACGTGTCAAAACCAAGGCGAGAGCCCCTCCCTCATTCAGTGTGCCTTTCGCTAGGCACCTGAGAGGCCGTGAGCCAGCCCTGTCCGTGAAACCCTGTGGCTAGGAAGAAACCACCAACCCCATCTCAACTCTCCTGGAACTGACCACGTGTGGCAAAGGAAGCGGGAACCCCAGGAAGAGCCCCCGAGGCTGTCTCCCCTGGAGACCCCCCAGCACCATAGCTCGCGCCCCACACGTTCGGCCCAGCGGCTCCAAGCGGCTGCGTACCTTGGGCTGGGTGTCATCGAGGGTGGAGCTGGGCCTCGGTCAGCCTAAGCTTGACTCAGTTGCTCTCTCTGGCGGTGGGGAGCGGCGCCTCAGGGCCGGCAGGTACAGGAGGCTGCGGGGGGGAAGAGGAGGAGACATCAGCCAGGGAGCAGGGCCAGCTGGGGGGAGGCTCAGAACTGGGGTCTGCATGTGCAAAGGGGCAGGGGACATTTCATCACATCGATCAACACACGCCTGGTACACCCAAGATGCTGTCATCACACACTGCCACGCCGAGTCGCCAGCCGGCACACGGGCACTGGGAACGCGGGGCTTCTGGCCCAGGCTCATGGTGTCTCCTGCTGGCCTTTGACCCTAAGAAAGTCGGGTCTCTGGGCCTCAGGTCCCATGTAGTGTCCCCCATTATAATGCCCCTCTCTCCTTCCAGGGCCTCAGGAGTAAAATAGAGAACAGGGAGTCAGGCGCTGGTGGCTCACGCCACCTAGTCGTTTAGGAGGCTGAGATCTGAGGATCGCAGTTCAAAGCCAGCCTGGGCAGAAAGGTCCGTGAGACTCTTATCTCTAACAAACCACCAGAAAACCAGAAGTGGCGCTGTGGCTCAAGTGGTAAGAGCAATAGCCTTGAGCCCAAGAGCTGAGGGACAGCGCCCAGGCCCTGAGTTCAAGCCCCATGACCGACAAAAAGGGAGAGGGGTGGGGGTAGAGAGCACGCACAAAGACCTGAGTCCAGCCATCAGTGGCTCACGCCTGTCATCCTAGCTACGCAGGGGGCTGGGATCTGAGGACGGCAGTTCAAAGCCAGCCCAGGGAAGAATGTTCCTGAGACTCTTATCTCCAATGATCCAGCAAAAATCAGGAATGGAGACGTGGTTCAAGCAGTAAAACACCATCCTTAAGTGGAAAAAAAAAAGTCAAGCAAGAACACAAGGCTCTGAGTTCAATCCTCAATACCAATACACAGACACAGATCAAAAAAAAAAAAAAAAAAGGATAGGAAAGCATGGGGGAGCCAGCCATTCACCCAGTGTCGGCACCTCCAGCCCTTCCTGGATGCCAGCCCTGCCCTACCCTGGCAGCCGCCAATGTGGCACTATCAGTAGAAGCCTCTGTCCTAGGGTGGGTACGGGAGACAGAGGGGTCCTAGAGGGCCAGGGGCTCTCCTGGCGGGCCAGGAGGAGAAGGCTAAGGACGGGATCCTAACCCAGGCCCAGGAAGCCGTGGGGGGTGGGCTGCAGAGGGCTGGCTGGTCCCACAGCTCACCCGCTCCAACCTCTGCCCCCTGCCCACCAGCCCTGCCCCGCGCCCACGGTATCCGACCCTAGCGGCCAGGGCAGCTCGGCTGGGCACAGCTGTGTGGTCCGCGCCTGGGCAGGTCCCCAGGCCTGTCCCCAGGACTGTCCCTCGCACCAGCCCAAGCTGGCTCCTAGCAGGCTGGCACGAGCTGGGCAGCCCGGTCCCCGGCAGGCCCCGAGCCCTGGAGTCCACCCGTGCTGGCTAGCACCAGCTGTCCCCGCTGTGCCCACCCCAGCCCCAGCCACCATGCTCCCAGACAATGAATGGGTCCCCCTCCCCCTCCCCAACCTTCCAAAGCTCCCCTTGGTGGCATAGCCAGGTTGCCATGGAAACGGGACCACAGGCAGAGCACAACAAGGAAGATGATTTGGGGCCAGAGAGGATCCTCCCTGGGGAGGTGAGGGAGGACTCAGGCCGGGAGGAGGATGGGGACCCCCGATCTGCCCCTCCCAGCCACACACACATGCAAAGGGGAGCCCAGGGAGGTGACCTGGAGGTTTCCCGGACACAGTTAACTCAACAATTCAGGACAAAGCCGGGCACCGGTGGCTCACGCCTGTCATTCCAGCTACTTGGGGCGGGGCTGAGATCTGAGGATCACGGTTCAAAGCCAGCCCCAACAGGAAAGAGCGGTGGCTCACAGTGGTAGAGCGCTAGCCTTGAGTGAAAAAGCTCAGGGACGGCGCCCAGGCCCTGAGATCAAGCCCCAGGACCAGCACACACACACACACACACACACACACACACACATTCAGGACAGGGACGGGGAAGGTGGAGGGGGCCCTCAATGGGTGCTCAGGACGTGGTGCCTGGTCTGGGAAGCTCAGTGAAGGATCTGTGCAGGCCTGAGCCCATTACGCAGATAGGGAAGAGTGAGGCTGTATCACCCAGTGAGTCAGCGTGAGTGCCACATCCCTGAGCCCCTGCACAACACCCCGGCTCTCCATCCATCCTTCCAACTCGTTCATTCACTAATTCAATTCCTTGTGTGTGTGTGCCAGTACTGGGGCTTGAACTCAAAAACCTTGCACCCCTCACATGGCTTTTTTGCTCCAGGCTGGCACTCTACCACTTGGGCCACACCTCGACATCTAGCTTTTTACTGGTTAATTGGAGATGAGAATCACACAGCCTCTTCTGCCCGGGCTGGCTTCAAACTGTGATCCTCAAGATCACAGCCTCCCGAGCAGTTTCCATGACAGGCCTGAGCACCGGCATCCAGCAACTTATTCCGTTTTTATTATGTTTGGCGACCAAGACTGAGAGATGCAAAAGACAGAGGAGAGCCGGTGCCGGTGGCTCAGGCCTGTCACCCAAGCTACTCAGAGGCTGGGCTCTGAGGATCACAGTTCATAGCCAGCCCGGGCGCAAAAGTCCGTGAGACTCTTATCTCCAATAAACCACCAGAAAGCCAGAAGTGGCGCTGTGGCTCAAATGGTAGAGCGCTCGCCTTGAGCTGAAGAGCTGAGGCCCAGAGTTCAAGCCCCACGACCAACACCAACAAAAATGACAGAGGAGACACAACCTGTGACCTCACGTGCGCAAACGGAAACCAAGAGTCAGAAAGTAGCAGAAGGAACCGGAGGCAAAATAGGAAAGACCAGCAAGGGAGGGGCCCAGTCCAGGCTCAAGGCCAAGGAGGAAGGAAAAATCTCAGAAGGCTTCCTGGTGGAGGAAGGAGGAAGAGAACTGGTCAGAGCTAGCTCTGTGGAGCAAGGAGAAGATGCTCTCTGGGGCTAGGGTCTGGCCCTACCTGCCCTGGTGACTGCCAGGCTGGCAGATGGAGGGGCATGTTCCCCACCGAGGACCATCACCCCTGCCTCCTGACACCCCTAGTCATTGCTATCCAGCAGGGGAAACACTGGAGACAGGCAAGGAGGAGGGAGAGAGAGAGAGAGAGAGAGAGAGAGAGAGAGAGAGAGAGAGAGAGAGAATATACACTAAGCTGTTTAGGAGAAAAGTTATTGAGAAACAGCGCAGTGACCCCAAAGCAGATGGGCAGGGGGGAGGCGGAGCTGGTGGGGGAACAGATGGGGTCTTCCTGCCCACCCTCCTCCCCCCCCCCCAGCCAGCTCAGCAGCTGCCGAGAGCGCAGGAGACACACGCAGCTGGGAAGTTGCCTGCCACCCAGGCCCTGCGAAAAGATCTCTCTTTTTTTTTTCCAGCAATAAAACTCATCTTTGAAAATGAGATCTCAGGAGGTGGGTGAGGCCTTGCTACGCCAGCCAGACACGAAACCCAGTAGCTAGCAAGCAGGGGAGAGGCGGGGAGGACATTTTTAAGCGAATCTGTTGGGGTAAACTTGTTAAGACCGTGGAAGATCCCATCCTCGAAGTTCAAATGCAAGGGAGACCCTGGGGTGGAAATATCACCAATATGCAAAGAGCCTGCACACACAGAAGAGGAGGAGGAGGAGGACAAAAGAGAGGAAATTGGCGGTGAATTAGAACTTGGGAGAGGAAGAACTAAATTGGCCAATAAGTGCATGAAAAGACGTGCGGGCGGGCGCGTTAGAAATCAGGCAGATGCAAATGCAAACGACGCACTGCCATTTTTTGCCCATCAGATTGGGAAAAATTAAAATGATTGATAACAAGCAGTGCTGGCAAAGGATGAGGGGAGAAAGCACGCTGGAGGGCGGGAAGCTGGCGCCAAGGCTGGAAGGGTAATTTGGCAATATTGATTAACGTTTGAAACCCACACACCCTACAACCTAGTAATCATGCTTCTAGAAACCTCTCTACAGAAAGAAAAAAAAAAAAAAAGGTCCAAGCACTCACATATAAACACTCAAGGAAGCTCACAGCAGCACTGCCCGTGAGAAAGAGAAATGGAAAACAATCTAAATGTTTATCAATGAGGAAATAACTCAAAGAAAACACAACCCTACGCCAGGCGCCAGTGGCTCACGCCTGTCATCCTAGCTACTCAGGAGGCTGAGCTCTGAGGACCAAGGTTCAAAGCCAGCCTGGTCAGCAAAGTCTGTGAGACTCTTATCTCCAATGGACCACCAGGAAACTAGAAGTGGAGCTGTGGCTGAAAGTGGAAGAGTGCTAGCCTTGAGCAGAAGAGCTCAGGGCCAGCGCCCAGGCCCTCAGCTCAAGCCCCAGGACTGACGCAAGAAATAAGACACAACATACCGGTGGCATACAGTTATTTACACCTAGAAGTAGGAGTGGGAGAGCTTTGAATCTGTGCTCAGGCCTGAGCCATGGTTCTAAATGACACTTTGTCTGCAGGGGACCCCAGAACACAAGGAGATGGAGTCCACACTTCCCAGCACCACTTCCAGGAAACGGTGGGGGGGGGGGGGGAGGGCTCATGTCCACAAACGTAGAGTTAGGTTGTTGTTGTTTTTTTAGGTCTGAGTCTGGGACTTGAACTCAGTACCTGACGCTTTCACTCACTGACCAGTGTTCTACCACCTGAGCCAAGTCTCCAACCCCTTGTATGTTCTTTTTCTTTTCTGTTTGGTCCAAGACCAGAACTCAAACTCAGTACCTGCAACTTTCACTCACTGGGTGGCGCTCTGCCAACGGAGCCACAGTTCCAAGTAGTTTCTTTTGAAATCAGAAAAACAAAATCAATAAAGAGTTAATGGATTCTGTCTGTGTGTGTGTGCACACGGAGGTCTGGGACTTGAACTCTGGGACTGGGCTCTGTCCCTGAGCTTTTTCATTCAAGGCTGATGCCCACCACTTGAGCCACAACTCCACTTCTTTTTTTGAGGGGGGGGGGGTTGGTCGGTCATGGGGCTTGAACTCTGGGCCTGGGCACTGTCCCTGTGCTCTTCAGCTCAAGGCGAGCGCTCTACCACTTGAGCCACAGCGCCACTTCCAGTTTTCTAGTGGTTTATTGGAGATAGGAGTCTCACGGACTTTCCCACCAGGGCTGGCTTTGAACTGTGATCCTCAGATCTCAGCCTCCTGAGTGGCTAGGATTATAGGCGTGAGCCACCAGCGCCCGGCTCACAGCTCCGCTTCTGGCTTGTTCGTTCATTGGAGATGCGAATCTCACAGACTTTCCTGACCAGGCGGGACTCAAACCTCAATCCTCAGATCTCAGCCTCCTGAGTAGGTGGGTCATGGGGTGAAGGAAAGCTTTCCTCCAGAGGATGGGGTCCCCCGGCAAGGAAAGGGAGGAAGTGGGGGGGTGTTGCAGAGACAACACAGAAGATGGGGAGCAGCAGAAGACTGGAAGGCGGGGGGCAGGCTCAGATGGGGGCTGCAGGAGTCGGTGTCACCCTGGCTTGACAGCATAGAGGAACTGTGTGCATGTGTGCACATGTGTGCCTGCCAGCATACACGCATGTGCACAGCGTGTGCACACGTCTGTGCATGCAGGTTTACGTGTGTGTCACATACACACACAGGTGCATGCAGTCTGTGGTGTCTGCCTGCACGCGGGTGCATGTTTATGCGTGTACTTCCACTGTGCGTGCACACGCGTGCATCTGTGTGTGCCAAGTTTCTAGGCGAGGAGACGGGTAGGCACAATGCGTCTGGATGTCGGGGTGTCCAGCAGGCTGCGGTCGCCCTCAGAGCCAGACTGAAGCAACTCTCGCTCCCACCATGCCCGTCAGCAACCCTCGAGAGCGCCCAGAACAAGCCTGAGGCCTCCCGCTTCCAGAACGTTCCTCTCCCTTTTCTACTGAGTTCAGGTCCCAACTAGCTCCCAACATAGCCTCGGGAAGGGGCTGAGGCCAAATGAGGCGGGGACAGGAGGATGGGGAAGGGGGAAGGAGGGATGGGGACGGGAGGGTCTACAAACTCCTAGCGGGTGGTGGCTGGCTCTCCACCTAGATCCATCCAATCTGCAGCTTCCTGAGGGGCCCCTGTCCAGCCTGCAGGGTCCAGGGGCTGCATTCCAAAATGACCCCACCTTGCCGGGCGCCGGAGGCTCACGCCTATCATCCTAGCAACTCAGGAGGCTGAAATCTGAAGATTGTGGTTCAAAGCCAGCCCGGGCAGGAAAGTCCATGAGACTCTTGAACTCCAATGAACCAGCAAAAAAGTGAGGAAGTGGGCCTGGGAAGGTGGCTCAGTGGTAGAGCTTGCCTTGCATGCCTGAGGCCCTGGGTTCGATTCCTCAGCACCACATAAGCAGAAAAAGCTGGAAGTGGCGCTGTGGCTCAAATGGTAGAGCGCTAGCCTTGAGCTGAAGAGCTGAGGGACAGCGCCCAGGCCCAGAGTTCAGGCCCCAGGACTAGCACAAATGAGAGAGAGAGAGAGACAAAGAAACAAAGAAAGAAGAAAATGAACTCTGGCCACGAGCAGAGCCATGATCATAGAGACAAGAGTTAAGTTTACACAGGGGCCTGGAACACCCGGATGGAGACCTTGGCTCTTATGAGCCGCATTGATGGCTACAAACAGGTCTCCCTCCTGAAGCAGGGGTGTCCGATCCCCCTGGGGCCCACCCCAGAGCTGGGACTCCAGCAGGGGTGAGGCTGGACTTGAGGCTCCCCGGGCCTCTCCTGAGCAAGCATGGACACCATCTCCAAATCGGTCCTGGCTGGGCCTGCCCTGGGCTTGCTTTGCCCAGCTTTGCGGGGGGAGGGCTCCCCCACGGAGCTCATTCATATTCCGCTCTGGCTGCCAGCTTCAATATGGCTGAAAGATGCTAGGGCAGAGAAGGCCCTCGGAGAATGCCCGCCGATGATTCTTCTCCAATTCCAATTTATTTTCTATCATTAATGCTTTTGAAAAGCCCCGCACGCTCTGCAAACAGGGAAAGAACACAAAAGCTGGGGAGGGAGGGAGACAGCTGGGGGGCTCTCAGCTTGGGGTACACCCAGCAGCAGGCTGTGGGTCCTGACTGAAAGGATCAAATCGCACCCCAATCTCCACCTACCACAGGGCCCTGGGCAAAGCCTGGGCCTCTGCCTGACAGGGGTGCTGGGCCTGGCTCTCTGGCCTCTGCTGATCTCAGCTAGACTGAGGGAGGGTGTGCCAGTACTGGGATTTGAACTCAGGACCTTGTTCTCTCTCATTGGGCTTTCTTTCTGCTCAAGACCAGGCACTCTACCACTTGAGTCACAGCTCCCCTTCAGCATTTTGTTGGTTCACTGGCAAGAAGAGATTCACAGACTTTCCTGCCCCGGGGCCTGGCTTCCAATTGTGATCCTCAGATCTCAGTCTCCTGAATAGCTGGGATGACAGGCCGAAGCCACAGGCACCCGGCAACAGGACTTCCAGACTCTCTCCACTGCCTGCGCTGGGAACCAGGGATTCCACCCCCATGCCACACACACACACACACACACACACACACACACACACACACACACACCCCACCCAGCACCCTGATGTCAGACTTAACTAGCCACACAAAGCCCTCTCCTGCCACTCAGGCCCATCAAGGCTGCCGCTGCGCCAGCCATCCCCTAGGTCCTCCGAGACTGCTGAGGTTGCACAAACTATTTCATCCCGGCATGCCTGGCTCTGGGTTGCCCTGAATCCAACATCCACCCTGTCTTGCGCATTCCCTGAGCTTGGCCACATGCCCGGCACACAGTAGGACTGTTTCTCCAGCCAAGAGGTCTTAACTGCTATGTGTCATGCTGGGGTGCCACAGGTTCAGAAACTGGCAGCAGAGCTGCGCCCTGTGGAACGAGACTGGATGTCTGTACTGGGGAAATGGAGGCAAAAGCATTCATCCTCAGAGGACCTCTCCCCTCCCCTAGCCTCCGGCTCCTCCACTCTGTCTCCCCGAACTAGAATAAGAAGAAAAGATTAGAGAGAGAGAGAGAAATGTCTCTCCTTTTTCTATAATGTAAAGAAAATTGCTTTTGCCAACTAACGCAGCTTAAAAGCAATTAGAGATTTTTGGAGGGGACCCTGGGCACAAGCCGCAGCGACAGAGCCCAGAGTGGAATCTTTCCAGCGTTCGTTTGTATCCAGAAAATTTAAAAAAAAAAAAGAAAAGAAAAGAAAAAGAAAGTGTTAAAAGCTGCAATTTTCAACAGCAGACATGCTAGAAGTAAAATATTTACAGCCTCCGAGGGAGGGGCCCACCGAGGCTGGGGACCCCCCCTGACCCCTAATTCCCATCCACCACTCCTCAACACAAGGAGGGACGAAGTGCCACCCCTCACCCCCATAAAAAGGGGGGCTTGGGCCAAGGGAGAGAGAAGCCCCCCCCCCACCACCCCGGCTTTTACCGTTTCCCCCATGGCGGAGCCCTGGGAATCTCAAGTCCAGCACCCCCCCACTCTCCCCTGCTCAGTTCCACCAGCAGAGGCTGGTACGGGGGATCCCCCCCACACACACACCCTGGCCTCCTCTCAGGTGCCCCCCAATGTGGCACCCTGTGGCCTGATGCCTTCTGAGCAATCTCCCTCAGTCTCCCTGGACTGGATGCAGCTGCAGAAGCCAAGTGCTGTTAAACCCCAATCAGCCCTCCTTCAGACCCCCCACGCCACCACCCCACTTCCTCAGGACACCCCAATCTCCTCTCGCCAAACCCACAGCAGTCCTTGCAGAGAACAGCTTCCTTTGTGGATTGATTGTGCACCAGTCCTAGGACTCGAACTCGGGGCCCAAGCACCGACTTTCTCAAGACTGGCACTCTCAGCACGTTAGCTCCCAGCTCTGCTTCCAGATTTTTTTTTTAAGTGGTTCATTGTAGATAAGAGTCTCATCAATGTTCTTGCCCAGGCTGGGCTGGCTTCAAACTGCAATCCTCAGATCCAGCCTTCTGAGAGGCTGGGATTACAGGCGTGAGCCACCAGCCTCCTTCAGAAGCAGATACTCCTCCATCTGCCAGCAGGCATCACCCCACCAATGCTCCTTCAGATGGCACCAACTGCCGGGCACACGCGCCTCACGCCTGTCCTCCTAGCTCCTCAGGAGGCTGAGGTCTCGAGGACTGTGGTTCAAAGCCAGCCCCGGGCAGGCTGAGACTCTCATCACCAGTGAACCAGCAAAAAGCCAGAAGAAAGACTGTGGCTCAAGTAGTAGAGCACCAACCTTAAAGAGGGGGGAAAAAAAAAGCTCAGGGACAGCACCCAGGGCCCTGGGTTGAAGTCTTCAAAGATGGTTTCTTCAAACACCACCTCCCGCCATGTGTGAGAACCTGGGATGGCCTTGTCCACTGCCCAAGACCGGCACAGTTCATCCAGTTGGCCATCTGTCCCTAAGAAGGAGGCCAGGCCAGGTGGAGGATACAGCTGGGATCCGCTCCGGGCCGGCCCTGCCCCGCACATGCCCTGTAACTCACCTGAGGCTCACTTCTGGTCTCTGATGTCTGGTCCAACCCAGAGGTCAGGCTCAGCATCCTGCACACGCGTGCACACACACACACACACACACACACACGCCCAACCCTGGCTGCCCAGACTCAGGTGCCAGACCCTCTCCTTCCCCACGGCTCCCCCCACAGCAGCTGGACGGGGGCCACCCTGTCTCTCCCCCCAGGACGCATGCGTGGCCAAAGTCCAATAACACTCCCCCCTAAATTAAACCATAAACAAGAAGTTGTTTTAGATTTCCCTGACTCCGCAGTTCCTGCAGACAGAGAGACAATTAACCTACCAGAGGGCCCTTGGCTACCAGGCCCAGGGTGAGGCCAGGACCCCTCCCCGGCCCCCCTTCCCCTCTCTGCTGGGACCCAGCACATGCCAGGCCACTTCTGCGGTCTCCCTTAGCTTTTATTCGCCTGAGCAACCTCATTATTGCTCGGGATAAAAAGGGAAGAGACAGCCGGGCGCCGGTGGCTCAGGCCTGTCACCTCCGCTCCTCAGGAGGCTGAGATCTGAGGATCATGGTTGGAAGCCAGCTAGGACAGGAAAGTCTGTGAGACTCTCATCTCCAAGGAACCACCAAAAGCCAGAAGTGGTGCTGTGGCTCAAAGTGGTAGAGCGCCAGCCTTGAGAGGAAAAAGCTAAGGGACAGTGCTCAGGCCCTGAGTTCAAGACTCAGGACCGGCACAAAGAAACAAGGAAAGAGATATGTGAGCCCTTTGAGGTTAGACAGAAATATTTTCTCAGAGACAGGTGCTGAACCTAGGTAAGGAAAAAACATCATGAAGTCTATAATGTATTTTAAAATACTACACACACACACACACATACACACACACACACACACACGTAATAATAATAATAAAAGCAAAATAGAGCCAAACGTCAGCAATTATGAAATCCAGGCAAGAACTTCCCTCTAACTATCCCCTCTGCTTTTCTGTGTGTCTGAAAATGTTCCCAACAGAAAGTGTAAAAAATAAAATAAAATAAAAATAAGCCAGTAGTCACGTGACTCAGAGCTCACCGACAAGGCCTGGGCTTCCGGGCTTGCCCGCCATGCAACTGGGTCTCTTAAGTAGGTTAAATCTCACACACACACACACACTTCACACACACACACACCTACCTCACAGCATCTCCTTTATGCTGGCTCCCCAGAAATCACTTTTGCACAAACTCCAGCGAATTCTATCTCCACATTTACAAGCTTGAGAGCATTTAGAAGCCAGAACCAAGCCAAGCACTGTGGCCCAAACCTGTCATCCCAGCTACTCAGGAGGCTGAGATCTGAGGATTGTGGTTCAAAGCCAGCCTGGAAAGGAAATCTGTGAGCCTCTTATCTCCAGTGAACCACCAAAAAAAAGCTGGAAGTGGAGCTGTGGCTCAAAGTGCTCAGAATGCTACGCTTGAGCTGAAAAGCTCAGGGACAGCACCAAGACCTTGAGTTCAAGCCCGAGTACACACACACACACACATACACACACACACACACACACACACACACACACACACACACACACACACACACACCAGAAAAACTCTTTGCCTAGCCCAATTCTGCAACGCCACCCCTCTCCTCTTCTGTTCCTGTTTATCGAGCTCCAGGACAGGGACAAACGACCACAGTGGCCACCTCCCAGCAGGCCCAGCTGACCCACACAAGCGCTGGTCAGGCCCGCCTCCACCGGTCGATTGTGAAGAGTTATCAGCACCCCAAATAATCGATCGCTAATTGCCAAATGCCATGCAATTCATCGGAGAGAGTTATGTGTGGCCAGCAGCCGGGCAACCCCGCTCTGGCCCTGCGGAGCCTCTGGGGGGGCAGGGAGGGCCGTGTCAGAGGTAAATGATGCAGGAGAAAAGCCGCCTGCCCGGTATCCAGCGCTAAGCCAACATCCAGGGCCTAGCCCCGCATCTGAGAGCCTGGGGGCCACTTGGGGAGGAAGTGGGGCTGGCCACAGGGCCCTGAAGGAAGTAGCATGTGTGCAGAGAAGCCGATCCCACCGCTGGGCATACCAGACAACCAAGATGGATAAACCTAAGGCCCTGCCACCAAAGTGCTCTCAAACCCCAAAGCAAGACAGACTGCCACGCAGGACCTACCCACAGTAGGTGTCCTCAAAAAAGGAATGGGGAGCCGGGTACTGGTGGCTCATACCTGTCACCCTAGCTCTTCTGGAGGCTGAGATCTGACAATCACCTTTCCAAGCCAGACTCGCATCTCCAAGTATTCACCCAAAAGCTGGAAGTGGAGCTGTGGCTCACATGGGAAGAGTGCTAGCTAACCGTGAGGGGAAAACCTCAGGCTGGGAAGGTGGCTCAGTGGTAGAGCGCTTGCCTTGCATGCATGAGGCCCTGGGTTCGATTCCTCAGCACCACATAAGCAGAAAAAGCTGGAAGTGGCGCTGTGGCTCAGGTTGATAGAGTGCTCGCTCTGAGCTGAAGAGCTGAGGGACAGCGCCCAGGCCCAGAGTTCAAGCTCCATGACTGACACAAAAGAAGAAGAAGAGAGGGAAAGAGAAATATACAATATTTTTGTCTTAGAAAATAACAAAAATAATAACAAGTCTTCTCCCTGCTTCCGTCTGCACGTGGAGACACCAGATGGGCGCGCGTGCCTCGCCTCCACAGAGCACAGAATAAGCAACTCAACCAAGACAGCACACTGCAGAGCCAGCAGTGCTCCAGGGAGACGGGACTCCGGCCCTCCGCCTGGCACACTCCCCGGCAGGGGAGCGTGGAGTGACTTTCACAAACTCCCCTCTTGGCAGCATCAGAGCCAGGATTCGAACCCAGTTCCACCTGGCATCCAAGCACAACCTTCTGATCCCACCAGCCTGACTCTTTTTTTTTTTTTGGTCCGGTCGTGGGGCCTGAACTCTGGGCCTGGGCGCTGTCCCTCAGCTCTTCAGCTCAAGGCGAGCGCTCTACCACTGGAGCCACAGCGCCACTTCCAGCTTTTTCTGCTTATGTGGTGCTGAGGAATCAAACCCAGGGCCTCAGGCATGCAAGGCAAGCGCTCTACCACTGAGCCACCTTCCCAGCCCTAGCCTGACTGACTCAAGGAAGCCCCCAAACCTTAAAAGAGTCAGTGCTCAGAGCCAGGAGCCGGGTGCTCACGCCTGTCATCCCAGCTACTCAGGAGGCTGAGATCTGAGGATCACAGCTGGAAGCCAGCCCGGCCAGAGGAATCCCAGAGGCTTTGATCTCCAACTACTCAGCAAAAAGCCAAATGTAAAGGGGGTGATTCCAGTCGTCCAACCCCTAAGAAAATGTGAGGCCCCAAATTCAGGTCCCCGTACTGGCACAAAAACAAAACAAAATAAAAACCAGCACTCTGGACAAGGGTGCGCGCTCACACACACACACACACACACACACACACTCACGCACGCACACACACACACAGGTTCCACGAGGGCCCGAAACCTTGGCCCCCCTTGTCTCTTGGCCAGTGCAGCCATCAGCACTGGGAGGGAAGGTGTCTGTCACAGCTGGCCTCGGCTAAGTGGATCAGTCCTGGGCATGGAGCCGCCTGTCCAGCTGCCCTGGCAGATGGAGACTGGAGCTGGCTACCCGCCAAGGCCCAACCTCCATGTCCAGAGCAACCTGGATACCCAGGTTCCATCCTGGCCTCTGCCTGCCCTGACCCTGGCGGCTGGCAGGGCCCATATAACCTGGAAGGCCATGCCAGCGGCCGCTGTCTCCTTGCTGGTGGCAGGCGCCTGCCCTGATGTGGCCACATGGCCCCAGACTCCACTGGACATCCAGAATGCCATAGCAACTGGCGGAAGGCCCCAGAGGTCCCAGAAGCCCCAGCCACCCCTGCCCAGCAGGCCACAGGCACAGCCAGGAAAATCCTGTGTGAAGCACAGACCCTCTCTGAGCCTCACGCCCTTCCCCTGCCTAATAGCGCCGTGGCCACCCGCTCGAGCCTCCCCCCTCGAGCCTCCCCCCTCAAGCCTCCCCCCCTCGAGCCTCCCCCCCTCGAGCCTCCCCCCTCGAGCCTCCCCCCTCGAGCCTCCCCCCCTCGAGCCTCCCTCCCTCGAGCCTCCCCCCTTGAGCCTCCCCCCTCGAGCCTCCCCCCTCGAGCCTCCCCCCTCGAGCCTCTCTCCCCTCGAGCCTCCCCCCCCTCGAGCCTCCCCCCTCGAGCCTCCCCCACCTCGAGCCTCCCCCCTCGAGCCTCCCCCCCTCGAGCCTCCTCATGCACCCCACAGCTACAGTCACAGGCTTCCTCCGGCTCGTTCCTGTCACACAGGGAGACAGACAGCTTTGTCCATTTTACAGACATGGAAACGGAGCCCCAGAGATCTTAGGGGCTTCTTCTCTCTTTTTTTTTCCTTTTGTGTACTACTGGGGCTTGAACTCAAGGCCTGGGGGGCCTGCAAGGCTGGTGCTCTACCACTTGAGCCACAGCTCTGTTTCTGGCCTTTTCATGATTTGTTGGATGTAAGAGTCTCGCAAGTATCATGAACTTTCCTACCAGGGCTGGCTTCCAATTCACCATCCTCAAATCTCAGCCTCCTGAGTAGCTGGGATGATAGGCGTGAGCCACCAGTGCTTAGAAGAGGCTTCTTGAGGGCTGGGAAGGTGGCTCAGTGGTAGAGCGCTTGCCTTGCATGCCTGAGGCCCTGGGTTCGATTCCTCAGCACCACATAAGCAAAAAGAAAAAAGCCGGAAGTGGCGCTGTGGCTCAAGTGGTAGAGCGCTAGCCTTGAGCTGAAGAGCTGAGGAACAGCGCCCAGACCCAGAGTTCAGGTCCCACGACTGGACCCAAAAAAATAAAAAATAAAAATAGAAGAGGCTTCTTGAAATGTGCTCAGAATCCTGGCACCAGTGGCTTATGACTGACATTCCAGCTATTCAGGAGGCTGAGATTTGAGGATCATGGTTTGAAGCCAGCTTGGGTAGCAAAGTCCATGAGACTCTTCTCTCCAAGGAGCCCCACCAGAAAACTGGAAGTGGTGCTGTGGCTCAACGTGATAGAGCACTAGCCTTGAGCAGAAGACAGCGCCCAGGCCCAGAGTTCAAGTCCCACGACAGATAGATTAGATAGAATGCATAGACAGACAGACAGACGGATGGATGGATATACTCCCTTCATGTGTTTGCGATTTTCCGGACCCCTGTGAGCCCTGCCAGCCCACACGGCGGGGGGGGGGGCCACTGCCCAAGTCTCCCCCAAACCTTACGACATTGATCGCCCTCTGGCATAGCTCCAGGCAGAACTTCCCCACCCTCTGCTGGCATTGGTTGGGGCCTGAGCCCGTCCCCAAGGCCTGCCTAGGGAAGGTGGGCCCGGCAGTCTGATTCTGACACCTCCAGGAACAGCAGGTTAAAATCCCAGACCCCCCCCAGGAATTGTGCCCCACCCCCACCACCCCTCAATCCTCAGCCAGGCACCAATCGCCCCACACCAGCACTGCTGCCTGCCAGCTGCGGCCCCTGCCCGAGGTACCGCACAGCAAACACATCCTACCATGCCCAGTGCCCCCCACCCCTCACCTCGGCTCGCACGCGAACTATCTACCCGCCGGGCCTTCCCTCACATCTGCATTCTGCAGGCAGGCACTGAGTCAACACAGATTTATTGAGCACCTAGCTAGTGCCAGAAATAGCAGGTCAAAAATCCAAGCGGAGTCCCTCACCCCGCAAACAGACCCCTCGCCCCTCCCAGTGGGCCCACACGGGTCTCCTTCCAGAGTGCAGCCCAGGTGCCACTACCTCCTGCAGACAACCCTGGCTTCGAACCGAGGGAGTGAACGTGTACAGGACGCCAGCCAGCGAGGAAAAAGGCGAAGTCCACGGGAGAAACTCCACAGGCCCCGCTCTGTCCCTCCAAAGGAGCCCGAGCTGTCAGAGGCGTCTTTCCCTTTTCAAAGTCATCCCACGATCCAGCCACCACCCCCAACTCCTTACCAATACCTTTGTTTACATGTAAATCATTTATGCCAGGCACTGGGGGGCACAGGCCTGTCATCCTAGCTGAGGTCCGACAATCACAATTCCAGGTCAGCCCAGGCAGGAAAGCCCGTGAGACGTCTTATCTCCAATGAAGCAGCAAAAAGCTGAAAGCAGAGTGTGGTTCAAGTGGTAGAGCACCAGCCTTGAGTGAAAAAGGGACGGTGCGCAGGCCCTGGGTTGAAGCCCCAGTCCCTGCACACACACCCTTGAGTGCACGCGCACACGCAGAGGAAAGGAGGAAGGAAGGCCCCTAGGAAGAGGTAAGAACACCTGGCTGAATTCTCAGCCCTAGAAGCACAGACCAGGGGCCCAAGAGACGCCCCCAGGTACCCTGCTCTTCCTCCTTCTCTGCCCCCCACCACGGAGACCTCATTCTTTGGGAGCCAGGTGGGGAACCAGGAGCAGAGCATCCCTGGGGGAAGAAGGCCTGAGGGGAGGCCATGAGGAGACCTAGACGGTGGAGGCGGAGCCGAGCCAGGCTCCACCCCCTACGTGGTTAATTAAGAATGTTGGTCAGTACCAGAGACAGAAGTGCAGAGCCTGGAGTCCCACAGAGAGGGGAGAGCAAGCAGAGCTGAGACAGAAAAGCTGTGGCTAAGAAAGTTCACGTGAGCCAGTACTGAACCATGGGGAGGGGAGGGGAGGGGAGGGGAGGCAGAGAGAGAGAGAGAGAGAGAGCGCTTCCAGAAACAGCAGCATCCTGCAGACGCAGTCCCTATGTTCATGAGGAAACCTGGTTAATTCTAGGTCACAGTTTCTACCTCCAAATGGTCTATAAAGCCCAGCATAGCTCTTTTCTTTTTTGGGGGGGGGGTGAGTCTAAGCTGTAGGGGTGACAGAAGCTGGCAAGGCCCAACACTCTGGGCCTGGTGAGGTTTCCGCTGGGCCACTTATGAAGCAGCCCAGAGCTCCCAAGACCACTCCCCCCCCCCCCCCCCCCCCCCAGAACACAACTTAAATCTCCACAGCAAGCCAAGGGCTGGTGCTCACACCTGTAATCCCAGCTACTCAGGAGGCTGAGATCTGAGGGCTCAGCTTCAAAGTCAGCGCAAGTAGGGAAAGTCTGTGAGACTCTTGTCTCCAATGAACCACATACACACACACAAAAAGCCAGAAGTAGAGCCTATGGCTCAAGTGGTAGAGCACTAGCCCTGAGCAAAAGAAGCTCAGGGACAGCGCCCAGGCCCTGAGTTCAAGCCTCCTAATGAAACAAATCTCCATGGCAAATTCATTTCCTTTGGGCCCACACAGAAGGACAATGCCAGGGCCCAAGCCTCGAGTGTCAGCAGGCTGGGGACTGTAATCCTTTGGACAATACTAGGCATTAGAGGGCACAGACCAAGTTTACACACAAGCCACACAGAGGCTGGCCCCAAGTTTAAACCAGGCTGGCAGAGGGAGACGGGGAAATCTGGCACCCCGGCTCCGTGGCTCCAGGCTGAGAGAGTGGCAGTCCCACTTGGAAAAAAATGTTGGTGACAGCCAGGCAGAGAGCAGCCCCACGGTGGCCCCCAACAGCAAGCACCAGGGACCTGTCACCCCAGCCACTCAGGAGGCCGAGATCTGAGCATCACAGTTCAAAGCCAGCCCTGGCAGGAGAATCCAAGAGAGACTCTTTATCTCCAATTAAGCACCCAAAAGCCGGAAGTGGCGCTGTGGCCCAAGAGGTAGGGGGCCAGCCTTGAGCGGAAAAAGCTTGGGGACTGGGCCCAGGCCTGTGTGCGCACGCACACACACACACACACACACACACACACACACACACACACACACACAGAGGTCCAAGTGTCCTCTGCCCCCCTTGCCATTTTGCCAAGGATGTGAAGACCCAGATCACCCCCAGCCGCTCCAGCCCCCAATCCCCCCACTCCACATGGCAGCCCGGTGGGGAGCAAGCTCCTAAGCCTGCTGGCTGGTACGCTGAGTGCCAGGAAAGCAGGCATAGGACTCTGTCCCCAAGGAAGCCAACGCAAAGGATCCAGGAGCAACCAGCCATCTGAGAAGGCTTCCTAGAGGAGGCTGCCCTGCCCGCTGGCACCGGCCAGAAAGAAGGTCTGTAGAGGTCCACCCTCAGCTCACCCCTTGGGCCTCTCACTCTTGGGGACATGCACGCACTTCCCTCTGTCCCAGAAGCACCAGCCTGGCCCACCTCCTCATCTTATTTCTACTGCCAGCCAGAGCTTGTGTCTGAAGCTGCCAGAACCAGACCAGAGGATGGGCGGGACTCACCAGGAGAAGGGATGGGGGGCATTGCTGGGGCCCAGGCCCAGGCTGGTGGGCCTGGTGATGCCCCTCCCAGCCCAAGACAGGCCCAGGCTGGTGGGCCTGGGGATGCCCCTCCCAGCCCAAGACAGGCCCAGGCTGGTGGGCCTGGGGATGCCCCTCCCAGCCCCGCCTCTTGGGAACCCCTGGGGATCTGGAGCTGGTGGGGTCTGGGGTGAGGTGTGGGGCTGGTGGGGTCTGAGGTGGGATGTGTAGGGTTTGGGGCTGTTGGGGTTTGGGGTGGGGTCTGAGATGGGTGGGGGGTAGGGGTGGAGTGTGGTGGGATGGGGTGTGGGATCTGGGTGGGGTGTGGCATGAGGTCTGGGATGGGGTGTGGGGCTGGTGGGGTGTGGGGTGGGGTGTGGGGCTGGTGGGGTGTGGGGCTGGTGGGGTGTGGGGTGGGGTCTGGGATGGGGTGTGGGGTTGGTGGGGTGTGGGATGGGGTGTGGGGTGTGGGGCTGGTGGGGTGTGGGGTGGGGTGTGGGGCTGGTGGGGTGTGGGGTGGGGTTGGTGGGGTGTGGGGCTGGTGGGGTGTGGGGTGGGGTGTGGGATGGGGTGTGGGGCTGGTGGGGTGTGGGGTGGGGTTGGTGGGGTGTGGGGCTGGTGGGGTGTGGGGTGGGGTGTGGGATGGGGTGTGGGGCTGGTGGGGTGTGGGGTGGGGTGTGGGATGGGGTGTGGGGCTGGTGGGGTGTGGGTTGGGGTCTGGGATGGGGTGTGGGGTTGGTGGGGTTTGGGATGGGGTGTGGGGCTGGTGGGGTGTGGGGTGGGGTGTGGGATGGGGGTGTGGGGTTGGTGGGGTGTGGGATGGGGTGTGGGGTCTGGGATGGGGTGTGGGGTGGGGTGTGGGGCTGGTGGGGTGTGGGGTGGGGTCTGGGATGGGGTGTGGGGCTGGTGGGGTGTGGGGTGGGGTCTGGGATGGGGTGTGGGGCTGGTGGGGTGTGGGGTGGGGTCTGGGATGGGGTGTGAGGCTGGTGGGGTGTGGGGTGGGGTCTGGGATGGGGTGTGGGGTTGGTGGGGTGTGGGGTGGGGTGTGGGGTGGGGTGTGGGGCTGGTGGGGTCTAGGATGGGGTGTGGGGTGGGGTGTGGGGCTGGTGGTGTGGGGCTGGTGGGGTGTGTGGTGGGGTCTGGGATGGGGTGTGGGGTGGGGTGTGGGGCTGGTGGGGTGTGGGGTGGGGTCTGGGATGGGGTGTGGGGTTGGTGGGGTGTGGGGGTGGGGTGTGGGGTGGGGTGTGGGGCTGGTGGGGTCTAGGATGGGGTGTGGGGTGGGGTGTGGGGTGGGGTGTGGGGCTGGTGGGATGGGCTGGTGGGGTCTGGGATGGGGTGTGGGGTGGGGTGTGGGGCTGGTGGGGTGTGGGGTGGGGTCTGGGATGGGGTGTGGGGCCGGTGGGATGGGGTCTGGGACGGGGTGTGGGGCCGGTGGGGTGTGGGGTGGGGTTGGTGGGGTGTGGGGCTGGTGGGGTGTGGGGTGGGGTGTGGGGTGGGGTTGGTGGGGTGTGGGGCTGGTGGGGTGTGGGGTGGGGTGTGGGATGGGGTGTGGGGCTGGTGGGGTGTGGGGTGGGGTCTGGGACGGGGTGTGGGGCCGGTGGGGCGGCGTGGGGCCGGCGGGGTCGCGCCCGGCCCCTCTGTGCGCCCAGCCCCGCGTCCCTCAGCTCAGGAGGCCCCGACCTCTCACTCACACTCCCTCCCTCCATCCTTCACCGGGCCGGCGTCTCTCCAGGCCCCAGGCCGGTTCCTCCTGACCCTGTCCGGGTCATCGGGGACCCCCCTCCCCGGCCGTGCGGATGGCGCGCGGGGCTGGGCGGGAGCCCGGAGACCCCCCGGCCCGGCCTCGCCCCCGGCCCCGGCCTCGCCCCCCGGCCTCGCCCCCCCGGCCTCGCCCCCCGGCCTGGCCTCGCCCCCCGGCCTGGCCTCGCCCCCCGGCCTCGCCCCCCGGCCTGGCCTCGCCCCCCGGCCTCGCCCCCCGGCCTGGCCTCGCCCCCCCGGCCTCGCCCCCCGGCCTCGCCCCCCGGCCTGGCCTCGCCCCCGGCCCCGGCCCCGGCCTCGCCCCCGGCCCTGGCCTCGCCCCCCCGGCCCTGGCCTCGCCCCCCGGCCTGGCCTCGCCCCCCGGCCTGGCCTCGCCCCCCCGGCCTGGCCTCGCCCCCCGGCCTGGCCTCGCCCCCCGGCCTCGCCCCCGGCCCTGGCCGCGCCCGGGGCGCGGGGGTCCCGCAAAGTTGCTCCGAGTCTCCGGGATGGGGGGTGGGGGGGCCGGGCGCGTGCACGGCCCGCGTGCGCGCCGCACCCCACCCCCACCCCGCGGCCCCGAGGTTCCCGCCCAATCAGAGGCCGCGCACGCGGCGCTGCGGGCGGACGGGCCCGGGCCCCGGACCCCGGACCCCGCCGCCCCGGACCCCGGACCCCGGACCCCGGACCCCGCCGCCCCGGGCCCCGGACCCCGCCGCCCCGGACCCCGCCGCCCTCCGCTCCGCTCCCCGCCCGGCCCCGCCGCCCTCCGCTCCCCGCCGCCCCGGACCCCGGACCCCGGACCCCGCCGCCCCGGACCCCGCCGCCCCGGACCCCGCCGCCCCGGACCCCGCCGCCCTCCGCTCCCCGCCGCCCCGGACCCCGGACCCTCCGCTCCGCTCCCCGCCCGGCCCCGCCGCCCTGGACCCCGGACCCTCCGCTCCGCTCCCCGCCCGGCCCCGCCGCGCTCACCGTCCGCGCGCGGCTCCGCTCCGGGCCCGCATCCCCGGCGCCGCGCGTCCGTCCCGGTTCCCGCTCGCTCCGCCGGGCTCGGCTCGGAGATGGTGGCGGCCGCGGCGGCCACGAGCGAGGCGAGAAGGGCGTGTGCGTGTGCGCGTGCGCGCGCGTGTGCGGGAGCGTGCGTGCAGCGCGGGAGGGCCCCGAGACCCCCGCGGCCCCCGCTCCGCCCCGCGCTCCGCGGCCCCCGCCGAGCCCGCGCGCCCCCGCCGCGCCCCGCCCGCGCGCGCCCGCCGCCGCCGCCGCTCCGGCCCGTGCTCCCGGCAGGGCCGCCCGCGGGGACCCCGACGCCGGCCCCGCCGCCGCGCCCTCCGCGCCCCGATGCCCCCTCCGCGCCCCGATGCCCACACTCGCGCCCCGATGCCCACACCCGCGCCCCGATGCCCACACCCGCGCCCCGATGCCCACACCCGCGCCCCGATGCCCCCCTCCGCGCCCCGATGCCCACACCCGCACCCCGATGCCCACACTCGCGCCCCGATGCCCACACCCGCGCCCCGATGCCCCCCTCCGCGCCCCGATGCCCACACCCGCGCCCCGATGCCCACACCCGCGCCCCGATGCCCCCCGCGCCCCGATGCCCACACCCGCGCCCCGATGCCCACACTCGCGCCCCGATGCCCACACCCGCGCCCCGATGCCCACACCCGCGCCCCGATGCCCCCCGCGCCCCGATGCCCACACCCGCGCCCCGATGCCCACACTCGCGCCCCGATGCCCACACCCCGCGCCCCGATGCCCACACCCGCGCCCCGATGCCCACACCCGCGCCCCGATGCCCCCTCCGCGCCCCGATGCCCACACCCGCACCCCGATGCCCACACTCGCGCCCCGATGCCCACACCCGCGCCCCGATGCCCCCTCCGCGCCCCGATGCCCACACCCGCGCCCCGATGCCCACACCCGCGCCCCGATGCCCCCCCGCGCCCCGATGCCCACACCCGCGCCCCGATGCCCACACTCGCGCCCCGATGCCCACACCCGCGCCCCGATGCCCACACCCGCGCCCCGATGCCCACACCCGCGCCCCGATGCCCCCCGCGCCCCGATGCCCACACCCGCGCCCCGATGCCCACACCCGCGCCCCGATGCCCCCTCCGCGCCCCGATGCCCACACCCGCACCCCGATGCCCACACTCGCGCCCCGATGCCCACACCCGCGCCCCGATGCCCCCTCCGCGCCCCGATGCCCCACACCCGCGCCCCGATGCCCCCTCCGCGCCCCGATGCCCACACCCGCGCCCCGATGCCCACACCCGCGCCCCGATGCCCACACCCGCGCCCCGATGCCCCCTCCGCGCCCCGATGCCCACACCCGCACCCCGATGCCCACACTCGCGCCCCGATGCCCACACCCGCGCCCCGATGCCCCCTCCGCGCCCCGATGCCCACACCCGCGCCCCGATGCCCACACCCGCGCCCCGATGCCCCCCGCGCCCCGATGCCCACACCCGCGCCCCGATGCCCACACTCGCGCCCCGATGCCCACACCCGCGCCCCGATGCCCACACCCGCGCCCCGATGCCCCCCGCGCCCCGATGCCCACACCCCGCGCCCCGATGCCCACACCCGCGCCCCGATGCCCCCTCCGCGCCCCGATGCCCACACCCGCACCCCGATGCCCACACTCGCGCCCCGATGCCCACACCCGCGCCCCGATGCCCCCTCCGCGCCCCGATGCCCACACCCGCGCCCCGATGCCCACACCCGCGCCCCGATGCCCCCCGCGCCCCGATGCCCACACCCGCGCCCCGATGCCCACACTCGCGCCCCGATGCCCACACCCGCGCCCCGATGCCCACACTCGCGCCCCGATGCCCACACCCGCGCCCCGATGCCCCCTCCGCGCCCCGATGCCCACACCCGCGCCCCGATGCCCACACCCGCGCCCCGATGCCCACACCCGCGCCCCGATGCCCCCTCCCGTGCCCCGATGCCCACACCCGCGCCCCGATGCTCCCCCCGATGCCCCCCATGCCCCCCGCGCCTCGATGCCCACACCCGCGCCCCGATGCCCACACCCGCGCCCCGATGCCCCCTCCCGCGCCCCGATGCCCCCTCCCGCGCCCCGATGCCCACACCCGCGCCCCGATGCTCCCCCCGATGCCCCCCATGCCCCCCGCGCCTCGATGCCCACACCCGCGCCCCGATGCCCACACCCGCGCCCCGATGCCCCCTCCCGCGCCCCGATGCCCACACCCGCGCCCCGATGCCCACACCTGCGCCCCGATGCCCCCTCCCGTGCCCCGATGCCCACACCCGCGCCCCGATGCCCCCTCCCGCGCCCCGATGCCCCCTCCCGCGCCCCGATGCCCACACTCGCGCCCCGATGCCCACACCCGCGCCCCGATGCCCACACCCGCGCCCCGGTGCTCACACCCGCGCCCCGGTGCCCACACCCGCACCCCGATGCCCACACCCGCACCCCGGTGCCCACACCCGCACCCCGATGCCCCCTCCCGCACCCCGATGCCCACACCCGCGCCCCGATGCCCACACCCGCACCCCGGTGCCCACACCCGCACCCCGATGCCCGCACCCACACCCCGATGCCCACACCTGCACCCCGATGCCCCCTCCTGCACCCCGATGCCCACACCCGTGCCGGGGTACTGCGTACCCCCTTGGCACTGGGCACCCCGCTCCTCCTCCTCCACCGCAGCCTCTCTGGTGGGACAGAGGCCATGGCTGACCTGGCCACAGCTACCCCTGCCCAGCCCGGGGCAGAGGGCGGTGGGGGCCGGACGGCACCAAGCTGGGGGCGGCCATGCCTGGGTCCAGGCCTGGGACCGATCTGCAGCCCGGGCACGGGGCGCAGGTCCGGCTGGACGGACCGGACACGAGCGGCCGTGGCGTGGCCTTGCACCTGGGATCCCTGGGAAGATGCTGGCCCCACGCTCGGGCTGTGCCCAGGGGCCCAGGAACCCCAAGGTGACCCTCGACCAGGCCTCCCTCCCTCCATCAGGCCTCCCTTAACAGAGGCCTTCCTCCTCCAAGGGCCAGAGCAGGGCACCAGGGGCAACGCAGAGAGGGCCCCTCCTCACTCGAGTAGAGAGAGGAGCCGCTCTAGCCTGAGAGGCTGTGTGGGCAGAAATGAGGCAAGGTAGTTGGGGGTTGGCCCCCAAGGGCCAGGGACCCTGATTGAGAAACCTAACATCCAGCCTGTCATCCTAGCTACTCGGGAGGCTGAGATCTGAGGATCATGGCTCAAAGCCAGCTGGGGCAGGAAAATCAGTGAGACTCATCTCCAATGAACCACCAAAAGGAAAAAGAAAAAGCCAGGAGTGAGTAGAGTGATGGAGTGGCCAGCCCTGATCTAAAAAGCTAAGGGACAGTGCCTAACGAGAGCTGAATTCAAGCAAAACGACGAGAGAGACAGCTCCAAGAGCAGGAGAGAGCTGCTGGGGCCGGCGGACCCAGGAAAGCTCCCTGGAGGAGAAGCCATGTACTGAAGGATGAATAGGAGTTGGCCAGACAGACCAGAACAGAATGCACAGCACAGGGGGAGAGAGAGGCCTGTGTGGGAAGTCCTCGAAAGGGGAGGCGAAGCTATGGGTAGATTCTGGGGGGGGAAAGAGCTTTAAGTTGGCTCCAGGGCAGCCACTTGGCAGATAGAGGCAGGCACCTTCACCTTTCGGCCCTCTGGAAGACGCAGCCCTAGCCCCCTGCCCGTCCCCTCTGCCCCTCCTCTAAGCCCTGTTTAACCTCTGCTTCCCCCTGTCTTCTGCTAGACACGCAGCGCAGGCTCCCCCTGCTGCCCGGAGTGGGAAGTGGGAGAGGCCAGGCCGGGCTGCAAAGGCGGCTGAGCCAGCCTCAGGCACCTGATGCCTGGCCAAGGGCCCCTGCGCGTCAGGCCCACTCCATACACTGGCAGTAAAGATGCATAGCCACCCAGGTGAGCGGTGGAAGGTGGGAAGGCATGAGGTATGCAGAGTGGGCTCCCCCACAGTGTCCTCCCTCTCCCCTCCTCCCCCCCCGCCCCTGAACTCCCCCCCAGGGTCCGTCCACACCATCCCCTTCACCCCCCCCCCCCCCCCCCGCCTCCCCTGGTTATTTTCTCTCCAGACTTACTGGGGCCTCCGGGGAGATGAGCTCACGGTGGGTCGGGCTGATCGTGCTCTGAACCTCCTGAGGGCTTTGGGGTGAGTCCTGGGAGAGCTGAGCACCGCAAACATAGGCTCCCCTGTGTCCTTGTCAGTGTCCCCAGTTTCTTCCCATTCTGACAGTCCTTTGGCCTTTGTGTCTCAGCTTGACGGATCAGGGCCTTCAGCTTTGCTGTGCAACCTCCAACGCCTAGCATCCCTTCTCCAGGCCTCCACTTGCCCTCTCGGTATGGATGTAAGCCGGAGCGAAAGACCTCATTCTACTTCATTTATCTTTCCTCCCCAGGTCCAGGAGTTCAGCTCCACCTGCGCCCTCGGGGAGGATGGCATCTGTCATCAACAGGCCCATTTTCCACAGCACCCATCGGAGGCCGGGGAGTTGAGGCCCAGGGTCCAGGCCAATGTGCTGAAGGCCCTGGTCCTTCATCAGACAGGAGGCTGCCTGCTCCCCTGACAGGGCCCTGCAGACTCCTTCAAAGGCCCCTCTGCTCTCTCCAGACAACGCTGTAGGCCAATAGGAAACACCTCAGCTGAGTCCCAGACCAATCACTACGCTGGGCTGGGACAGCTCCCACAAGGCAATGCCAGAGTCCCAGACCAATCATCACGCTGGGCTGGGAGCTCCCACAATGCAATGCAAGGGGCAGTAGACCTTCCTCGGTGCCCTTTCCCACAGACCCCTGCTTTCCTGGGACAGCCTGAGCGGTCACCAAACTTGAGAGCAAACTTGAGTGTCTACCCACCACCTCTGAACACCTCATCTCCCCACCTCTGAGTCTTGATTTATGTTTTTGTTGTTCTTTGCTTGTTTGGGGTCAGGACTGGGCCTAGAACTCAGAGCTGGGCCCCCTGGGCGACCTTTAGCTTCTGTGTTCAAGGCTGGCACTCTACCACCTCCAATTCTGATTTATTGCTGGCTAATTGGAGATGAGAGTCTGACTGGTTGTTTCTGCTCAGACTCTGGCTTTGAAACACGATCCTCATATCTCAGCCTCCAGAATAACCAGGATGACAGGTGGGAGCCACCAGTGCCAAGCGTTTTTGTTGTTTTGCTTTGCTTTGCTTTTATTTGTACTGGGGTTTAAACTCAAAATCTCTCACTTGCTAGGCAGCCATTCTACCATTGGAGCCACACCTCCCAGCCCCTTTCCCTTCATTTTTCAGGAAAAGTCTTTTTTAGGCTAAGCCAGTTCAGACTGTAATTCTCCTGCTTCTGACTTCTCTGTAGCTAGGATCACACACACACACACACAGCTTATTCGTTGAAATGAAATCTTGCTTTTTGCCCAGGCCTTAAATCATGATCCTCCCAATCTCTGCCTCCTTTTCATTTTAGTTTTACTTTTAATTTTACCTTTTTATTTTTACTAGCACTAGCTTCAAACTCTTGCTGGCCTTTTTCTCTCACAGCTGGCTCTCTACCACTTGGACCACGCCTCCAGCTCCAACTTTTTTTGCTGGTTAATTAGAGACAAAAGTTGTCTGCGTGGGCTGACTCCAAATAATGAGGTCAGCCCCCTGAGTAACTGGGATTACAGATGTGAGGTACAACGCTCAGCCCCACCTCCAAGTCTTCACCCGCCTGACCCACCCGCTCTTGCCTTCCACCTTTCAAGTCTTCCTCTCAGCAGCCTTTCCCCCCACCCCGCTGCGCCCCTCACTGTCTTCTGAGCACGCACCATTCACTCCGGAAACTACACACTAGTGTAGTGGCACTGTTCCCATTTCAAAGAGCAGCCAGGCTCACGATGGAGTTCCAAAAAGGAAACAGAAAGCCTGTGTGAACATGTATTGAGCATGCTCCATGCGTGTGCCAGGCGTGAGGCCTACACAGCACGGCAGAGACCT
Organism: Dipodomys spectabilis; assembly: GCF_019054845.1. Taxonomy (NCBI): domain Eukaryota; kingdom Metazoa; phylum Chordata; class Mammalia; order Rodentia; family Heteromyidae; genus Dipodomys; species Dipodomys spectabilis. Next base: position 974,128 of record NW_024871155.1, on the reverse strand, counting down.
TTACTCTGAGAGAAGATGGACAGAATACAGCCCATCACGCAGAGAAATAGAAAACCACCACTAGGTCCAGCACCCCGAAGAAGGCTCAGGAGACAGGAAGGAGGGATGGGACCAGCCTGATTGCGGGAATCCGAAGAGAGATGTCCTACAGGGTGTGGCACCTGAGCAATGGGAAGACTCAACTCAAAAGAGTGAGTATAGCATGTGCAAAAGCCCTGTGGTGCAAAGAAGAAGAGAGGGCCCGAGGAAGAACTGGAGATGGAGCAGCAGATGGCTAGGGCCAAGGCTCTGATGGCCGCTGTAGGCAGTTTGGCTTTTAGCCCTGGATTTCCTCCTTTGCTACCTACTTCTTGTCCTACCACCCAGCCCTCTGCTTCAGGGCTACTTTGTTCTGATGTCAAGGTCCTGGCATAAGGTGGGGGGGGGCACACTGGGGACTCAGGCGTGGCAGGAGTAAGAGGAACAAGAAGGCTTGACTTAGGGTCTTGGCAGCACCTGACCACCCCCACCCACCCACAGCTGGGAGATGAACACTAAACGGACCGTTCCCTGGGTCCCTGCTTGCTCTGAGGCTGTCACTAGAGATGGAGAAGACTCAGCCGTCAAAACGGCCTTACAGAGTTAAGTTCCAGGGTCTCAAACCCTGGGGGGCAACGGGGCTGCCTAGGACCTGCCCTTACTTACAACTCCCAAGCCTCCTGGGCTCTGAGCTCACTTTCCCAAATAAACATTCCCTGAAGCTTTAAACACACACACACACACACACACACACACACACACACACACACACACACACACACACACACACACACACACACACACACACACACGGCGGCCAGACCAGCAGGGACTTCTTCTATCTCCCTATTTCATAGATGGGGAAACAGGCTGGAGAAGGGACAGGTCCCAGCTCAGGATGGTCCCGGAAGTGTTTCCCTCAGTCCCGCCTCTTTATCCCGCTGTGTCCCGTGGAGCTGCTCTCTTCCCCCGGCTCCCCGGGGCCGTGCCCCTTTCCCTGCAGCAAATCCAAGCTGTCCAGCCCAGGCATGAGGACGGAGTCCAGCAGGCCCTGTGGGCAGGCAGGCCTCTAGCTGGCACAGCCGAACAAACAGACGGGAAGGAAATCAATTTGAGTGTTTGATTAATTTTAATTTTTAATTTGCGCCTCGTGGCGGGCACCCCCACGTACGCTGCCTGCAGGCGGTGGTATTTACCCTGGTTTTACCAGGGCAGCCAGGGCCCAGGGCTCCCTGCCCTGCCGTCGGGCAAACCGGTCCCCCCAAGTACCACCCCTGACTTTCTCCAGAGCCAGCCCTTCTGTGCGAAAGGGATGTTGAGGAGTTCTGGGAGACGAGGTGTATCCCGAAATCGGGTGCCACTAATGAACCCTCAGACATGACACCAGAGTTTGGGGGCTCAAGGGGAGGTGTGTGTACACCCCAGGTTTCAGGGACTACAGACTCACCCACCCAGATTACCACCTTTCAAGGAAAGCACTACCTAGAGCAGATTGTGTGTGTGTGCACATTGTGTATGTGCCAGTCCTGGGGCTTGAACTCAAGGCCTGAGTGCTGTTCCCTGCCCACTCTACAATCTTGAGCCATGACTCCACTTTCAACTCTTGGGTGGTTAGTTGAAGATAAGAATCTCATGGACTTTTCTGCCTGGGTTGGCTTCGAACTGCGATCCCCAGGTCTCAGCTTCCTTAGATAGCTAGGATGACAAGCAGGAGCCACCGGCGCCCAGCCTTAGTACCTACCGGGCAATGTGCTAAGCTCAGTGCTGCACAAGTTAGAGCCCCGCTTCTCCTCCCCGAGATTCCACGCCCCCCCCCCCCCTCCAGGTGCCCTGGGCATCACCAGCTTCTCTGGATCTCAGTTCGGAAAATAAAACAAGTAATAATAACCTCTTCCAGAGACTGTTGAGTAACAAAATAGGAAAAGGTGTGTAAAATGCTCCCTTCATTACCAGACACAAAGTAGATGCTAATCAAACGCTAATTATAAATGAGATAACTCATGTGCTAAGGCCTGGAAGCTTCTCTGTTTATGCTTGTCAAATCCGAGCTGACAATGTGGTAACGGCTTCGCTTCTTGCTCCTGGAATGGAGCCGAGAGATGAGGGAGCTGGGGCGGGCTGGGGGACAAAGGACTTGTCTAGAGACTCAGAACACTCATTCAAAGACATGGCAAAGACCCAGCAGAGACAGAGGCCAGGCCTGCTTCTGATTAAAAGCCTCTCTCTTTCTTGGCCAGTGCTGGTGGCTCACGCCTGTCATCCTAGCTACTCAGGAGGCTGAGATCTGAGGATCACAGTTCAAAGCCAGCCTGGGCAGGAAAGTTCGTGAGACTCTTATGTCCAATGAACCACCAGAAAACCAGAAGTGGCACTGTAGCTCAAGCGGTAGAGCACTCGCCTTGAGTTGAAGAGCACAGAGACAGCGCCCAAGCCCAGAGTTCAGGCCCCACAACTGGAAAAGAAAAGAAAAAAAAATAAGCTAGCTCCCCAGGAAGGAAAGTCCATGAGATTTTTTTTCAGCTCCAATTAATCACCGAAAAGCTTGAAGTGGCCGTGTGGCTCAAGTGGTAGAGCACCAGCCTTGAGCAGAAGAGTTAAGAAACACCACCTAAGCCCTAAGTTCAAGCCCCAGTTCCTGCAGTAAGGAGGTGTGAGGGAGAGAGCCAGACTCCTCACCTGACCCCTAACACCTTGAGTGGTCCTCAGGATCCTGAAACCCTGACCCTGGGTTGGCTGGGGAGTCTGGAGACCCCAAAACAGACCTGGTTCTTGTGGAAACATACATTAAAACCAAGCAGATAAAGCAAACGTTTTGGAACGTGCTAGTGCCCTGAAATATATGGGTAGTTCTATCTTAGGGTCCTTCCACCCTCCCACCCCACCAAGGGGAACCCCTCTGAGGTTGTCATGGATGAACCTAATCCTCTCCCTCTCCCGATGTGGCTCTGTGCCCATCAAAGCCGTCAGTAAAGGAAGGTGTGCTTTGCCCAGGCCCCCGAGGCTCAGGCCTGCCATCCCAGAAGCTCAGGAGGCTGAGATCTGAGGATGGTGGTTCAGGGATCAAGGGAGTGCAGAGGGATCGACTGGCTAGAGCTGTCAGAGGGTCAGCCCTGTGTGTGGACAGAGGATGGCTCAGGCTAGACCCCATGGAGCCTGGAACCCCCCTCCCTCAGCACTCTCTCCTTGCCCTGTGTTCCCACACAACCCCGCTGACAGGCAGAATCCACCCGAGAGCTCACCCAGCTCATCTTAAATCCATTCCTGGAGCCTCCAAACTCCCGGATCAGCTCCAGACCCAGAGTGGACTTTTAAACCGCAGGCCCTCCTGGATGGGAAGGCGTCAGCTACTGGCACCTAGCAACGGAACGCAGACCAGGTGTGATTGGCCACTTCTAGCTCACAGGGAGGAGGGTGTAAGCTGATTGGCTGAGAAAGCAGACCCAGTGTGATTGGCCATTCCTAGCTCCCAGGAGAGAAGGCATGAACTGATTGGCATAAAGAACCCGGCAGCAAAGAGAGATGGGCTTGTTGGAGCACAATCGCAGAGCCCAGTGTGGTGGCTCACCCCTGTAATCCTGGCTGCTCAGGAGGCTGAGATCTGAGGATTGACAAGTGAAGCCAGCCTGGAGAGAGAAATCCTTTATTCCCACTAACCAGCAAAATGCCAGAAGTGGAGCTGTGGCTCAAGTGGTAGAGCAAAAAAGCTCAAGGACAGTGCCTAGACTCTGAGTTCAAACCCCAAGACGGGTACACACACACACACACACACACACACACACACACACACACACACACACGCGGACCAAGGTTATCTGGCAATGCCTGGAGGCTCCCCTCCCCTCCCTATCCCTAACCAGTGATCCACATGAACAGGAGACCTGATCCAGCCCCCTACGGGTTCCCCGAGCCGCCGAGCTCCCCAGAGGCTCCTGGGGGAAGCCAGACTTAGCCCCTTGGAGTGCTCCTGGAAAGCTCTCGGCCTTTCGTTCTGTCAGGCTTGCTTCTCAGGGTCCAACCTCCCCGCTTTGGGGCCAGTCACAGTGACACGTCCTGGCCCCCAGAGGGGACAGGGCCACCAGGGGAGGAAAGGCACCTCTGGTCTTCCCACCTGCTTCCCTGGGAATAGGAGGCAGCCTGCCTCCCAAGGCTAGGATTGCGTTTGGTGCCAAGAGGCCAGAGTGTCCCCTCCTCTCCTTCTCCTTCCCTCCGCCCCCCCCCCCCGGCTTTTTTCTTTCTGTTTTTAGCCTGAACCCAGGACTTGAACTCAGTACCTGATGCTTTGGCTCACTGGCTAGCACGCTACCAGCTGAGCCATGCCTCCAACTTGCCCTTTCTCTTTCTTTCCAAAGGTCGAGCCCACATTAATCTGATAAATCCTCCCACAGTTGCACCCACAATTTTTCTAAGCTTGAGTCTCCCCAGAGCAGTGCATGCTTACCCCAGACGGAGATACGAAAGCAAAAGGGGAAAGAAAGGAAGGGGGAAAGAAACAAAAGTTTTTAATTTAAAATTTTATTTTCGCCAGGTGCCGGTGGCTCACACCTGTCATCCTAGCTACTCAGGAGGCTGAGATCTGAGGATCATGGTTCAAAGCCAGCCCGGGCAAGAAAAGTCGAGATTCCTATCTCCAATAAGCAACCAGAAAACCAGAAGTGGCGCTGTAGCTCAAGTGGTAGAGTGCTTGCCTTGAGCTGAAGAGCTGAGGGACAGCGCCCAGGCCCAGACTTCAAGCCCCAGGACCGACAAAAATAATAATATATTTTTTTTTGGGTCCGGTCGTGGGGCCTGAACTCTGGGTCTGGGCGCTGTCCCTCAGCTCTTCAGCTCAAGGCTAGTGCTCTACCATTTGAGCCACAGTGCCACTTCCGGCTTTTTTCTTTTTGCTTATGTGGTGCTGAGGAATCGAACCCAGGGCCTCAGGCATGCAAGGCAAGCGCTCTACCACTGAGCCACCTTCTCAGCCCCTAATAATAATTTTCTAATACTCCTTCCCCCTCCACCCCTCTACACACAGCTGCCTGGCTGTGCTGGTTGGCTATTGAAGAAATGAGCCCCTCCTTAAGCCTCAAATGGAGAGGATCTGGGAGAAGCCCCTCAGTTCTGCTCCCCCCTTCCTTACCTGTAAAGAACTTGCATGCTCAAGTGAGGTCTTTGTTTGTTTCACAGAGGCTGCCTCCCTAAGGCGTCTTGGCTGAGCACGGTGGTCTACACCTGTAATCCCAGCTACTTGGGAAGTAGAGATGGAAGTGAGTGAGCTACAAGTTCTTTCTTTCTTTGTTTGCTGTTCGTTTTTGTTTCTGTGCCAGTACTGGGGCTTGAACTCAAGGCCTCCCATTCGCACGTGGTTGTTTGGCGTGGCTGTTGTGGCTCAAGTAGTAGAGCACCAGCCTTGAGTAAAAAAAGCTAAGGGACAGCGCTCAGGCTGTGAGTTCAAGCCTCAGTATGGGCATGAGAGGACAACAGACAGACAGACAGACAGACAAGGAAGGGAAGGAGGGAGGGAGAGCCGGCAGAGCGAAGCTGGCAGGAAGCTGCGTGAACCCCCTTTGCCCAATTCCAGCGTGATGGATGCGGCGGGCGGGCGCCGTGGCTGGTGCGGCGCAGCTCCCCCGAGTCCCATCGCTCAGCGCTCCGGTAATAAAGCGGCCAGGGCTGGAAAAACGCTATTAGACTCCAGAGAGCGCAGGCTCATCCCGCCGGATTATAACCCTGTTACCCACGCCCCAGGGGCCTGCTCCGTTCTCCTTCAACCTCAGCCTTGGCAGAAGCAAACCCGCCAGGGGGTGAGGGAGGAGGGGGTGCGGGCTGGCACCAGGCAGGCCTGACTCCAGGGGGAAGAAAGGAGGCCTGGGGAGAGAGGCTGACCCCTCCAAGGCCCTGCCCGACCTCAGCTGGGTGCCCAGCACTGCTGGGAGGGGCTGGGGGCCTGGGAACCCCAGAATGGAGCTGCTAGGTAGAAGATGAACCCCCCCCCCAGCCCCAGGTTTCCAGACAAAAAGGAGGAAAAGAAGAGGGACCATGCCAGGGCCCCAGACATGGAACCTGTACCTTGGGGGGGAGGTGTCCTTACTTCCTACTCCTCCTTGAGCCCACAGAGCAGATTCCTCACCCCTCACCCACCACCACCACTTTCTCCAACCCCCCCCCCCCCCCCTGCTTCTCCTTGGGAAAGCTCTGAACTTCCAGGAAAAAGTCATAATCCCATCAACTCAAGCTAGGCACTGGTGCTCACGCCTGTAATCCCAGCTCCTCCGGAGGCTGAGATCTGAGGATCATGGTTCAAAGCCAGGCCAGAAAGAACAAATCCAAGAGCCCCCTTCTTTCCCATTAACCAGCAAAAAAGCCAGAAGTGGAGCTGCGGCTCCAGTGATAGAGCATCAACCTTGAGCGGAAAAAGCAAAAGGATGTTGCCCAGGCCCTGAGTTCAAGTCCCAGGACTAGCACAAAAATAACTACTACTGATCATAATAACCCAGGCACCTAGCTTTTAAGTATTCTTAATTAAAACAGTCACAATGGGCAGGAATTTGGAGCTTTTTCACCAGTATTTTAGATCTAGTTTAGCCCAGCTCCAAGCTGGGAAGCCTGGCTATGCCGGCAGTGTCTAAGCTTAATGTCAACTTCCCCAAGAGAATGCAGTGATCTTCCTGTCCACAAGCAACTGAGAGAGAGAGGGTGGGGGAAGCAGTAAGGGTGGAAACAGGAGGATAAACTCAAAAGAGCACTTGAGAGCCGGAGCTACTCATCTCTCCAGAGGCCTTTCAAAGTGACCCACTTACAAGCATTTAAAACACAGGTATGGCTGGAGGCCTGCAGCTCCTGCCTGCCATCCTACCTACTCAGGAGGCTGAGATCAGAGGATCCAGATTCGAAGCCAGGCCGAGTAAGAAAGGCCATAAGATTCTTATCCCCAATGAACCACCAAAAAAGCCAGAAGTGGAGCTTTGGCTCATGTGGTGGCTTTGACTGGAAAAGCTCAGGGACATCACCCAAGTCCCAAGTTCAAACCTCAGGACCAGCACAATAACTAGATAGATAGGTAGGTATGTAGATAGATAGATAGATAGATAGATAGATAGATAGATAGATAGATAGATAGATAGATAGATAGATAGATAGATAGATAGATGGATAGATGGATGGATGGATGGATGGATGGATGGATGGATGGATGGATGGATGGATGGATAGACAGATAGATAGATAGATAGATAGACAGATAGATAGATAGATAGATAGACAGATAGATAGATAGATAGATAGATAGATAGATAGATAGATAGATAGATAGATAGATAGATATCTGCTTAGGAACTTCATGGTCTATAAAGATAGTAATCCACTAATCAAGGTCTGGATTTTTATTATATTCTGGTATATGGGATACTTGTGTTTGTATAACCAAAATCTTACTGCCAAAAGGAGGGAGAGAGAAAGAGATTTTGACAGAGAGATGGCTAACTATACTTAGATTTATAAAATCACAATGGATTTAAGCACCCGTCCAGTTTATACATTAGCCAATAGAGGAACATCTGTTTCCCTGTGTGTGTGTGTGTGTGTGTGTGTGTACTGAAGCTTGAACTCAGGGCCTTCACCTCTCAGTTGGCTCTTGTGTTCAAGGCTGGCACTCTACCACTTGAACCACACCTCCACTTCTGGAATTTTTTTACTTTCTTGTTATTATAGAGGTGATACACAGAGGGGTTGTGGGTACAGGAGACAGGTCATGAAGACATTTCCTGTCACACAGTGTCTTCTGTTCCCCGCTCTCCCCCAGGCCCGCCCTCCGGCCTCCCCCCGCGAGTTGCGTAGTTCACTTTCATGGGTGCCCAGCGAGCCCCAACAGCTGCACTTTTCCACCCTTTCTCCCTTGAGTTTTGTGCCCTTCCTCCCTCCCTCCCAAGGATATACATGTGAATACACCATTCATACAGAAAGAAGACAGAATCACCCAAAACTAAAGACTGAAAAAAAAGGAAGGCTTTTGTTTCCATATCTTGGAGTTCGTCTCAGTATGTGTATTGTTTTATACGCATATGAAGAGGCGCTGGGGCATTGCACCTTTGTGATTCTCTATGTGATTCTCTAGAATCCTGTGTAATTTGTCCTCTCCCAGTGCATTTTAGGTCTAGCTTCTGTATATCAGAGAATACATACGCCATTGTTTCTCTGAGCTTGGCTTACCGCACTTAACATGATTTGTTCTAGTCCCACCCATTTCCCTGCAAATGACGTTATTTTATTCTTTCTAATGGCTGTGTAAAATTCCATTGTGTGTAGGTGCCACGATTTTTATTGTGGGGCATCTGGGCTCTTCTGGGTATTTTTGCTGCTCTGTTGGAGATAAGAGTCTCTCGGATTTGTCTGCCCAGGCTGGCTTCGAACCCGGATCCTCAGATCTCGGCCTCCTGAGTAGTTAGGATGACAAGTATGAGCCACCAGCGCTAGGTACCTGGTCTATTTCCGTCACTAGCCGATGAACTCTGTGAAGAGAAGGCCTTTATCTAAAAGAGGTTTCGGCCCAGGTCTAAAAGAGTCAGATGCACTAAAGGAACTAAATAAATCCAAGCTTTTGGGGCAAATGAGTGGTTGTGCTTCAGAGTTCCAGCCCCCGGTAGAGACTGTGTTTCATTACTGAAGCTCAGCAGCCGCACGCCGCCCCAGCCCGCAGCGGCTGCCCGCCTGGGCCCAGCCCTGTCCACGCGCTTCAGCCAGCTGGCCCTCAGGAGGACAATGGGAAGGCAGCAGGGCAGCCTGTGTTCTGGGACACGAAGCCGGAGGCCGGAATCACACAGGGCTCCTCGTCCAACAGGCCTGGTACCACACCTGCAGTGTGAATAATGAAATCTAGACACAGATTCCAAAACAAGAGTCTCCATTGAGGTGGTATCCATCCAGAGAGAGACAGAGTCACAGAGAGACAGACACAGACAGACACAGAAGGAAACAGACTATTCAAATATACTTTTTTTTTTGCTGGTCCTGGGGCTTGAACTCAGGGCCTAGACTCAGTTCCTGAGCTCTTTTGCTCAAGGCTAGTGCTCTACCACTTGGGCCACAGCTCCATTTCCAGCATTTGGCTGGTTCACTAGAGATCAGAGTCTCACAGAATTTCCTACCTGGGCTGACTTCACACCACGATCCTCAGCTCTCAGCCTCCTGAGGAGCTGGGAAATCAGGCGTGCGCCACTGGCACCCATACCCTTTTCTAGATGGGCTGATGTGGGAGCCGGCCATGGGAGAAGAAAGCAGGATCATCACTTGCTCTGGGGAAATGGATGTTAGATCAGAAATGCCAAGCAGAGTGGCCCAGGGCTGGGAGGCTGGGGCCAGGGCTGGGGCGGGGATGTGGTAGGGGCTGGCAGGCTCTCTTCTGTCTTTGGCCTTTCCTTCCTGAAGCACTGGCTGCCTCAAGGCAAGCCAGCATGGAGGAGTCTGCCTTCGGTTCACCCTGAAAGAGAAACACTGCAGGTGCGGGGACCGGGACAGGTGGGGACGGGGTGGCCTGGGGGGCAGCAGGGTGCCGGATTTGTTTCTGGATGATTTGTCTGTGGGCTCCCAGCTCCTCACTCCCGCTCTCTCTGCGGCTGTTCTGGGCGGCCAGAACGCTGCTGGATGTCCTAGGAAGAGACGCTGATGGCTGTGTGTCTGTGACAGGTGCGTCTGGGTGGCTGCAGATCAGCCCCGAGGGACGGCGGGCATCCAGAGCAAGGCCATGGCGCAGTGTCTCCTCTCCTTCGATTCTATTTTTTCTTTTTCTAGTCTTGGGACTTGAACTCAGGGCCTGGGGACTGTCCCTGAGCTTCTTTTGCTCAAGACTGACATGCTACCACTTAAACCACAGCGCCACTTCAGGCTTTTTCAGGGTGGTTTATTGGAGATGATAAGAGTCTCACGGACTTTCCTGCCCAGGCTGGCCTCAAACCATGATCCTCAGATCTCAGCCTCCTGAGTAGCTGGGATGACAGGCGTGAGCCACCAGGGCCTGGCCTTTCTTGGCTCCTCCTTATTACCTTCCACAGCCCGTCTCTTCTTCAGCTCAGTAACTCCTTGAAACAACTCCCAATCCCCCAATCTCTGCATTCTCATTTCCTCTGGGGCGGAGTGGGGGTTGGGGGGAGAGACCCCATCTTGGCCCAGGACGGCAGGCAAAGTTCTTTTCTGTTTTGTTTTTTTTTTGGTTCTGGTCGTGGGGCCTGAACTCTGGACCTGGGCGCTGTCCCTCAGCTCTTCAGCTCAAGGCTAGCGCTCTACCACTTGACCCACAGCACCACTTCCGGCTTTTTTCTTTTTTCTTATGTGGTGCTGAGGAATCGAACCCAGGGCCTCAGGCATGCAAGGCAAGCGCTCTACCACTGAGCCACCTTCCCAGCCCCTCTTTTTTCTTTCTTGGTTGTGGGGCTTGTACTCTGGGCTTGGGCGCTGTTTCTGCGCTCTTCAGCTCAAGGCAGGTGCTCTACCATTTGAGCCACAGTGTCACTTCCGGTTTCCTAGTGGTTTATTGGAGATCAGAGTCTCATGGACTTTCCTGCCTGGGCTGGCTTTGAACCACGATCCTCAGATCTCAGCCTCCTGAGTAGCTTGGATGACAGGCGTGAGCCGCCAGCATCCAGCTTTCTTTCTTTTTTCTCTTTCTTTCTTTCTTTCTTTGGAAGAAGGTGAGAGAGACAAAGAACCACCACCAAGGAGCACAAGGCTGACGGGCCTGGGATCGCCCCTGATCTCGCTTCTGCTCCTGACCGCCCTGCCCTGTCTACAGCGCACCAAGCACCGTGCCAGGCTTCTAGAGAGCAAGGTGAGGAGACTGTCCCGCTGTCCGGCCGTGCTGGGTGGTGAGGGAGCCTTGGAGGGGGGACCAGATCCACCCGAACACCACAGGGCCAGCTCCTCGGGGGTCTCTGGGCTCTTGTGTGGCCGGCAGGTGGGAGCCCTAGAGCCCCGAAAGAGAGATGTTGGGGAGGCGAGGGGGTAAGGAAGCCCCCTCCCCCCAGTGGCTGGGCTAGGCTGCTCTATTTGGAGAATAGACAGACAGCAGGGCCGTGGCTGCAGGGGTCAGGGCTGAGGTCAGCCTGTGGCTGGGTGGGCACTGGGCGGGGTGGCCATGCGCACTGACCCCGCACCTCCTCCCAGACCCTGGGCGGCCAAGAGCTGGATGGACACGGGAGCCGTGCTGGGCTTTGGGACCAGCTCTGGGGACAAGGAAGGACACTGCCACCCTGCCTCTCCTCCCTCCCTCCCTCTCTTTTCCTCTCTCTCTCTTCCCCCCTTCCCCCCCCTCCACACCTGCTGGATCCCCAGGGGAAGAGTGACCAGGTTGGAGCCCTGTGGCCCCCATGGCCTGCAGCCTCTCCCCTGACCCACTTCCTGGCCGCCCAGCGCCCACCCTCGTTGCCATGGGAACCCCAGGTGGCTGAAGGGATGTTGAGCTGCCAGGGAAGGGCTTTCTGTGAATCCCATGCCCGAGGCTTGGAGAAGGGTGGCTGATTTTCCCCCTGGACAGACAAGAAAGTCTGGATACATAAAACAGGGTGAGCCCCTGCTGGTGGTTCACGCCTGTCATCCTAGCTACTCAGGAGGCTGAGATCTGAGGATCGTGGTTCAAGGCCAGCCCAGGCTGGAAAGTCTGGGACACTCTTATGTCCAGTGACCCACCAGGAACCCAGTAGTGGTACTATGGCGCAAGTGGTAGAGCGCTAGCCTTGAGCTGAAGAGCTGAGGGACAGCGCCCAGGCCCAGAGTTCAGGCTCCACAATCAACAAAAGAAAAGAAAAGAAAGAAAACTCAGGGAGCACACGCTGAGAGGTCTCCAGGCAGCGAAGGCCCTCAGCCCTGCTGCTCTCCCAGGCTGGGCGAGTCAGGACACTTAGAGGGCATCGCCGATCACGTGCCTCTGTTTCCCCTCTTGAACTTCCTGAGGTAGAACCTAGGTGCACATCTCTATGTCCCAGGCCGAAGCTTTGAGACCAGCACTCACCTGACTCTGGACGTTCCAGGGCCTGGAAGGCAGCAGGTTTCACACACACACACACACACACACACACACACACACACACACCCCTCCTTCAAAGGGGGCACTGGAGGAGGAGGCAGCCCCAGCAGCCGGGGTGAACTCTCCTCGGCTTGGTAGCCGGTCCTCAGGAAGTCATTACCCCACCGCCGCAGCTAGGGGGCAGCCGATGTCATAAAGCCACACCCAAAAGGGCTCCAGACCCCAAGTGTAGATGCCAGTGCTCCCAGAAGAGCCAAGGGGCGGCCCTGTCCCCTCCCGCACCAACCCCTGAAGACCTAAGGCTTTTGCTTTGTTCAGGGTTTGTTTTGGGGGTTGTGTGTGTGTGTGTGTGTGTGTGTGTGTGTGTGTGTGTGTGTGTGTGTCCATCCTGGGGCTTGAACTTAGGGCCTGGTGCTGTCCCAGAGCTTCTCACTCAAGGCTGGTGCTCTACTACTTGAGCCAGAGCCTCACTTTGGCTTTTTGGTGGTTCATTGGAGGTAAGAGTCTCACAGATATTCCTGCCCAGGCTGACTTCGAACCAGGATCCTCAGATCTCAGCCTCCTGAGTTAGTGCCCCCCCCCCGGGGCTGAGGGTCCCTGCGAGGCCCCTACCCTGGCTGCCCCCTCCCGCCTGTGCACCCCGTGTTCTCCGCCCACCCCCCCCCTCGCCCCGCTCCTCCTCCTGCCGCATTGATGAGAGTTAATTAAATGTGCCTTCAGCTCCTGGCTGCTCACTTTCCCCAGGGACTCGGCAGCGCTCTGCCTCCTGGGCCTTGTTAGAAACCAAGAAAAACACCGCATGTGTGTGTTCTGCGTGTGCCCGCGTGTGCGCACTGACTCCCCATGCTCACAAGCGTCACCCCAGCCCCTGGCACACACCTGCGGCTCCAGTCAGACGCCCCTGCGTGGGGAGAGCATGCACACGCGACTTTCCTGGCACGCAGGTGGTGTTACACACACATATCCACACACATGCTCTGGAGGGCTCCGTGGTTTGGGTTGTTGTAGTTTGGTTTAGTTTGACTTGGTTTGATGTTTTGGGGTGTCAGTCCTGGGGCTTGAACTCTGGGCCTGGGCGCTGTCCCTCAGCTCTTCAGCTCAAGGCGAGCACTCTACCACTTGAGCCACAGCGCCACTTCCGGTTTTCTGGTGTTTTATTGGAGATAGAGTCTCATGGACTTTCCTGCCCAGGCTGGCTTTGAACCGTGATCCCCAGATCTCAGCCTCCTGAGTAGCTGGATGACAGGTGTGAGCCGCCGAATCTGACTAGGTGAGGTATGGTGTGTGTGTGTGTGTGTGTGTGTGTGTGTATGTATGTGTGAGTGAGCACACACACGCATGCGCAGGCTGTGCACTGTGCCTACGAAGCCCAGGCACGGCCCTCCTGGCACCCTCGCTCCCTGCAGACAAGCACTGTGCTCTGTCTCTGGGCAACAGCATGGCAGGGAGCAGGCAGGGGGAGCAGGCAGGGGGAGGGGCAGGGGGAGGGGCAGGGGAGGGGCAGGGGGAGCAGGCAGGGGGAGGGGCCAGGGGAGGAGCCAGGGGAGGAGCCAGGGAAGGGGCCAGGGGCGGGGCCAGGGAAGAGCCCAGGGGGAGGGGCCAGGGGAGGGGCCAGGGGCGGGGCCAGGGGGAGGGGTCAGGGGAGGAGGCAGGGGGAGGAGGCAGGGGCCAGGGGGAGGGGTCAGGGGAGGAGGCAGGGGGAGCAGGCAGGGGGAGGGGCCAGGGGAGGGGCCAGGGGCGGGGCCAGGGAAGAGGCCAGGGGGAGGGGTCAGGGGAGGAGGCAGGGGGAGGAGCCAGGGGAGGAGCCAGGGGAGGAGCCAGGGGCGGGGCCAGGGGCGGGGCCAGGGGCGAGGCCAGGGGAGGAGCCAGGGGCGGGGCCAGGGGCGGGGCCAGGGGCGGGGCCAGGGGCGGGGCCAGGGGCGGGGCCAGGGGAGGCTGGCTAAGGAAGCCCAGTACCACTAATTATCACCTCGGTGAGCACCAGGCAGGAGAGCAGGGGACCACTCCCTCCCTCCCCCTCCCTGCTCATCCCCACCTCCAGGCGCAGGGGCTGCGGAAGTCACGCACAGCCCGGAGCCAGAGCCCAGCCTCACCAGGAAACCCCGATGCCCAAACACGCACCTGCCAGCTCCTGCTAAGGTCGGCTCACGGTCCAACGCGCTCCTCTCCAAAGGGGCCCTGGGAGCCCCCGGGCGCCCTGGGAGACGGAAGTCCTCCACCCGAACAAGGTGTGTGCATCTTGTGAAATGAGCACTGGACAGATCATCAGGTGAGCCGGTCACTAAACCCGCAGTGCTGTGTGACCTGAAGCGAGTCTCTGTACCTCTCTGGGCCTTGTTTCCCTTATGTGTAAAGTAAGGGACAATTAGAGCTACTCTGATACATAGCTGAAAAACAGGAGGAGCCCAGTACCAGTGGCTCACACCTGACATCCCAGCCACTCAGGAGGCTGAGAGCTGAAGATGGTGGTTCAAAGCCACCCTGGGCAGGAAAGTCTGTGACACTCTTATCTCCAATGAACCAGCATTAAGCCAGAAGTGGCGTCATGGCTCAATTAGTAGGGCACCCAAGGGTGACCCTGTAGTGATTTGGGCCAGGATCCAGATATCTCAACAGAGCAATAGCTCAGAACAGGCGTGAGACTTCTCCAGGGATTCAGAGTCCCTCAGGCCGGGGGGGGGGGGGGGGGGGGGGGCCGAGAGCGGGGGGAGAGGAGGGCTGAGTTAGGCTTCGCTATAGTAGCAGCTAACAGCCTCTCCTCAGCCCTAAATGTCTCTGTCCTCCAAGACGTGTGGTGTGAATCATGGGAATTTACGGCCAACCTGCAGCGGGATTTATGAGCCTGCCTGAAGCGGGTGCAGGGAGGGGCTGCCTGCCAGCCCCCCATTGCTGCTGATGGATGAGGCTCCTTCTAGCCAAGAAAAACTCCCCTCCGTGACAGACAGTGAGGGAAGCCCAGTACCCTACCTCTGCGCCAGCTCTGAAAACCCCCTTCCTGGCAAACCAGCCTCCCCAAGATCCCCCCCAACCCACCCACAGACCCACGCCCTCACGCACCCGAACCTGCCCTGCTCACCCCTCCCCGGGCCCTTCAAAACCAGTGTGCTAGCCAGGCACGGTGGCTCACGCCTGTAATCCCAGCTACTCAGGAGGCTGAGATCTGAGGATCGTGGTTCGAAGCCAGCCAGGGTAGGAAAGTCCCTAAGACTCTTACCTCCAATTAACCCGCAAAAGCCCAATGTGGAGCTGTGGCTCAAGTGGTAGAGCACTACTAGCCTAGAATGAAAAGGCCATGCAGGAGCACAAAGCCCTGAGTTCAAATCCTGGTGTTAAACTGTGCACCGGTGGCTCACGCCTGTCACCCTAGCTACTCAGGAGGCTGAGATCTGAGGATCACAGTTCAAAGCCAGCCTGGGCAGGAAAGTCCATGAAACTCTTATCTCCAATGAACCACCAGAAAACCGGAAGTGGTGCTGTGGCTCAAGTGGTAGAGCATCTGCCTTGAGCTGCAGAGCTGAGGGACAGCGCCCAGGCCCAGAGTTCAAGCCCCAGGACCAACATAAATTAATAATTAATAAATTCCTGATATTCGCACTCAAACAAAACCAGGCTCAGTAGCTGCCATGGGAGAGGCACAATAGATCTCTGAGATAGTCCAGGATACACGCGCACGTGCGTGCACGCACACGCACACACACACACACATCACAGGATCATAGGATGGTCTGGCCAGGTGCCCGTCCACCCTGAGCCCCCAGACCAGTGCCGCCCCTGTCTGCTGGTCACGCCTGATGGTCACGGCAATCTCCAGCGACCCAGGCCGGAAGGACCTGGGTTCGAATCCCTTGTGGTAGAGATGTGTGTTTCCTCATCCCCAAGATGGAGCTCAATATAACCAGGCAGGGGCTTTTGGGGTTGCCGTGAGGTTCGAAGGCCGGGACTGGAGCTCGGTAGGTGTGGGGTGCAGGGGCCGGTGGAGCAGCGGGAGGAGGGAGCCATGATGCCCTGTGCGGGGCCAAGGGTGAGGAGGAGGAGGAGGCCTGCCTGGAGGAGGCGGCTCAGACTCGGAGCTCTCCCTCCTCTCCCTCCCCGTGCTGGAGGACTGAGCCAAGCACCTTTGCCCTAGCCCAAACTTCTGCCCTGGGTAACCTGGGGGGAGCCCCCCCCCATCTCCCTCCCCCTGCATCTCAGGGCCGTGGAGGCCCAGAGTCCAGGGCCTCCAAACCTGACCCACAGTGCCCAGCGCTCGCCACTGGGTGGCAGCAGAGAGCAGCGCTGGAGCTCAGCCTCCTCCAGAACGGGGTGAAGGGGGGCTGGCAGTCCAGGCGGCTGCCTGTCCCCCCAGAACCCCACAGCCGCGGCCGTCAAGTCCCCCATTCATCAGAGAGGAGACCGGTGACCCCGAGAGGCAGGGCACCACCAGGGCTGGCGAGCCTGCTCCTCACCCCTCTCCCCAGCCCCCCAGCCCCCCAGCAGAGGCTGGGTAACAGGAGGCCCGCAGTCCCCCACAGACCTGGGCTGCACCCGGCCCCTCGTCCTGGGCTGGGCACCCGGGCGGACGGCGCACCCTCTCTGACCCCCGCTGCTGCTGTAAGTACAAGTGGGGCCCAGGAAGTCCCTCCCACAGTCCACCCTTCACCTCACCCCTCCACACTGCCCGCGGGGGCAGGGGGGGCAGGGGGACCCCCACTTCCATGACTCCCTCTCCTCCCTGTCACCCAGACCTCTCTCCTGGGCGCCCGCCCGCTGGGCCCCCCACACCCCACACTGAGTTTACCAGACAGCCGTGACAATGTTATTATTTCTCTTTTGTGTCCTTACCTCCCCCCAAAGAGAGACGCAGTTTCCCAATCTCCCGGGAAGAAAGGAAGGTTCTAGAAGAGAAGACACAAACAAAGGACCAGCAGGGACACCCACACACACACACACCACGTTCAGCCCGCCCCTGCCCGGCTCCTGTCACTTCAGAGGTAATTGAAAATGACTACCTTTATTCTCACACATAGACAGGACAGAGGGACGCGGGGGAGAGACGGGAGAAAGGACAGACAGACGGGAAGACGAGGAGGAGGGGCCACACACCTCCTGACACCCCCCAAACAGCACCCCAAGCAGCCACCAGGCACCGGTGGCTCACACCTGTCAGCCCAGCTACTCGGGAGGCTGAGAGCTGAGGATCGAGGTTAGAAGCCCACGGGGGGGGGGGGGGGGGGAGACTGAGGCTCATATCTCCATCAGCAAAAAGCCAGAAGTGGAGCTGTGGTTCAAGTGGTAGAGCGCCAGCCTTGAGTGAAAAAAAGCTCAGGGACAGTGCCCAGACCCTGAGTTCAAGCCCCAGGACCAGCATGTGCTCACACACACACACACACACACACACACACACACACACAAATGTTTTTAGGGCTGGGAAGGTGGCTCAGTGGTAGAGCGCTTGCCTTGCATGCATGGGGCTGTGGGTTCAATTCTTCAGCACCACATAAACCAAAAAAGCTGGAAGTGGCGCTGTGGCTCAAGTGGTAGAGCGCTCGCCGTGAGCTGAAGAGCTCAGGGACAGCACCCAGGCCCAGAGTTCAGGCCCCACAACTAACCAAAGACAAATAAGTAAATAAATGTAAGTAAAGGCTCTATAGACTGAGCCCAGCTCTGCTTATTGACTGAGCCCTGATCCTGGTCACATGCTGAGCCTGGATCTCTACACACAGACAGGCCATTCGTTCATCACCTAGCCAGAGTTGCTTCTGAGCTCTGAGCCTGGGTCTGAGCTGGTGATCGGGGAGCATGCGCCGCTGGCCCCCTCCGCCCCTGCCCACACGTGCAGCCCAGATTCTCACTGATGCCCGCGGCCGCTGCGATGAATGGCGTTGTCAGCAACACGAGATCTTTCTAAACTGCTGCAGGACAGATGGGTGGCTGAGCTGGCTTGGCCCGGGCCTGGCGGTGGGGGGACAGACGGACGCCCAGGCTCTGGGGGGGGGGGGGGGGGGAGCAGCGGAGGGGCCTCGGGAATCAGGCATGATTCCCTGGGGCAATTTTTTTCCTAAATATTGTTATGTGTTATTTGGTGCTGGTCCTGGGACTCGAACTCAGGGCCTGGGTTCTGTCCCTGAGCTTTTTGGCTCCAGGCTGGCACTCTACCACTGGAGTCACAGCTCCACTTTCTACCTTTTGGTGGTTCCTTGGAGATAAGAGTCTCATGGACTTTCCTGCCCAAGCTGGCCTCAAACCATGATCCTCAGAACTCAGCCTCCTGAGTAGCTAGGATGACAGGCCTAGCTATCCAAACCTAGAGCTGTTCAGTTTTCTTTCGATTGTATTTTTGTGTGTGGAGGGGAGGGTCTTGAACTCTGGGCTTTGCACTCCTGTTTGGCTTTGCCACTCAAGGCTGGCGCTCTACCACTTCAGCCACGCCTCCACTTCTGGCTTTGTTTGGTTTTGTTTTGGTGGGGGTATTGATTGGAGAAAAGCGTCTGATTTGACTGACTTCAAACTGCCTCAGCCTCCTGAGTAGTGAGGATGAGAGTGAACCACGGGTGCCCAGCTGCAGTTTTCATTTTGTTAAAACCTGAATATGAAGTTGGGCATGATGGTGCCTGCCTGTAATCTCAGCCCTGCTGGGGGCAGGGGGGGAGGGGAGGCTGAGGCTGGAGAACCACCGGTTCAAGGCCAGCCAGGGCTACATAATAAGACGCTGTTCGAGTTGACAAGGCTGAGCCATTGGCTGTGCTGTGGGCCTGACTCCTCTCTCTCTCTCTGTGCCCTGGTCTGGGATTACAGAGGAACACAACGCTACCCGATCTCGTTGGTCACGGGGAGGGGGTCTTCTTGTCCCTTTCTCCTCCCATCATGGCTCCCAGCCAGAAATCGGAACAGGGGCTGGTAAAGGGGTGCAGGAGAATTGGGGACGGGAAGCCAAAAGGTCTAGGAAGGTCAAAGGCCGGGCCGGGAGTCCCAGCCTCCTCCTCCCCGCAGGAGCATCCTGTTCACTGTGAGTGGGCAGACGCAGGCCTGGGCCAGCAGCGCCCCCTCCTGGCACAGTGCGGACTCTCTGCTGAGGCCCACTGCTCCGCCCGCCCCGGCCCGCCTCCTCCCACCACCCAGAGCGAGCGCTGTGCATCAGC